>NC_057798.1:724183633-724488633 GCF_018294505.1 Triticum aestivum | reverse complement strand
TTATGTCTGCTCAAGAAACATGTTTCGTCACTCTGAGCCAGCGCGTTCTTGCTAATCTACTCAAGGTTAGAATGCATTATGGCCACCCGGATGTGTTTGACCGCCTCTGGTTCTTGGGCCGAGGTGGCATCAGTAAAGCATCGAAAGCAATCAACATCAGTGAGGATATATTTGCTGGATTTAACTGTACTCTCCGTGGGGGCAATGTTACACACCATGAATATATCCAGGTTGGTAAAGGAAGGGACGTTGGGCTCAATCAGATTTCCATGTTTGAAGCCAAGGTTGCTGGTGGCAACGGGGAGCAAACTCTAAGCAGAGATGTCTACAGACTAGGCCACGGATTGGATTTCTTCCGGATGCTCTCATTCTTTTATACAACCATTGGATTTTATCTCAACACCATGATGGTTGTGCTAACTGTCTATGCATTTGTGTGGGGGCGCTTTTATCTTGCACTCAGTGGGCTCGAGGACTACATCACAAACAACACTAGCTCTACTGATAATGCAGCCCTGTGGGCTGTCCTGAACCAGCAATTTTTCATACAGTTTGGCCTCTTCACAGCATTGCCCATGATTATTGAGAACTCCCTAGAGCATGGTTTCCTCATTGCGGTGTGGGATTTCATAGTAATGCAATTGCAGTGTGCATCTGTTTTCTACACCTTCTGCATGGGGACCAAGACACACTATTATGGGCGGACACTCCTTCATGGAGGCGCAAAGTACCGTCCTACTGGCCGTGGCTTCGTGGTGGAGCACAAGAAATTTGCTGAGAACTATAGGCTGTACGCCCGTAGCCATTTCACGAAAGCAATAGAGCTTGGTGTGATATTGTGTCTTTATTCATCTTATAGCAACATCGCAGGGGATACATTGGTGTACATCCTGCTGACACTTTCCAGTTGGTTCCTAGTATGCTCCTGGATTCTTGCCCCCTTCATTTTCAATCCATCAGGTTTGGACTGGCAGAAGAATTCTAATGATTTTGAGGATTTCTTCAGTTGGATTTGGTTCCAGGGCGGAATTTCGGTCAAGTCTGATCAGAGCTGGGAGAAGTGGTGGGAAGAGGAAACCGACCATCTTCGGACCACTGGTCTGTGGGGGAGCATCATTGAGATCATACTGGACCTCCGGTATTTCTTCTTCCAGTATGCAATTGTGTATCGGCTTCACATGGCCGGTGGGAGTAGAAGCATCCTTGTCTATGTTCTATCCTGGGCATGCATACCGTTGCCTTTTCTGGCTCTTGTCACGGTTACCTATTTCAGAGACAAATATTCAGCAAAGAAGCACATTCGCTACCGGCTTGTCCAGTCTGTTATTGTTTGTGCCTCTTTGGCTGCTATCATTGTGCTGCTTACACTCACAAAGTTCCAGTTCATTGACACTTTTACTAGTCTCTTGGCTTTTCTACCAACTGGCTGGGGAATCATATCCATTGCTCTGGTGTTCAGGCAGTACCTGAAGAAGTCTGACACTGTTTGGAAAACTGTGGTTGTTGTGGCACGTTTTTATGACATAACATTGGGATTAATCGTTATGGCACCCATAGTTGTGCTGTCATGGTTGCCTGGACTCCGGGAATTGCAGACGAGGATCCTGTTTAATGAAGCTTTCAGCAAGGGACTTCATATTTCCCAAATGATTACTCGCAGAAAAACGCATCGAGCTTAGGGTATGATATATACTCCCTCCGTTCCAAATTACTCGTCGTGGTTTTAGTTCAAATTTGAACTAAAACCACGACGAGTAATTTGGAACGGAGGGGTATGTGCTTACATCCTCTCTGTTATTTATCAAAATGTTTATAAGCATTGCATGTAGTGCTAGGTCTGAATCTGGACATGTTAGATGTAATTTATATCTGAATTGCTTGAAATGAATACCCGCGCCCCCTTATTTCTTAAGAGGTCTATTTTTTGGGACTATGTGCTCTAACCTGCAACGGATATTGGGCTTAAATGGATTAACAAGATCGTTAAGTGACTTCGTGAAAGTATGCCGGCAAACCAATATGAAATGCTGCACATCATACTGACTGAAACTAGTATCATGTGTGTTGACTTGATTATGATTAGCTGTGACTTCTGCACCATCTAGTTTTTGTGGGGCCTGCTTTTCAGTAATAATGTTGCTTCTTACAAGGAAAATATTCTAATTTTTTGCAGGTTATCTGTATGTGTATCAGGTGGTTGTGATCTTGGTGTGCTTTGCAATGTCAGGAGATCCGAGAGGGGCATCACGTCAGCATGTATGTTGTTGGGGGTTGTGACTCCAAGCACAGATGCATGGCCGGACGGTTGTGACTCCAAGCACAGATGCATGGCTGGCAAGCAAATCCAGACCGTTGCAGGCGGTTTGAGGGTCCGTTTTGGAGATGCCCTAAATAAGTGAGGACAAAAACATGTATGCTATTCAAATAGTCTATGGTGTATGTATGCCATGAGACATTTATTTCTACTCAAATGATTGTATTGCAACTGCAATTTTTATCTGAATGTCCTCCTACAGGAGACCAGACTATATTTTTCCTCGTGCAGTCTCAGTTGTGAATGAACATTCTTCATAGCAACATTTGCAAAACATGTCAGGGGTGGAGCCAGGATTCAGAGATGAGGGGACCGAAAGAGTCAATGGTCACGAAGGAAGTAGAGACTAATCCACTGCTCAGATGTACTCCCTCGGTCACATAATGTAAGACGGTTTTTGACACTACGCTAGTGTTAAAGAAATGTTTTACATTATGGGACGGAGGGAGTAATATCCTCAAAAAAATTATCAATAGCTACTATTAGCTACTAGTACTATTGTTGCCTGCTCCTGAAATCCCCACGTCTGGCCATATAAAACTGCTATCTCAGAATTTGTGACAAATTATCAATACACTAGCATCTTATAATTATCTACTCAGAGTAACTGAAATAGTAGCAGAATTTATAACTCGGAGAATGCTAAGTGGGATTTGGTTTGTTTGAATCAAACTGGGAAGGACTTGCCAGTATTCATCGCTCCCTGTGACGCCGTCGGTTTCTAACTGCACAATTGCGCTAGCGAGGCGCGGGAGGGGGAGGGATGAATGCTGCGGCGGGAGGCGGAGGAGGATCTCCGAGGGCAGGTCGTCGTCGTCCAACGGCGCCGCCGCGGCCAATTAGGAGCGGCGGCGGAGGCTGGCCGTCATCTCGCGGCGATGGAGTGGAGCCAACTTTTTTTTTTGAGGGAATGGAGCCAACTGTAGTGCAGGCCGTAAAGTGAAGAGCTCGGGAGCCCGACACTGGGCTGGACTGAAAGCCCACGACGTGCTGTAAGAAATTTTGTAGAAAAAAAAAGAAGAATAACTGATTTAGAACGTATCAAGCGTATCAAACCCCTAAAAAAATTAGAACGTATCATTGCGCTGAAGACAACTACGCTTATTGTGGTTTTCCCCTTGAGTTTTCTACTAGGGTTTCAATCTATCCTCCGGCAATATTTTGAACGAATTCTACACCCTGTCTTCTAATTATTGACTTAACAGACTGAATATGTTCATGTTTCCTTACTATTTTTGGCGAATTGACATCCTTTGGTTAAAGAAGTTTTTCATGGACTATTCATCTATGTACACTCAAGGCATCTTCAACGGCAACCCACAGAAAACCTCCCGCATATCCGTCTGCAAACAGGGGGACCAGTCTGTGGATACAGATGCGGCAGGCAGCCATCCAACCATAGCCCCGGTTATTTAGTAATTCAATGGAGGAGGATGGATTAGAAGGGATTAAAATTTGTCGGAGAGCCCCGGTTATTTCACACCTCCTTTTTGCGGATCATTCTTTGTTATTTTTTCATGCTTCTAGTCAGCAGACAATGTTGGTGAAAGGTTTGTTGAACACTTATGCTTCGGCGACAGGGCAACTCATCAGCCCTTCGAAGTGCTCCATCCTATTCTTGGATAATTGTTTGCTGTCAGAGGCGGCGGGAGTTAAGTCAATTTTGGAGGTGACTCAAGAGGTTTTTGATCATAAGTATCTTGGTTTGCATGTTCCTGAGGGAAGAGTGCATAAAGGGAGATTTGAAACATTGCAAGCCCGACGGAATAGGAGACTTGTTGATTGGAGAGAACAGTATATGGCCTCTTCTAGTAAGGAACTGTTAATTAAATCAGTTGCGCAAGCCATACCCACCTATGTGTGAGTGTGTTTCGACTGTCGGTATCTATGTTGGATGATCTTACACGATTAATGCGGCAATACTGGTGGGGTGTGGAGAATAAAAAGCGGAAGATGGCATGATTGAGTTGGGATACAATCAGATTACCTAAGTCTAAGGGTGGTATGGGTTTCCGTGACATGTGTGCTTTTAACCAAGCATTGCTCGCAAAGCAGGCTTGGCGACTTCTTGATACTTCGGACAGTTTGTGTCTCCGTCTGTTACGAGCGAAGTACTACCCGAATGGAAATCTATTGAATACAATATTATAGGAAACTTTTCAGCACTGTGGAAGGGGATTGAACATGGACGAGAGCTGATTAAAAAAGGGATTATTTGGCTGGTTGGAGATGGTTCATTGATACTTGGAGGGATCCATGGATCCCTCGATGCCATAATTTCCGGCCGATCACACCTAAAGGGAACTGTCGCTTCAACCGGGTATCTGATTTCCTTGATGTTAATGGTGCTTGGATGGTGCAATGCTTGAATGACCACTTCTGGCCAATGGACGTCCCTAAAATTCTGAAAATCCGTACTTCGCCGATACAATGTCAAGACTTCTTTGCCTGGCACCCGGAGAAGAATGGTTGGTTCTCTGTGAAAAGTGCGTACCACCCGCCGACGGCCATGCATGATGAACTATTTGCTGGTGGGGTGTCGAGTGCTAATCCTAAAGAAAATCGTTCGGTTTGGAATCTTATTTGGTGTTCCTCTGTTCCTTTGCGTATGAAGCATACGGCTTGGCGAGCGGCGACCGGTGAATTGGGTACTGACTTGCATGCAGTACAAACATTTGGTGTTGCGTGGGACGTGTCCCATCTGTGGCACTGTAGACGAAGATTGCTATCATGCTCTGGTTGCATGCAGCCATGCACGCAGCATTTGGGAGGCCATGAGGAGAGTCTGGTCGCTTCCACAAGACCAGTTACTTGTTAACAGCGGTAAGGAGTGGTTGTTGAATTTGCTGCTTAACTGTGACGTACTTCAGCGTGATCGTGTTATTATGCTCATTTGGCGTATTTGGCAATTAAGGAATGATCCCGCTCATGATAAAGAGGTTCCCCCTGTGGAGTCTACGGTGGACTTTTTGGATAGCTATATGAAGTCTGTTGGAGATACTATAAAGTTGAGTACAGAGGAAATCATTAAGGGGAAAATGCCGATTGTTGATTGGGCTTTGCCTCAAACGCGAGCTTCTTCAGGGTCTAGGCCTTGGCCACCTCCAACGCCTGATTTTGTTGCTCTGTCAGTAGTTGGAACCTTTTCAGTGGAGTCTGGCGAGGCGGCAGTGGGATGGTTCTCGGGCGGCACAACAGATATGTTATTTTTGTTGCTTATCGATTTATCTCAATTGCAATGATGGAATGGAGACGGAGATACATGCAATCATGCAAGGAATGACACTTGCTATTCAACAGACTAACTTTCCCGTTATTGTCTAGTCTGGCTCGAGTGAGGCGTTGTCCAGTTTAACAGTGGATGGGTTAGATTGTCCTGCCTATGGTCATCTCGTGGCTGAAATTAAGAAGTTGATAAAAGTCAGGGAGTTTATCCCACAAAAGTTAATGAGGGATCAAATAGAGGTACCGACTGTCTGGCAAAGTATAGTCGTACTGAGTGTACCATGACTGTGTGGATGCGTCAAGGACCACCATGTACTCTTTAAATTTGGAGTAAAACTCCTTTGATTCAAAAAAAAAATAGCCGCATACATTTAACAACTCGAACCAACCGGACAAAATTCGTGAAAACACGGCCATAATTTCATATAAACATGATAAATTTCATATAAAAATGCCGGATTTTCATATAAACATGAGGGATTTTATTATATTTACATCAATAAGTGGTGCTAGTCGGCTCTAGAGGTATAATAATACCTAATCTAAATCGCTGCTCGCGGATCCCTTTGTCTTCCTCATGGCCCGCAGCCCGATCAACGGACTGGCGGAGCCCCGGAGGTATATGCTTCAGCGCAAAAATACGGTTCGCTTCCCCACCACTCATCAGAGTGAAACCCCCGGCTGATGCTTCAGCGGGAGGGGAAGCGCGGCCGCTCCGCTTTCGTTGAGCCCATGTGGGATCGACGGAGGTCCTCACAAGAGAGAACCCGGCAAGACACCGATTGTGTAAGCCGGCCTTGCCTAGGCGGTGGCCTTCATGGGACCCAAGCGGCAGTGGACTCCTGTGTTCTACTTCTCCTTTATGATGGCGGCTGATGCGGAGGCGACGGCGACAACCACCGACTCGTCTCTCTTCGCGCACCCAGCTTCTTCTCTGCCTGCATGGCACCGTCACAGGCACGAACGACGCGTACAGCTCGGCGTTGTCAACGGCAGCGATGAAGCCCATGCCGCCATGCTCCCCATCGTGCCGGTGTGGAGCAATTCACCAATCCTCATCGGTGAAGGAAATATGCCCTAGAGGCAATAATAAAGTTATTATTTATTTCCTTATTTAATGATAAATGTTTATTATTTATGCTAGAATTGTATTAACTGGAAACATAATACATGTGTGAATACATAGACAAACATAGTGTCACTAGTATGCCTCTACTTGACTAGCTCGTTAATCAAAGATGGTTAAGTTTCCTAACCATAGACATGAGTTGTCATTTGATTAATGAGATCACATCATTAGGAGAATGATGTGATTGACTTGACCCATTCCGTTAGCTTAGCATTTGATCGTTTAGTATATTGCTATTGCTTTCTTCATGACTTATACATGTTCCTATGACTATGAGATTATGCAACTCCCGTTTATCGGACGAACACTTTGTGTGCTACCAAACGTCACAACGTAATTGGGTGATTATAAAGGTGCTCTACAGGTGTCTCCGAAGGTACTTGTTGAGTTGGCGTATTTCGAGATTAGGATTTGTCACTCCAATTGTCGGAGAGGTATCTCTGGGCCCTCTCGGTAATGCACATCACTATAAGCCTTGCAAGCAATGTGATTAATAAGTTAGTTGCGGGATGATGCATTACATAATGAGTAAAGAGACTTGCCGGTAACGAGATTGAACTAGGTATTGAGATACCGACGATCGAATCTCGGGCAAGTACATACCGATGACAAAGGGAACAACGTATGTTGTTATGCGGTTTGACCGATAAAGATCTTCGTAGAATATGTGGGAGCCAATATGAGCATCCAGGTTCCGCTATTGGTTATTGACCGAAGATGTGTCTCGTTCATGTCTGCATAGTTCTCGAACCCGTAGGGTCCGCACGCTTAACGTTTGGTGATGATTTATATTATGAGTTATGTGTTTTGATGTACCAAAGGTAGTTCGGAGTCCCGGATGAGATCGGGGACATGACGAGGAGTCTCAAAATGGTTGAGACGTAAAGATCAATATATTGGACGACTATATTCGGACATCGGAAAGGTTCCGAGTGATTCGGGTATTTATCGGAGTACCGGAGAGTTACTGGAATTCGCCGGGGAGTATAAGGGCCTTATTGGGCTTTAGGGGAAAGAGAGAGGAGAGGCTGCGCGCCCCCCCCCAAGGCCTAGTCCGAATTGGACTAGGGGGAGGGGTTGCGCCGCCTCCTTCCTTCTCTTCTCTTTTCCCTTTCCTTGACTCCTACTCCTACTACTTGGAAGGGGGGAATCCCAATCCTAGTGGGAGTAGGACTCCTCCAGGGCGCGCCATAGGAGGTTCGGCCCTCCTCCCTCCTCCCTCCTCCACTCCTTTATATACGGGGGCAGGGGGACACCTCTAGACACAAGTTGATCTATTGATCTCTCCCAGTCGTGTGCGGTGCCCCCTCCACCATATTCCACCTTGGTCATATCGTAGCGGTGCTTATTAGAAGCCCTGCATCGGTAGCAACATCATCACCGTCATCACGCCGTCGTGCTGACGGAACTATCCTGTGAAGCTCTTCTGGATCGGAGTTCGTGGGACGTCATCGAGCTGAACGTGTGCTGAACTCGGAGGTGTCGTACGTTCGGTACTTGGATATCGGTCGGATCATGAAGACGTACGACTACATCAACCGCGTTGTTGTGCTAACGCTTCCGCTTACGGTCTACGAGGATACGTGGACGACACTCTCCCCTCTCGTTGCTATGCATCACCATGATCTTGCGTGTGCGCAGGAAATTTTTGAAATTACTATGTTCCCAAACAGTGGCATCCGAGCCAGGTTTATGCGTAGATGTTATATGCACGAGTAGAACACAAGTGAGTTGTGGGCGATACAAGTCATACTGCTTACCAGCATGTCATACTTTGGTTCGGCGGTATTGTTGGATGAAGCGGCCCGGACCGACATTACGTGTACGCTTACGCGAGACTGGTTCTACCGACGTGCTTTGCACACAGGTGGCTGGCGGGTGTCAGTTTCTCCAACTTTAGTTGAACCGAGTGTGATTACGCCCGGTCCTTGAGAAGGTTAAAACATCGCTAACTTGACGAACTATCATTGTGGTTTTGATGCGTAGGTAAGAACGGTTCTTGCTCAGCCCGTAGCAGCCACGTAAAACTTGCAACAACAAAGTAGAGGACGTCTAACTTGTTTTTGCAGGGCATGTTGTGATGTGATATGGTCAAGACATGATGCTAAATTTTATTGTATGAGATGATCATGTTTTGTAACAGAGTTATCGGCAACTGGCAGGAGCCATATGGTTGTCGCTTTATTGTATGCAATGCAATCGCCCTTGTAATTGCTTTACTTTATCACTAAACGGTAGCGATAGTCGTAGAAGCAATAGTTGGCGAGACGACAACGATGCTACGATGGAGATCAAGGTGTCGCGCCGGTGATGATGGTGATCATGACGGTGCTTCGGAGATGGAGATCACAAGCACAAGATGATGATGGCCATATCATATCACTTATATTGATTGCATGTGATGTTTATTCCTTTATGCATCTTATTTTGCTTTGATTGATAGTAGCATTATAAGATGATCTCTCACTAAATTTCAAGGTAAAAGTGTTCTCCCTGAGTATGCACCGTTGCCAAAGTTTGTCGTGCCGAGACACCACGTGATGATCGAGTGTGATAAGCTCTACGTTCATCTACAACGGGTGCAAGCCAGTTTTGCACACGCAGAATACTCGGGTTAAACTTGGCGAGCCTAGCATATGCAGATATGGCCTCGGAACACTGAGACTGAAAGGTCGAGCGTGAATCATATAGTAGATATGATCAACATAGTGATGTTCACCATTGAAAACTACTCCATCTCACGTGATGATCGGACATGGTTTAGTTGATTTGGATCACGTGATCACTTAGATGATTAGAGGGATGTCTATCTAAGTGGGAGTTCTTAGGTGATATGATTAATTGAACTTTAATTTATCATGAACTTAGTCCTGATAGAATTTTGCAAATAATGTTGTAGATTAATAGCTCGCGTTGTTGCTTCCCTATGTTTTATATGTGTTCCTAGAGAAAACTAAGTTGAAAGATGATAGTAGCGATGATACGGATTGGGTCCGTGATCTGAGTTTTATCCTCATTGCTGCACAAAAGAATTATGTCCTTGATGCATCGCTAGGTGACAGACCTATTGCAAGAGCAGATGCAGACGTTATGAATGTTTGGCTAGCTTAATTTGATGACTACTTGATAGTTTAGTGCACCATGCTTAACGGCTTAGAATCGGGACTTCAAAGACGTTTTGGACGTCATGAACCATATGGGATGTTCCAGGAGTTGAAGTTAATATTTGAAGCAAATACCCGAGTTGAGAGATATGAAGTCTCTAACAAGTTCTATAGCTAAAAGATGGAGGAGAATAGCTCAAGCAGTGAGCATGTGCTCAGATTGTCTGGGTACTACAATCGCTTGAATCAAGTGGGAGTTAATCTTCTAGATAAGATAGTGATTGACAGAGTTCTCTAGTCACCATCACCAAGTTACTGGAACTTCGTGATGAACTATAGTATGCAAGGGATGACGAAAATGATTCCCGAGCTCTTCGTGATGCTGAAATCAACGAAGGTAGAAATCAAGAAAGAGCATCAAGTGTTGATGATTGACAAGACCACTAGTTTCAAGAAAAGGGCAAAGGGAAAGAAAGGGAACTTCAAGTAGAATGGCAAGCAAGTTGTCACTCCCGCGAAGAAGCCCAAAGCTGGACCAAAGCCTGAAACTGAGTGCTTCTACTGCAAAGGAAATGGTCACTGGAAGTGGAAATGCCCTGAATATTTGGTAGATAAGAAGGATGGCAAAGTGAACAAGGGTATATTTGATATACAGGTTATTGATGTGTACCTTACTAGTGTTTATAGTAGCCCCTGGGTATTTGATACTTGTTCGGTTGCTAAGATTAGTAACTCGAAACAGGAGTTACAGAATAAACAGAGACTAGTTGAGGGTGAAGTGACGATGTGTGTTGGAAGTGGTTCCAAGATTGATATGATCATCATCGCACACTCCCTATATTTTCGAGATTAGTGTTGAACCTAAATAAATGTTATTTGGTGTTTGCGTTGAGCATAAATATGATTAGATCATATTTATTGCGATACGATAATTCATCTAAGACAGAGAATAAATTGTTATTCTGTTTAATGAATAAAACCTTCTATGGTCATACACCCAATGTTGATGGTTTATTGAATCTTGATCATGGTGATACACATATTCATAATATTGATGCCAAAAGATGCAAAGTTGATAATGATAGTGCAACATATTTGTGGCACTGCCGTTTGGGTCATATCGGTGTAAAGCGCATGAAGAAACTCCATAAAGATGGACTTTTGGAATCACTTGATAATAAATCATTTGATGCTTGCGAACCGTGCCTTTTGGGCAAGATGACTAAAACTCCGTTCTCCGAAACAATGGAACGAGCTACTGACTTGTTGGAAATAATACATACCGATGTATGCGGTCCAACGAGTGTTGATGCTCGTGGTGGGTGTTGTTTTTTTTGACCTTCATAGATGATTTGAGCAGATATGATTATGTCTACTTAATGAAGCATAAGTCTGAAACATTTGAAAAGTTCAAAGAATTTCAGAGTGAAGTGGAGAATCATCGTAACAAGAAAATAAAGCTTCTACAATTTGATCGTAGAAGAGAATATTTGAGTTACGAGTTTGGTCTTCATTTAAAAAAAACAATGTAGAATAGTTTCGCAGCTCAGGCCCCATAGAACACCATAGCGTAATGGTGTGTCCGAACGTCATAACCGCAGTTTATTGGATATGGTGCGATCTATGATGTATCTTACCGATTTACCACTATTGTTTTGGGGTTATGCATTAGAGACAGCTGCATTCACTTTAAATAGGGCACCATCAAAATCTGTTGAGATGACGCCTTATGAACTGTGGTTTGGCAAGAAACCAAAGTTGTCATTTCTTAAAGTTTGGGGCTGCGATGCTTATGTGAAAAAGTTTCAACCTGATAAGCTCGAACCCAAATCAGAGAAGTGCATCTTCATAGAATACCCAAAGGAAACTGTTGGGTACACCTTCTATCACAGATCCGAAGGCAAGATATTCGTTGCTAAGATGGATCCTTTCTAGAGAAGGAGTTTCTCTCGAAAGAAGTGAGTGGGAGGAAAGTAGAGCTTGATAAGGTAATTGTACCTTCTCCCGAATTGGAAAGTAGTTCATCACAGAAATCAGTTCCAGTGATTCCTACACCAATTAGTGAGGAAGCTAATGATGATGATCATGAAACTTCAGATTAAGTTACTACAGAACCTCGTAGGTCTTCCAAAGTACAGTCCGCACCAGAGTGGTATGGTAATCCTGTTCTGGAAGTCATGTTACTAGACCATGATGAACCTACGAACTATGAGGAAGCGATGATGAGCCCAGATTCCGCGAAATGGCTTGAGGCCGTGAAATCTAAGATGTGATCCATGTATGAGAACAAAGTGTGGACTTTGGTGGAGTTTCCCGATGATCGGCAAGCCATATTGTATAAATGGATCTTCAAGAGGAAGACAGACACTGATAGTAGTGTTACTATCTACAAAGCTCGACTTTTCGCAAAACATTTTTTGACAAGTTCAAGGTGCTGAATACGATGAGATTTTCTCACTCGTACCGATGCTTACGTCTGTCAGAATCATGTTAGGAATTGCCACATTTTATGAAATTTGGCAAATGGATGCCAAAAACTGCATTCCTTAATGGATTTATTAAAGAAGAGTTGTATATGATGCAACCAGAAGGTTTTGTCAATCCTAAAGGTGCTAACAAAGTTTGCAAGCTCCAGTAATCCATCCATGGACTGGTGCAAGCATCTTGGAGTTGGAATATATGCTTTGATGAGTTGATCAAAGCATATAGTTTTATACAGACTTGTGGTGAAGCCTATATTTACAGGAAAGTAAGTGGGAGCACTACAGCCTTTCTGATAAGTATATGTGAATGACATATTGTTGATCAGAAATAATGTAGAATTTTCTGGAAAGCATAAAGGAGTGTTTGAAAGGAGTTTTTCAAAGAAAGACCTCGGTAAAGCTACTTACACATTGAGCATCAAGATCTATAGAGATAGATCAAGACGCTTGATGAGATTTTTCAATGAGTACATACCTTGATAAGATTTTGAAGTAGATCAAAATGGAACAGTCAAAGAAGGAGTTCTTGCCTGTGTTGCAAGGTGTGAAGTTGAGTAAGACTCAAAGCCCGACCACGGCAAAAAATAGAAAGAGAATGAAAGTCATTCCCTATGCCATAGTCATTGGTTCTATAACGTATGCTATGCTATGTACCAGACCTATTGTATGCCTTGCTCTGAATTTGGCAAGGAGTACAATTTTGATCTAGGAGTAGATCACTGGACAGCGGTCAAGAATATCCTTAGAGAGGACTAAGAAAATGTTTCTCGATTATGGAGGTGATAAAAGAGTTCATCGTAAGGAGTTACAGTGGTGCAAGCTTTTACACCAATCCAGATGACTCTAAGTCTCAATCTGGATACATATTTAAAGTGGGAGCAATTAGCTAAAGTAGCTCCGTGCAGAGCATTGCACACATAGAATATTTGCAAAATACATACGGCTCTGAATGTGACAGACCTGTTGGCTAAACTTCTCTCACAAGCAAAACATGATGACACCTTAGTACTCTTTGGGTTTTAATCACATATCGATGTGAACTAGATTATTACCTCTAGTGAACCCTTTGCGCGTTGGTCACATGATGATGTGAACTATGGGTGTTAATCACATGCAGACGTGAATATTAGTGTTAAATCACATGGTGATGTGAACTAGATTATTGACTCTAGTGCAAGTGGGAGATTGAAGAAATATGCCCTAGACGCAATAATAAAGTTATTATTTATTTCCTTATTTCATGATAAATGTTTATTATTTATGCTAGAATTGTATTAACCGGAAACATAATACATGTGTGAATACATAGACAAACATAGTGTCACTAGTATGCCTCTACTTGACTAGCTCGTTAATCAAAGATGGTTAAGTTTCCTAACCATAGACATGAGTTGTCATTTGATTAACGGGATCACATCATTAGGAGAATGATGTGATTGACTTGACCCATTCCGTTAGCTTAGCACTTGATCGTTTAGTATGTTGCTATTGCTTTCTTCATGACTTATACATGTTCCTATGACTATGATATTATGCAACTCCCGCTTACCGGAGGAACACTTTGTGTGCTACCAAACGTCACAACGTAACTGGGTGATTATAAAGGTGCTCTACAGGTGTCCCCGAAGGTACTTGTTGAGTTGGCGTATTTCGAGATTAGGATTTGTCACTCCAATTGTCGGAGAGGTATCTCTGGGCCCTCTCGATAATGCACATCACTATAATCCTTGCAAGCAATATGACTAATGAGTTAGTTGTGGGATGATGCATTACATAACGAGTAAAGAGACTTGCCGGTAACGAGATTGAACTAGGTATTGAGATACCGACGATCGAATCTCGGGCAAGTAACATACCGATGACAAAGGGAACAACGTATGCTGTTATGCGGTTTGACCAATAAAGATCTTCATAGAATATGTGGGAGCCAATATGAGCATCCAGGTTCCGCTATTGGTTATTGACCGAAGATGTGTCTCGTTTATGTCTACATAGTTCTCGAACCCGTAGGGTCCGCACGCTTAACGTTCAGTGATGATTTATATTATGAGTTATGTGTTTTGATGTACCAAAGGTAGTTTAGAGTCCCGGATGAGATCAGGGACATGATGAGGAGTCTCCAAATGGCCGAGACGTAAAGATCGATATATTGGATGACTATATTCGAACATCGGAAAGGTTCCGAGTGATTCGAGTATTTATCGGAGTACCGGAGAGTTATGGGAATTCGCCGGGGAGTATAAGGGCCTTATTGGGCTTTAACGGAAAGAGAGAGGAGAGGTTGCACGCCCCACCAAGGCCTAGTCCGAATTGGACTAGGGGGAGGGGCTGCGCCCCCTCCTTCCTTCTCTTCTCTTTTCTCTTTCCTTGACTCCTACTCCTACTACCTGGAAGGGGGGGGGGGATCCTACTCCCGGTAGGAGTAGGACTCCTCTAGGGCGCGCCATAGGAGGGCCGGCCCTCCCTCCTCCTCCACTCCTTTATATACGGGGGCAGGGGGAACCTCTAGACACAAGTTGATCTGTTGATCTCTCCCAGCCGTGTGCGGTGCCCCCATCCACCATATTCCACCTCGTTCATATCGTAGCGGTGCTTAGGAGAAGCCCTGCATCGGTAGCAACATCGTCACCCTCATCACACCGTCGTGCTGACGGAACTCTCCCGTGAAGCTCTGCTGGATCGGAGTTCGCGGGACGTCATCGAGTTGAACGTGTGCTGAACTCGGAGGTGCCATACGTTCGGTACTTGGATCGGTCGGATCGTGAACACGTACGACTACATCAACCGCGTTGTAGTGCTAATGCTTCCGCTTACGGTCTATGAGGGTACGTGGACGACACTCTCCCCTCTCGTTTCTATGCATCACCATGATCTTGCATGTGCGCAGGAAATTTTTGAAATTACTACGTTCCCAAACAGTGGCATCCGAGCCAGGTTTATGCGTAGATGTTATATGCACGAGTAGAACACAAGTGAGTTGTGGGCGATACAAGTCATACTACTTACCAGCATGTCATACTATGGTTCAACGGTATTGTTGGATGAAGCGGCTCGGACCGACATTACGCGTACGCTTACGCGAGACTGGTTCTACCGACGTGCTTTGCACACAGGTGGCTGGTGGGTGTTAGTTTCTCCAACTTTAGTTGAACCGACTGTGACTACGCCCGGTGCTTGAGAAGGTTAAAATAACACTACCTTGACGAACTATCGTTGTGGTTTTGTTGCGTAGGTAAGAACGCTTCTTCCTCAGCCCGTAGCAGCCACGTAAAACTTGCAACAGCAAAGTAGAGGATGTCTAACTTGTTTTTGTAGGGATGTTGTGATGTGATATCACTACAAGAAATATGTCAACTTGTGACCACCACTATTGGTCACTGAAAGGTCACAAATTTCCATTTGCGACCTTTTTATGACCAAAAACAGAAGGTCAAAAGCTGGCCGTCATAAACTGACTATAGCGACCTTTCTTCTGGAATGGTCGAAGATGTTTACAACCAAAATACGTGTATTGTTTCGTTTTGGTCACTAGCAACCTCCCCAGGCCACGTAGGCATCCAGCGTGGCAAGCTGATGTGGCACAAGATTCAACCCGGTCCAATTCGGTTTTCTACATGGGCCTAGCCCAACAATTCGGCCTTTTTATATATTTTTTCTTGATTAATTTTGGTCAACTACATGGGCCAGGCCCAACATTTAAGCCATTTTATTTTTGGGCCATAGCCTTTTTAGTCCACTGATTTTTATAGTTTCAGCCATTATACATTGGGGTACCACTAGTAAGCCAGCCCCACATGTCATGCTTATCTCAAAATATGTCCCACATGTCAGAAATTTCGAAATTTGTCAAACAACCATTATAACTTGGACCCTCTTGTCATGTTTCCATTTCACGGGTATTCAAATCACATACACAATCATTGTTTTGAACATACTAGAGAGCAAATGAAATTCGTCCAAAACAAGACTACATTAGTCTATTACAATTCAGTATACTACAACCCAGATATGCGTACAATTACAACACATAATATGCTCCTCTTTGTTGATATGATTCACAGCTTCGGCCTTGGATTCACACTTCACCTGTGCAAAGAATAAGAATGAAAATATAAGAATAAGAATGTGTTCATGGAGTGATCCAATAACTTATAAGCAAGAATTGACATCAAATGCCATGTAGATAAATAGTATGACTAACACTAACCAGTACGTGTTCATGGAGTGACAAATGTTCTCACTAGCTAGGATTTTTTTTGGTATATAGTATACTGACATGTGCAACTCTAACTAAATTGATCATAGAAATGAAAAGAACTGTAAGCATGTTTTTTTGGGTATATAGTATACTGACATGTTCATTCAGAATCCAGGCAACAGCAGATACACACCAGCAGATACACATTCAGAATCCAGTCAAATTTTAAGCAACAGGAGAACAGATCTAACAGACCAGACCATAATCAGCATGCATCAGGATTTATGGTTCTAGCAAAAAAGTGGCTGACTAACAAACTAGATATGCTTCTGCAGACTAACAAAATGGCAGCAAACATACTAATCAGATTGATTCGTTCAATTAGGGCTTGTTATAGATTATGCCCATCTAATTTATTCCCATCTAATTTATACAAAATGGCAGCAAACATACTAATCAGATTTATATTAACAAACTAGATATATTCCCATCTAATTTATTCCAATGGATTAGGCCATGTTAGTACTGAACCTACAACATTCTAATTACCTGCAACTAATCAGTAGCATACATGACATCAAAGGGATGCAAACTAGATAATTTAGTAGTCATCTACAGCACAGAACAATAGGCATTCTAACTTGCAGCAGAAAATCAGTAGCTAGATGACCACCAACAACACAAATCAGCTCAAACACTCGGTCCTCGACGTGGCGTACAACAAGTAATAAGCCATGGAACCGAGGCCAAACTATAGCATCACAGAAAACAGAGGGGAACAAAGGGGTGGAGGGGCTCACCATGGGGGTGCTGCTGCTGCTCATCCATGGTCGGTCGTCCTACATCCATCCGGCGACAACTGCTCATTCATGGCAGGAAACCACATCACATCTCAGTCAAAGGAATGGAGGGTAAGGGAAGAAGAAGAAACTGAAGGTAAGAAGACCTGGATGGCGTCGGAGCAGTGGTGGAGGGGCGTCCTCCATGGGCGCCGCCTCTGCGTCCACCACCGGGAACATCTCGTTCAGGTCCTTGGCCCGCAGCGCCTGCACGCACCAGATTAGATCACAGCGCGGCGTCAAAGCTAGAGATCGATGCAACTTCAATTCAAAATTAGATATCAAAGAGCAATGTACAGAAGAACTTGCCATTTAGTTCTGCATGATCATCACGGTCTACAATAACAATACAGCATGGCCTTCTGCTTCTGTAGCTAATCAGCGCCAAGAGTAGATCTCCGAGGTAATTGCAGTGCCTTGCAATGCCCCTAAATGCAACAAAGAAGGGCTTGTTAAAGTATTTTTACATTCATTCAGGACAGCAGCTTTTCTTTTTCTTGCAAAAGGACAGCAGTTAACAAGTATAATTACTCCCAAGAAAAGGTTTGAAAAACCCAACATGTCTAGGAAACAACTGTTCAGTAAAGTGCAGCGGCTGGATAAATCTGTCATGCACATCATTTAAGCGAAAAGTGTTCCAACTAGTATGGAACCACATATTTGTTATCTGTGTATCTACACACCTTTTGGTGTCCTTGCATTTTTTCTTCGTTCGACTAAACAGGACGGGCTGAATGTTCAGAAAAGATGCAAGTGTATGTGGGCTCTTATTTTGTTTACACTCCATAAACAGAAAGAGGTTACTGGCAACTACTCCATGGCTAATTAACCCTTCCCTACAGCACTTATACATGCATGCCCATAACTATGTACTCTCAGATCAGATGTTGCCTAGCTAGCTTGTTTTAAGGATCCTTTCAACCTTGCTATGGAAGATACCATACTTGTAGCAGCAGCATCATGTATATGCATGGCTGGCTTGACTGCCGCGGGAAGTTGATCAAGGACGGTGGTCCGATTGACAGACAGCTAGTGGTCCTCCTCGGCCACCCACCTGCATCCATTCCAATCCAGCGTCATTGTAATATTTATAGGAAAAATTCAAATGATATGAAATGAGCTACCATGACCGTGGTCTCCGAGCTACAATTATCCTATGATATGAAATACTTCTGTTATAGGAAAAACATATAATCTTGATGGACTATATAGTGAATCTAGGGATTAATCCTTTTCATTAATTGATCATTTGAATTTTGTTAATATTTATGGACTACACATGGACAAAAAACTTGAAATGATTTATTTGTTTGCAGACTAAGGAGACGACCATGATATACAGACTTGCATTCTATAACATGACATATCTTCAAGGTCCAGAGTACTAAGAAACATAACCTATCTAGTGCACATGTACCCAGAAATAACCATATTTTGTAAAACAAATAGGGAGCCCTCTAGTGGATCTGACGATGTATCTATCATAACACTGGGAAGGGACAGAAGAAAAATGAGGGGATTTGGGCTGTGCGAATCGGATCAACCTTGAAGGCCGCCGGTGAGCTTGACCTGGACGCCCTTGTCGACGAACTTGCCAGGTCGAGCGCCGTCTCCTTGCGCCCTGCCTGAGTAAAAAAACAAACAAACAGCACATCATCAACGGGACGCTCGTACCAACATGAATCGAATCATCGAACCAGCCCGCAGCACCAGCTTACCATCTCAGGGACGCGGACCGAGGGGGAGCCTGGGCGGACCAAGGAGGAAGACGTCGGCGCTGGGCGTTGAAGATCTGGCGGCACGCGTAGAGTAGTCGGGTGGCTCCTCTTCTCGCTTGCCTATGAATCTCGCCCGATCTGCTCTGCGGGCAGGCGTCTTCGTTGGAGCAGCGAGGCGAACGGAGTAGTTGGCGTGTTCGTTAATGGTGAGGCAGGCGGCCACCGATGGCGAAGATGGCTGGAGCAGCGAGGCGACATGGGTGGGGCGGCGGTGGTGGATGGGCGGCAAAGGTGGGGGATGGGAGGGTGCAGACCGGCGGCGAGGGGACAGGGAGATGGCGGCGGATCTGGATCGGGGAGCAGCGGTGGATCTGGATCGGGGAGCAGCGGTGGGAGGCGGCTGCAAGCACTAGGGTTGAGAGGGGTTTGCTGCAAGAGAGAGCAAGAGAGAGAAGCTAGATCGGGAAGGGGGCGGTGGCGAGGAGATGGGGACGAGGGAGGAAGGGGGCGACGGGGGAGGGGTCGATCTGAGCTAGGGTTTGGGTTGCGGGTGGTGGGTATCTCTTTTTATTTTCTTTTTTTTTCTTTTCTGTAGATAGATGGACGGATGGATGTGGGATGGAGAGATGGATGGATGGATGGACGCCATGTCATCGATCCGTGGACAGAGTTATGATTGGTTCAGAAAATCAGTGATGTAGAATAGTTTTTAAGTACTGAAAATAAAGAGATTTTATGAAGTAGCTATCAAAAATATTTTGCAAAAGGGCACCACACAAATTTTCACTAGAGTTAGACCACATTTTATGGATTAGGACCAATTTGTATGCATTTTTCATATTTCTAGCTATTTTTAATCATTTTTTGAGTGCTCAAAATGGTTTTTTTGTGTGAAGGAACTACCAAATAATTGTTGCAAAATTGGACCAAATCATTTTTCTAAAATATTAGGCCATATTTAATGCACAATTGACCAAATGGTTGGGTGTCAAAAGATTTTATCCACCTCTCGTGAAAAAGACAAATTGCGTCGATTCAGTAGGAAGCGGGTCAAATTTGAACTGCAGCTACCTCGTAGTTTCCTCTTTATTTTTTAAAAAAATCATTTCTAGGTACATAAGTATCTATTTAATCAGAGAAACACCAAAAAAATTCCAAGATTCAACCACTAGGTAGGAACAGTCATTCCTGCCGTTTTGACCGCGTTTTGAAACGGGCATAAAAAATTAAAAAAAAATCAAAAAATTGGGAAACCTTCGCATTGTTTCATTATATGTGACCAAGTTCCCAGGAAAAATAACAAACTTGTAATACGGCAATTATTTTAAAAAAGTGTTCTCAGAAATGAGCTATCATCTCTCAAGATTCATGGCTTTCAAGGCAAATGATCAAACTTATGGCCACATTCGTGGCATAGTTTGTTCAAATGATCTCATATTGTGCACAAGGGTGCATATTGGAATGGCAAACAATGTTGCCTAAGGAAGTTTTCATTTTCTTTGGACGAAAAAACCATTTTTCATTTTTCGAGTGCCCGAAAGGAGGTTTTTTTGTGAAGGAACTACCAAATAATTGTCGCAAAATTGGACCAAATCATTTTTCTAAAATACTAGGACATATTTAATGCACAATTGACCAAATGGTTGGGTGTAAAAAGTTTTGATCCACCTCTCGTGAAAAAGATAAATTTCCGGCGATTCAGTTGGAAGCGGGTCAAATTTGAACTGCAGTTGCCTCATAGTTTGCTATTTATTTTTTCAAAAAATCATTTCTAGGTACATAAGTATATATTTAATCAGAGAAACACCAAAAAAATCCAAGATTCAACAACTAGCTAGGAACGGTCATTCCCGTCGTTTTGACCACATTTTGAAACGGGCATAAAAATTCAAAAAAAATCAAAAAATTGGGAAACCTTCGCATTGTGTCATTATATGTGGCCAAG
Source organism: Triticum aestivum (assembly GCF_018294505.1). NCBI lineage: Eukaryota > Viridiplantae > Streptophyta > Magnoliopsida > Poales > Poaceae > Triticum > Triticum aestivum. Next base: position 724,467,678 of record NC_057798.1, on the reverse strand, counting down.
TTCCCACGAAAAATAACAAACTTGCAATACGGCAATTATTTTAAAAAAGTGTTCTCAGAAATGAGCTATCATCTCTGAAGATTCATGGCTTTCAAGCCAAATGATCAATCTTATGGCCACATTCGTGGCATAGTTTATTCAAATGATCTCATATTGTGCACAAGAGTGCATATTGGAATGGCAAACAATGTTGCCTAAGGAACTTTTCATTTTCTTTGGACGAAAAAACCATTTTTCATTTTCCGAGTGCCCGAAAGGAGGTTTTTTTGTGAAGGAACTACCAAATAATTGTTGCAAAATTGGACCAAATCAATTTTCTAAAATATTAGGACGTATTTAATGCACAATTGACAAAATGGTTGGGTGTCAAAAATTTTGATCCACCTCTGGTGAAAAAGACAAATTCCCGTCGATTCAGTTGGAAGCGGGTCAAATTTGAACTGCAGCTGCCTCATAGTTTGCTATTTATTTTTTTCCAAAAATCATTTCTAGTTACATAAGTACCTATTTAATCAGAAATACATGGTTTGATGGAGAGACATCGAGGTTTCGACGGTGGCCGAGGGCCCCAACTCTAGAGCGCGTAAGCTCGCATGCCCGCCGCGTGGTCACCGCGTGACCGTGGCGTTGCCATGTGTTCTGGGCGGCCTAGGCATGTCTAGTGGTTTGGGAACTCCCCAGGTAGGTGCTAGGAAGAAAATCACAACATAAGATTCTCACGAGGAGACCGATCGATGCTTAAACATGAATAAGCAGCCAAGTGTTTGATTAGCGGTACGGGAAATGTACATGGCTAATGGCCGTGAGTTTTGGCTGAGGATGATCAGTTACTAAGAAGACCGTCTTCACAAATTTTCAGCTCAAAAGGAGGAGCCTAGGTGGTACTTGCTTTGCAAACCACCACACTGGACATAAATACGAATGTTGAAGCTCGGCTCAAAATAATGAATGGATTGAGCTGGCATTTGGTGGAGGATGGTTATTTGGGCATAGGAAAGCACTGTAGAAAATGGATACTATTTGGACATGCCAAAGTGGTACTTCCTTCACAAACTGTTGTTCTGAACAGAATAGGAAAATGAATATTTTTGAATTATTTTTGAACTAGGAAAGGAAGGTTTTTACATATTTGACGAAGATATGACCCAAAGAATTTATGAGATTTGTTTGGGAATTTTGGGAATGACATAAATATAGGTTGCTTCACAACCTAGGGCAAAAACTGCCACATGGACATGACACATAGGCAAAACTGATGAGATGGCGCCTAGTCATCGCAACCCACCACAATTTACAAGGCTATGACCATCTATATTGGTCGTTAACAACTAGAAATAAGGCAGCGGACTAGCGCTGTTTGCTTTATGACCATTTCGTGTAAGGAAATTATGAACTTTCTGACCAAAATGGTCACAATGGTTTAGGGTTTGGAGCCCCCCAGACAGCTTTTGACCAATTGGTCTAAAATGGTCATAAATTTATGACCATTTCTTCCAGGGTCACTGACAGAAGGTCATAAGTTGACATATTTCTTGTAGTGTATGGTCAAGACATGATGCTAAATTTTATTGTATGAGATGATCATGTTTTGTAACAGAGTTATCTACAACTGACATGAGCCATATGGTTGTCGCTTTATTGTATGCAATGCAATCGCCCTGTAATTGCTTTACTTTATCACGAAACGGTAGCGATAGTCGTAGAAGCAATAGTTGGCGAGACGACAACGATGCTACGATGGAGATCAAGGTGTGGCGCCGGTGACGATGGTGATCATGACGGTGCTTCGGAGATGGAGATCACAAGCACAAGATGATGATGGCCATATCATATCACTTATATTGATTGCATGTGATGTTTATTCTTTATGCATCTTATTTTGCTTTGATTGACAGTAGCATTATAACATGATCTCTCACTAAATTTCAAGGTAAAAGTGTTCTCCCTGAGTATGCACTGTTGCCAAAGTTCGTCATGCCGAGACACCACGTGATGATCGAGTGTGATAAGCTCTACGTTCATCTACAAAGGGTGCAAGCCAGTTTTGCACACGTAGAATACTCGGGTTAAACTTGACGAGCCTAACATATGCAGATATGGCCTTGGAACACTGCAGACCGAAAGGTCGAGCATGAATCATATAGTATATATGATCAACATAGTGATGTTCACCATTGAAAACTACTCAATATCACGTGATGATCGGACATGGTTTAGTTGATTTGGATCACGTGATCACTTAGATGATTAGAGGGAGGTCTATCTAAGTGGGAGTTCTTAAGTAATATGATTAATTGAACTTTAATTTATCATGAACTTAGTCCTGATAGTATTTTGCAAATAATGTTGTACATCAATAGCTCGCGTTATTGCTTTCCTATGTTTTATATGTGTTCCTAGAGAAAACTAAGTTGAAAGATGATAGTAGCAATGATACGGACTGGGTCCGTGATCTGAGGTTTATCCTCATTGCTGCACAGAAGAATTATGTCCTTGATGCATCGCTAGGTGACAGACCTATTGCAAGAGCAGATGCAGACGTTATGAACATTTGGCTAGCTCAATATGATGACTACTTGATAGTTTAGTTCACCATGCTTAACGACTTAGAATCGGGACTTCAAAGACGTTTTGAACGTCATGGACCATATGAGATGTTCATAACAAGTTGAAGTTAATATTTCAAGAAAATACCCGAGTTGAGAGACATGAAGTATCTAACAAGTTCTATAGCCAAAAGATGGAGGAGAATAGCTCAAGCAATGATCATGTGCTCATATTGTCTGGGTACTACAATCTCTTAAATCAAGTGGGAGTTAATCTTCCAGATAAGATAGTGATTGACAGAGTTCTCTAGTCACCATCACCAAGTTACTGGAACTTCATGATGAACTATAGTATGCAAGGGATGATGAAAATGATTCCCGAGCTCTTCGTGATGCTGAAATCAACGAGGTAGAAATCAAGAAAGTGCATCAAGTGTTGATGATTGACAAAACCACTAGTTTCAAGAAAAGGGCAAAGGGAAAGAAAGGGAACTTCAAGTAGAATGGCAAGCAAGTTGTCACTCCCGCGAAGAAGCGCAAAGCTGGACCAAAGCCTGAAACTAAGTGCTTCTACTGCAAAGGAAATGGTCACTGGAAGTGGAAATGCCCTGAATATTTGGTAGATAAGAAGGATGGCAAAGTGAACAAGGGTATATTTGATATACAGGTTATTGATGTGTACCTTACTAGTGTTTATAGTAACCCCTCGGTATTTGATACTTGTTCAGTTGCTAAGATTAGTAACTCGAAACAGGAGTTACAGAATAAACAGAGACTAGTTGAGGGTGAAGTGACGATGTGTGTTGGAAGTGGTTCCAAGATTGATATGATCATCATCGCACACTCCCTATATTTTCGAGATTAGTGTTGAACCTAAATAATTGTTATTTGGTGCTTGCGTTGAGCATAAATATGATTAGATCATGTTTATTGCGATACGATTATTCATCTAAGACAGAGAATAAATTGTTATTCTGTTTACATGAATAAAACCTTCTATGGTCATACACCCAATGTTGATGGTTTATTGAATCTTGATCAGGGTGATACACATATTCATAATATTGATGCCAAAAGATGCAAAGTTGATAATGATAGTGCAACATATTTGTGGCACTGCCGTTTGGGTCATATCGGTGTAAAGTGCATGAAGAAAGTCCATAAAGATGGACTTTTGGAATCACTTGATTATGAATCATTTGATGCTTGGGAACCGTGCCTTTTGGGCAAGATGACTAAAACTCCGTTCTCCGGAACAATGGAACGAGCTACTGACTTGTTGGAAATAATACATACCGATGTATGCGGTCCAACGAGTGTTGATGCTCGTGGTGGGTGTTGTTTTTTTTGACCTTCATAGATGATTTGAGCAGATATGATTATGTCTACTTAATGAAGCATAAGTCTGAAACATTTGAAAAGTTCAAAGAATTTCAGAGTGAAGTGGAGAATCATCGTAACAAGAAAATAAAGCTTCTACAATCTGATCGTAGAAGAGAATATTTGAGTTACGAGTTTGGTCTTCATTTAAAAAAAACAATGTAGAATAGTTTCGCAGCTCAAGCCCCATAGAACACCATAGCGTAATGGTGTGTCCGAACGTGGTAACCGCAGTTTATTGGATATGGTGCGATCTATGATGTATCTTACCGATTTACCACTATTGTTTTGGGGTTATGCATTAGAGACAGCTGCATTCACTTTAAATAGGGCACCATCAAAATCTGTTGAGATGACGCCTTATGAACTGTGGTTTGGCAAGAAACCAAAGTTGTCATTTCTTAAAGTTTGGGGCTGTGATGCTTATGTGAAAAAGTTTCAACCTGATAAGCTCGAACCCAAATCAGAGAAGTGCATCTTCATAGAATACCCAAAGGAAACCGTTGGGTACACCTTCTATCACAGATCCGAAGGCAAGATATTCGTTGCTAAGATGGATCCTTTCTACAGAAGGAGTTTCTCTCGAAAGAAGTGAGTGGGAGGAAAGTAGAGTTTGATAAGGTAATTGTACCTTCTCCCTAATTGGAAAGTAGTTCATCACAGAAATCAGTTCCAGTGAATCCTACACCAATTAGTGAGGAAGCTAATGATGATGATCATGAAACTTCAGATTAAGTTACTACAGAACCTCGTAGGTCTTCCAAAGTACAGTCCGCACCAGAGTGGTATGGTAATCCTGTTCTGGAAGTCATGTTACTAGACCATGATGAACCTACGAACTATGAGGAAGCGATGATGAGCCCAGATTCCGCGAAATGGCTTGAGGCCGTGAAATCTGAGATGTGATCCATGTAAAGATCGGGGACATGACGAGGAGTCTCAAAATGGTTGAGACGTAAAGATCAATATATTGGACGACTATATTCGGACATCGGAAAGGTTCCGAGTGATTCGGGTATTTATCGGAGTACCGGAGAGTTACTAGAATTCGCCGGGGAGTATAAGGGCCTTATTGGGCTTTAGGGGAAAGAGAGAGGAGAGGCTGCGCGCCCCCCAAGGCCTAGTCCGAATTGGACTAGGGGGAGGGGTTGCGCCGCCTCCTTCCTTCTCTTCTCTTTTCCCTTTCCTTAACTCCTACTCCTACTACTTGGAAGGGGGGAATCCCAATCCTAGTGGGAGTAGGACTCCTCCAGGGCGCGCCATAGGAGGTTCGGCCCTCCTCCCTCCTCCCTCCTCCACTCCTTTATATACGGGGGCAGGGGGACACCTCTAGACACAAGTTGATCTATTGATCTCTCCCAGCCGTGTGCGGTGCCCCCTCCACCATATTCCACCTTGGTCATATCGTAGCGGTGCTTATTAGAAGCCCTGCATCGGTAGCAACATCATCACCATCATCACGCCGTCGTGCTGACGGAACTATCCTGTGAAGCTCTTCTGGATCGGAGTTCGTGGGACGTCATCGAGCTGAACGTGTGCTGAACTCGGAGGTGTCGTACGTTTGGTACTTGGATATCGGTCGAATCATGAAGACGTACGACTACATCAACCGCGTTGTTGTGCTAACGCTTCCGCTTACGGTCTACGAGGGTACGTGGACGACACTCTCCCCTCTCGTTGCTATGCATCACCATGATCTTGCGTGTGTGCAGGAAATTTTTGAAATTACTATGTTCCCAAACAGTGGCATCTGAGCCAGGTTTATGCGTAGATGTTATATGCACGAGTAGAACACAAGTGAGTTGTGGGCGATACAAGTCATACTGCTTACCAGCATGTCATACTTTGGTTCGGCGGTATTGTTGGATGAAGCGGCCCGGACCGACATTACGTGTACGCTTACGCGAGACTGGTTCTACCGACGTGCTTTGCACACAGGTGGCTGGCGGGTGTCAGTTTCTCCAACTTTAGTTGAACTGAGTGTGATTACGCCCGGTCCTTGAGAAGGTTAAAACATCACTAACTTGACGAACTATCATTGTGGTTTTGATGCGTAGGTAAGAACGCTTCTTGCTCAGCCCGTAGCAGCCACGTAAAACTTGCAACAACAAAGTAGATGGCGTCTAACTTGTTTTTGCAGGGCATGTTGTGATGTGATATGGTCAAGACATGATGCTAAATTTTATTGTATGAGATGATCATGTTTTGTAACAGAGTTATCGGCAACTGGCAGGAGCCATATGGTTGTCGCTTTACTGTATGCAATGCAATCGCCTTGTAATTGCTTTACTTTATCACTAAACGGTAGCAATAGTCATAGAAGCAATAGTTGGCGAGACGATAACGATGCTACGATGGAGATCAAGGTGTCGCGTCGGTGACGATGGTGATCATGATGGTGCTTCGGAGATGGAGACCACAAGCACAGGATGATGATGGCCATATCATATCACTTATATTGATTGCATATGATGTTTATTCTTTATGCATCTTATTTTGCTTTGATTGATAGTAGCATTATAACATGATCTCTCACTAAATTTCAAGGTAAAAGTGTTCTCCCTGAGTATGCACCGTTGCCAAAGTTTGTCGTGCCGAGACACCACATGATGATCGAGTGTGATAAGCTCTACGTTCATCTACAACGGGTGCAAGCCAGTTTTGCACACACAGAATACTCGGGTTAAACTTGGCGAGCCTAGCATATGCAGATATGACCTTGGAACACTTGAGACTGAAAGGTCGAGCGTGAATCATATAGTATATATGATCAACATAGTGATGTTCACCATTGAAAACTACTCCATCTCACGTGATGATCGGACATGGTTTAGTTGATTTGGATCACGTGATCACTTAGATGATTAGAGGGATGTCTAAGTGGGAGTTCTTAGGTGATATGATTAATTGAACTTTAATTTATCATGAACTTAGTCCTGATAGAATTTTCCAAATAATGTTTTAGATTAATAGCTCGCGTTGTTGCTTCCCTATGTTTTATATGTGTTCCTAGAGAAAACTAAGTTGAAAGATGATAGTAGCGATGATACGGATTGGGTCCGTGATCTGAGGTTTATCCTCATTGCTGCACAAAAGAATTATGTCCTTGATGCATCGCTAGGTGACAAACCTATTGCAAGAGAAGATGCAGACGTTATGAATGTTTGGCTAGCTTAATATGATGACTACTTGATAGTTTAGTGCACCATGCTTAACGGCTTAGAATCGGGACTTCAAAGACGTTTTGGATGTCATGGACCATATGGGATGTTCCAGGAGTTGAAGTTAATATTTGAAGCAAATACCCGAGTTGAGAGATATGAAGTCTCTAACAAGTTCTATAGCTAAAAGATGGAGGAGAATAGCTCAAGCAATGAGCATGTGCTCAGATTGTCTGGGTACTACAATCGCTTAAATCAAGTGGGAGTTAATCTTCTAGATAAGGTAGTGATTGACAGAGTTCTCTAGTCACCATCACCTAGTTACTGGAACTTCGTGATGAACTATAGTATGCAAGGGATGAAGAAAATGATTCCCGAGCTCTTCGTGATGCTGAAATCAACGAAGGTAGAAATCAAGAAAGAGCATCAAGTGTTGATGATTGACAAGACCACTAGTTTCAAGAAAAGGGCAAAGGGAAAGAAAGGGAACTTCAAGTAGAATGGCAAGCAAGTTGTCACTCCCGCGAAGAAGCCCAAAGCTGGGCCAAAGCCTGAAACTAAGTGCTTCTACTGCAAAGGAAATGGTCAGTTGAAGTGGAAATGCCCTTCATATTTGGTAGATAAGAAGGATGGCAAAGTGAACAAGGGTATATTTGATATACAGGTTATTGATGTGTACCTTACTAGTGTTTATAGTAACCCCTGGGTATTTGATACTTGTTCGGTTGCTAAGATTAGTAACTCGAAACAGGAGTTACAGAATAAACAGAGACTAGTTGAGGGTGAAGTGATGATGTGTGTTGGAAGTGGTTCCAAGATTGATATGATCATCATCGCACACTCCCTATATTTCCGAGATTAGTGTTGAACCTAAATAAATGTTATTTGGTCTTTGCGTTGAGCATAAATATGATTAGATCGTGTTTATTGCGATACGATTATTCATCTAAGACAGAGAATAAATTGTTATTCTGTTTACATGAATAAAACCTTCTATGGTCATACACCCAATGTTGATGGTTTATTGAATCGTGATCAGGGTGATACACATATTCATAATATTGATGCCAAAAGATGCAAAGTTGATAATGATAGTGCAACATATTTGTGGCACTGCCGTTTGGGTCATATCGGTTTAAAGCGCATGAAGAAAGTCCATAAAGATGGACTTTTGGAATCACATGATTATGAATCATTTGATGCTTGGGAACCGTGCCTTTTAGGCAAGATGACTAAAACTCCATTCTCCGGAACAATGGAACGAGCTACTGACTTGTTGGAAATAATACATACCGATGTATGCGGTCCAATGAGTGTTGATGCTCGTGGCGGGTTTCGTTATTTTTCTGACCTTCACAGATGATTTGAGCAGATATGATTATGTCTACTTCATGAAGCATAAGTCTAAAACATTTGAAAAGTTCAAAGAATTTCAGAGTGAAGTGGAGAATCATCGTAACAAGAAAATAAAGTTTCTACAATCTGATCGTAGAAGAGAATATTTGAGTTACGAGTTTGGCCTTCATTTAAAAAAACAATGTGGAATAGTTTCACAGCTCAAGCCACATGGAACACCACAGCGTAATGGTGTGTCTGAATGTCGTAACCGCACTTTATTGGATATGGTGTGATCTATGATGTATCTTACCGATTTACCACTATTGTTTTGGGGTTATGCATTAGAGACAGCCGCATTCACTTTAAATAGGGCACCATCAAAATCTGTTGAGACGACGCCTTATGAACTATGGTTTGGCAAGAAACCAAAGTTGTCGTTTCTTAAAGTTTGGGGCTGTGATGCTTATGTGAAAAAGTTTCAACCTGATAAGCTCGAACCCAAATTGGAGAAGTGCGTCTTCATAGAATACCCAAAGGAAACTGTTGGGTACACCTTCTATCAGAGATCCGAAGGCAAGATATTTGTTGCTAAGATGGATCCTTTCTAGAGAAGGAGTTTCTCTCGAAAGAAGTGAGTGGAAGGAACGTAAAGCTTGATAAGGTAATTGTACCTTCTCCCGAATTGGAAAGTAGTTCATCACAGAAATCAGTTCCAGTGATTCCTACACCAATTAGTGAGAAAGCTAAAGATAATGATCATGAAACTTCAGATTAAGTTACTACAGAACCTCGTAGGTCTTCCAAAGTATAGTCCACACCAGAGTGGTATGGTAATCCTGTTCTGGAAGTCATGTTACTAGACCATGATGAACCTACGAACTATGAGGAAGTGATGATGAGCCCAGGTAACGCTAAATGGCTTGAGGCCGTGAAATTTGAGATGTGATCCATGTATGAGAACAAAGTGTGGACTTTGGTGGAGTTGCCCGATGATCGGCAAGCCATATTGTATAAATGGATCTTCAAAAGGAAGACATACGCTGATAGTAGTGTTACTATCTACAAAGATCGACTTGTCGCAAAAAGTTTTCGACAAGTTCAAGGTGTTTAATACGATGAGATTTTCTCACTCGTATCGATGCTTAAGTCTGTCCGAATCAGGTTACCAATTGCCACATTTTATGAAATTTGGCAAATGGATGTCAAAAACTGCATTCCTTAATGGATTTATTAAAGAAGAGTTGTATATGATGCAACCAGAAGGTTTTGTCAATCCTAAAGGTGCTAACAAAGTGTGCAAGCTCCAGTGATCCATCCATGGACTGGTGCAAGCATCTCGGAGTTGGAATATACGCTTTGATGAGTTGATCAAAGCATATAGTTTTATACAGACTTGCGGTGAAGTCTGTATTTACAGGAAAGTGAGTGGGAGCACTATAGCCTTTCTGATAAGTATATGTGAATGACATATTGTTGATCAGAAATAATGTAGAATTTTCTAGAAAGCATAAAGGAGTGTTTGAAAGGAGTTTTTCAAAGAAAGGCCTCGGTAAAGCTACTTACACATTGAGCATCAAGATCTATAGAGATAGATCAAGACGCTTGATAAGATTTTTCAATGAGTACATACCTTGATAAGATTTTGAAGTAGTTCAAAATGGAACAGTCAAAGAAGGAGTTCTTGCCTGTGTTTGCAAGGTGTGAAGTTGAGTAAGACTCAAAGCCCGACCGCGGCAGAAAATAGAAAGAGAATGAAAGTCATTCCCTATGCCATAGTCATAGGTTCTATAAAGTATGCTATGCTATGTACCAGACCTATTGTATACCTTTCTCTGAATTTGGCAAGGAGAACAATTTTGATCTAGGAGTAGATCACTGGACAGCGGTCAAGAATATCCTTAGAAAGGACTAATAAAATGTTTCTCAATTATGGAGGTGATAAAAGAGTTCATCATAAAGAGTTACAGTGGTGCAAGCTTTTACACCAATCCAGATGACTCTAAGTCTCAATCTAGGTACATATTTAAAGTGGGAGCAATTAGCTAAAGTAGCTCCATGCAGAGCATTGCAGACATAGAATATTTGCAAAATACATACGACTCTGAATGTGACAGACCCGTTGACTAAACTTCTCTCACAAGCAAAACATGATCACACCTTAGTACTCTTTGGGTGTTAATCACATATCGATGTGAACTATATTATTGACTCTAGTAAACCCTTTGGGCGTTGGCCACATGACGATGTGAACTATGGGTGTTAATCACATGCAGATGTGAATATTAGTGTTAAATCACATGGTGATGTGAACTAGATTATTGACTCTGGTGCAAATGGGTGACTGAAGTAAATATGCCCTAGAGGCAATAATAAAGTTATTATTTATTTCCTTATTTCATGATAAATGTTTATTATTTATGCTAGAATTGTATTAACCGGAAACATAATACATGTGTGAATACATAGACAAACATAGTGTCACTAGTATGCCTCTACTTGACTAGCTCTTTAATCAAAGATGGTTAAGTTTCCTAACCATAGACATGAGTTGTCATTTGATTAACGGGATCACATCATTAGGAGAATGATGTGATTGACTTGACCCATTCCGGTAGCTTAGCACTTGATCATTTAGTATATTGCTATTGCTTTCTTCGTGACTTATACATGTTCCTATTACTATGAGATTATGCAACTCCCGTTTACCGGAGGAACACTTTGTGTGCTACCAAACATCACAACATAACTGGGTGATTATAAAGGTGCTCAGGTGTCTCCGAAGGTACTTGTTGAGTTGGCGATGGACTGCATAATAAAGGTCCATATACAAGTGGAAATATAAAGTGACGTTCTTTCGCATTAAGATTTTGTGTATACAACCCTAAAAGCGCATGACAACCTCTGCTTCCCTCTACGAAGGTCCTATCTTTTACCTTATGTCTTTTACTTTATGCAAGAGTCAAGGTGATCTTCACCTTTCCCTTTTTCATTTTATCCTTTGGCAAGCACTTTGTGTTGGGGTGATCCTGATATATATATCCAATTGGATGTAAGTTAGCATGAATTATTATTGCTGACATCACACAAAGGTGAATACGTTGGGAGGCAACACTATAGGCCCCTATCTTTCTCAGTGTCCGATTAAAACTCCATAACCATTAGTATTGCGTGAGTGTTAGCAATTGTAGAAGACTATATGATAGTTGAGTATGTGGAGTTTTCTATTCCTGAAAATAAGATGAATTGCAATTGTTTGATGACTAAGAATGAAGTTTGCTAGTTTTCAAGAAAGTTTATGGTCTATGCTTTAACATGTGAATAGATTGTTACTTGATCTTGAGAAGTTTTATGAGATGAACTACTGTTATGGCATATAATCATGCTAGAAAAGGTGATTGAAATTATCATTGATCAAACTTGTGCACCTTCTAGTATTCACACTTCATAAATTCTTTCTTTTATCATTTACCTACTCGAGGACGAGTAGGAATTAAGCTTGGGGATGTTGATACGTCTCCAACGTATCTATAATTTATGAAGCATTCATGCTATTTTATTATCTGTTTTAAATGATTATGGGCTTTATTATACACTTTTATAATACTTTTGGGACAAACCAATTAACTGGAGGCCCAGCCCATATTGCTGTTCTATTGCCTGTTTCAGTATTTCGAGGAAAAGGAATATCAACCGGAGTCCAAACGGAATGAAACCTTCGGGAGCATGATTTTTAGGAAGAATATGATCCGGGAAACTTGGAGTTCACGTCAGAAGTTCCTCGAGGAGGCCACGAGAGAGGGGTGCGTGCCCACCCCCCTAGGCGCGCCCTACCCTCTCATGGGCCCCTCGAGGCTCCCCCGACTGACTTCTTTCGCCTATATAAGCCTATGTACCCTAAAAGATAGATCGGGAGTTTTGCCGCCGCAAGCCTCTGTAGCCACCAAAGACCTCTCGGGAGCCCGTTCCGGCACCCTACCGAAGGGGGGAACCTATCACCGGTGGCCATCTTCATCATCTCGGCGCTATCCATGACAAGGAGGGAGTAGTTCACCCTCGGGGATGAGGATATGTACCAGTAGCTATGTGTTTGATCTCTCTCTCTCGTGTTCTCTCTATGGCAAGATCTTGATGTATCACGAGCTTTGCTATTATAGTTGGATCTTATGATGTTTCTCCCCCTCTACTCTCTTGTGATGAATTGAGTTTTCCTCTTGAAGTTATCTTATCGGATTGAGTCTTCAGTGATTTGAGAACACTTGATGTATGTCTTGCCATGATTAACTGTGGTGACAATGGGATATCATGTGCCACTTGATGTATGTTTTGGTGATTAACTTGCAGGTTCCGCCCATGAACCTATGCATAGGGGTTGGCACACGTTTTTGTGTTGACTCTTCGGTAGAAACTTTGGGGCACTCTTTGAAGTACTTTGTGTTGGTTGAATAGATGAATTTGAGATTGTGTGATGCATATCATATAATCATGCCCATGGATACTTGAGGTGACAATGGAGTATCTAGGTGACATTAGGGTTTTGGTTGATTTGTGTCTTAAGGTGTTATTCTAGTATGAACTCTATGATGGATTGAGCGGAAAGAATAGCTTCATGTTATTTTACTACAAACTCTTGAATAGATAGAACAGAAAGGATAACTTTGAGGTGGTTTCGTACCCTACCATAATCTCTTCGTTTGTTCTCCGCTATTAGTGGCTTTGGAGTGACTCTTGGTTGCATGTTGAGGGATTGTTATATGATCTATCTATGTTATTATTGTTGAGAGAACTTGCACTAGTGAGTATGAACTCTAGGCCTTGTTTACTATCATTGCAATACCGTTTGTGCTCATTTTTATCATTAGTTACCTTGCTGTTTTTATAGTTTCAGATTACAAAAACCTTTATCTATCATCCATATTGCACTTGTATCACCATCTCTTCGCCGAACTAGTGCACCTATACAATTTACCATTGTATTGGGTGTGTTGGGGACACAAGAGACTCTTTGTTATTTGGTTGCGGGGTTGCTTGAGAGATACCATCTTCATCCTACGCCTCCCACGGATTGATAAACCTTAGGTCATCCACTTGAGGGAAATTTGCTACTGTCCTACAGACCTGTGCACTTGCAGGCCCAACAACGTCTACAAGAAGAAGGCTGTGTAGTAGACATCAAGCTATTTTCTGGCGCCATTGTTGGGGAGGTGAGTGCTTGAAGGTATATCTTTAGATCTTGCAATCGAATCTTTTTGTTTCTTGTTTTATCACTAGTTTAGTTTATAAAAGAAAACTACAAAAAAATGGAGTTTAGTTTGTCTCATACGCTTCGTCTTTTTAATATCTTCTGTGAGTATGATGAAAAGGAAAATTGTGCTCAAGTTCTAGAAGAAGAAATCTATAGAATGTTTGATACCAAATCTCTGAATGATGAGCATGATTGCAATGTTGTTAGTATGAACTCTTTGAATATCCATAGTACTAATGATGATTGCACTAGTTATGATGAAAATGTCTCTTATAAGCATGTTGATTTTTGTGGAGTAGATTGGGTTTGCATGGACACACCAAATAGAGAAAATAGATATTGCAAGAGGCATAAGTATTTAGAAACTAAAGGGTTGCAAGAAAGGCTAGATAAGAGTGCTGAGAATTTAAGATATCTTTACCGTTGTGAACTTTGCAATGAACGTGATCATTTACATCTCCAATGCAAATTGTTTCATGATCGAATCGTGTCCAAAAATTGTGATGATTTGATCTCCCTTGCTCATTACAATGAACTTAGTTTTCTTTTGGGTTATGAAGAATTGAAACGTGCAACTAAGCTTATTCCAAAATTTAATCTTGAGCATTTCCTTGAAATTGATTTAGAGAAGATTTATTTGTTTTGTGCGGTAAACTGCATTGAAAATCCCTATATTGCCAATTACCTAAAGAAAAGAAAGCAAATAGAAGATGATGAGAATACTAATGAAAGGGAAGAGACTTCCCAATATCCTCCTATTATTTTTTATGATGAATCTGTTAACGAGGAGGAGCTTTCTATTCAACCAATCTCGTCAATAAGGAGCTCAAAGAGGAAGGTTGAACCCACACATAATGTGAAGAAGAAAAAGAAAAGAAGGAGCAACAAAGGTAGAAAGGTATCCCTCCCAAATGATGTTGCCCCTACTACTCATTGTGATGATGATTTCTATACTATTGGTGCTATCCATATTTTTAATGATGAGAGTGATTATGCTTATGATATGAAAAGGCCCAAGCTTGGGGAAGCTATGTTTGATGAGTATGAAATATTTGAGAATATATTTTCTGAAATTAATATTTGTCCCAAGCTTGGTGATGCTACGTTTAATGAAGATGATATTTTTAGCCTCCCAAGTTTTGATATGCAAAGTTGTTATGATGATAGCATGCCTTGTACCTATGATGATTATATTGATGAAAGTGGGTTTGGAAGAGTGACAACTTTAGGAAGTAGTGATCCCACTATTTTGGAGGATGTTGAATCTTATAATATTTATGAAAGTGGATTTTGAAGAGTGTCAACTTTATTTCATGATGATTCCACTATCTTGGGAGAGGTTTCAATTGATTATGATGAGAACGAAGTTGCTACTTATGATGATTATTTTGATGAAACTTATGCTATAAAAAGTAGTGATGATTATATTTATAAAACTTGTCATGAGTATGATTACCCTTTTTCTGAACATTACTCTTTTAATGTGGAAACAATTTATAGTATTCAAATCTCTTATGATACTCCCACCATTCCGAACGAGAAGAATTTTGTTATGTGGAGAGTAGTAAATTTTCTATGCTTGTAGATCATGAAAAGAATACTTTAGGTGCTGGTTATATTGTTGAATTAATTCATGATGCTACTGAAAATTATTATGAGAGAGGAACATATGCTTGTAGGAATTGCAATAATGTCAAGTTTCCTCTCTACGTGCTTAAAATGTTGAAGCTATGCTTGTTTTACCTTCCCATGCTAGTTGATTATTGTTCCCATAAGTCGTTTGCTCACGAAATCCCTATGCATAGGAAGTGGGTTATATTTAAAGGTGCTAGTCATATGCTTCATGATGCTCCCGTTATGTTTCAATTCTTATCTTTTATGTGAGCATCATTGCCATCATCATGCCTAGCTAGAAAGGCATTTAAGAAAAACGCTTGTTGGGAGACAACACAATATTTACCCTTACTGTTTTTATGTGTCCACATGATTATTATACTGTAGTAATCATGTTTTATAGATTTTGTTTCAATAAAGTGCCAAGTAGAACCTTTGGGAAGACTTGGGTGAAGTTTATATGATCTTGCTGTAAAAAACAGAAACTTTAGCGCTCACTAGAATAGCTGCCATTTTTTACTGGAGAGTGATGTTAGGTTGATTATTTTTTAAGATGATTAATAGACAAATTCCTCAGGTCCAGAAATTTATTTCAGAATTGTTTGAGTCCCAGAAGTATACGTTTGATACAGATTACTACAGACTGTTCTGTTTTTGATAGATTCTGTTTTCATTGTGTTGTTTGCTTGTTTTGATGAATCTATGAGTAGTATCGGAGGGTATGAACCATAGAGAAGTTAGAATACAGTAGATATTACACCAATATGAATTTAGAATGAGTTCATTATAGTACTTAAGTTGTGGTTTTATTTTCTTATACTAACGGAGCTTACGAGTTTTGTGTTAAGTTTTGTGTGGTTGAAGTTTTCAAGTTTCGGGTAAAGATTCGATGGACTATGGAATAAGGAGTGGCAAGAGCCTAATATTGGGGATGCACAAGGCACCCCAAGGTAATAGTCAAGTACAACCAAGAGCCTAAGCTTGGGGATGCCCCTGAAGGCATCCCCTCTTTCGTCTTCGTTCACCGGTAACTTTACTTGGAGCTATATTTTTATTCGCCACATGATATGTGTTTTGCTTGGAGCGTCATTTTATTTTGTTAGTATTTGCTTGCTTTTATTTAGAATAATGTTTGCCTCTTTATTTTCAATAAAAATGTCAAGGATAGCCTTTACCATGCTTATTTTGCTAGTATACATGTTGCTGTTTGAAAACAGAAAGTTTACATCTGTTGCAAAAATTCCCTAGAAAACTCAGAGCATGATATAATGTTGAAACTTTTTGCATAATGATATCTGATAAATCTTATATATCATAGTATTTTTCTCATAATTTTTGGAGTTAGGGAAGTATGATGAATCTTGCATTCTTTACAGACTGTACTGTTTTGGCAGATTGCTGTTATGTTTGCATTGTTTGCATATGTTTGCTTGTTTAATGATTCTATTTGAGGATAGGAGTATTAAATATGCAGAGAAATTTAGTATGCAATGTTGAATAATAATTTTTGTGATTTTCTACAGTAGAAAATGATAAGGTTTTGCATTGGTTTATACTAACCTATCTCACGAGTTCTTGTTGAGTTTGTTGTGGATGAAGCTTTTGATAAAAAGAGAAACCATGATATGAGAGGAATTAAGGAGACACAAAAGTTCAAGCTTGGGGATGCCCAAGGCACCCCAAGATAATATTTCAAGAAGTCTCAAGCATCTAAGCTTGGGGATGCCCCGGTAGGCATCCCACCTTTCTTCTTCAACAACTCTCGGTTAGTATCGGTTGAGCCTAAGTTTTTGCTTCTTCACATGAGTTGTGCTGTCCTTGCAATGTATTTTTATTTTGTTTTGCTTGCTGTTTGAATACAATACCAAGATATGAAATTCTTAAATGAGAGAGAGTCTTCACATAGTTATGTAATTATTTAGCTACTCATTGATCTTCACTTATATCTTGTTGGAGTAGTTTGTCATTTACTCGTGTGCTTCACTTATATCCTAAGAGTAAATGGTTGAATGATTTGAATGTCATAAATCTGAAATTATATATGTCTCACTTGCTTATTCCATGGGGAGTAATGACTTCACATCTAAGAAGTATAGGTTGTAAATTTATTGAAGGTTAGCAAGCATTGTATTGGTCATTTGAACAATTCATGAAAGAATATTGAAGGAAGAGAGATTTCACATATAAATATACTATCCTAGACATCTTTTATAATTGTGAGCACTCATTAAGTATGGCATGCTAAAGAGTTGATGTTGGACAAGGAATACAACGTAATGGGTTATGTTTTCTCACATCTCAGTTAAAGTATATTGTCATGGATCATTCAAACATGTTGAGCTTGCCTTTCCCCCTCATGCTAGCCAAAATTCCTTGCACCAAGTAGAGATACTACTTGTGCTTCCTAATATCCTTAAACCCAGTTTTTGCCATGAGAGTCCACCATACCTACCTATGGATTGAGTAAGATCCTTCAATTAAGTTGTCATCGGTGCAAGCAATAAAAATTGCTCTCTAAACATGCATGACTTATTAGTGCGGAGAAAATAAACTTTGTACGATCTTGTTATGGAAGCAATAAAAACGACGAACTGCATAATAAAGGTCCATATACAAGTGGCAATCTAAAGTGACGTTCTTTCGCGTTAAGATTTTGTGTATCCAACCCTTAAAGCGCATGACAACCTCTGCTTCCCTCTGCAAAGGGCCTATCTTTTACCTTATGTCTTTTACTTTATGCAAGAGTCAAGGTGATCTTCACCTTACCCTTTTTCATTTTATCCTTTGGCAAGCACTTTGTGTTGGGGTGATCCTGATATATATATCCAATTGGATGTAAGTTAGCATGAACTATTATTGTTGACATCACCCAAAGGTGAATATGTTGGGAGGCAACACTATAAGCCCCTACCTTTCTCAGTGTCCAATTAAAAATCCATAACCATTAGTATTGCGTGAGTGTTAGCAATTGTAGAAGACTATATGATAGTTGAGTATGTGGAATTTTCTATTCCTGAAAATAAGATGAATTGCAATTGTTTGATGACTAAGAATGAAGTTTGCTAGTTTTCAAGAAATTTTATGGTCTATGCTTTAACATGTGAATAGCTTGTTACTTGATCTTGAGAAGTTTTATGAGATGAAGTACTGTTATGGCATATAATCATGCTAGAAAAGGTGATTGAAATTATCATTGATCAAACTTGTGCACAATCTAGCATTCACACTTCATAAATTCTTTATTTTATCATTTACCTACTCGAGGACGAGTAGGAATTAAGCTTGGGGATGCTGATACGTCTCCAACGTATCTATAATTTATGAAGCATTCATGCTATTTTATTATCTGTTTTGAATGATTATGGGCTTTATTATACACTTTTATATTACTTTTGGGACTAACCTATTAACCGGATGCTCAACCGATATTGCTGTTTTATTGCCTGTTTCAGTATTTCGAGGAAAAGAATATCAAATGGAGTCCAAACGGAATGAAACCTTCGGGAGCGTGATTTTTAGGAAGAATATGATCCGGGAGACTTGGAGTTCATGTCAGAAGATCCTCGAGGAGGCCACGAGATAGGGGGCGCGCCCTACCCTCTGTGGGCCCCTCGATGCTCCCCCGACCGACTTATTCACCTATATAAGCCTACGTACCCTAAAAACATCGAATATCAAGATAGATCGGGAGTTCCGCCGCTGCAAGCCTCTGTAGGCACCAAAAACCTCTTGGGTGCCCGTTCCGGCACCCTGTCGGAGGGGGGAACCCATCACCGGTGGGGGACAATTAAAGTTTTACCCCTAGTTGGTTCCTATCCACGGGTTTTGCCCTTACTTTTCGAGCTTGCTCAGTTTTGCCCTTACTTTTTCCGTCGTGGTCCCTTGAATGCCCTTTGACCGTTTGACCAAAACTTTGAAAGTTCATAACTAATTCATATGAACTCAGAAAAATGCAAATAAGATATCAAAATGTTCAGATAAACACTACCTTTATGTGCATATCATTTGCATTCAGGAGAAAAACACCCTTTAAACTACCTGAGGTAATTAATGCTATTAACATTATTAAAAATAAAAAGGTATAAACTGTATTTTTTTCATGAATAAAAATTACATGCAAATGTAGGTGATGTTTTCTGAACATCGAGATATCTTATTTGCATTTTTCCGAGTTCATATCATCTTGTTATGAATGTTCTAACGAGTTTGATCATTATTTGGAAACTTCATAACAAATTGATACAAACTCTGAAAAATGCATATAAGATATTAGGATGTTCAGAAAACATCACCTACATTTGCATGTAATTTTTATTCATGAAAAAAAATATTGTTTATACCTTTTTAATTTTAATAATGTTAATAACATTAATTACCTCAGGTAGTTTAAAGGGTGCTTTTCTCCTGAATGCAAATGATATGCACATCAAGGTAATGTTTATCTGGACATTTTGATATCTTATTTGCATTTTTCTGAGTTCATATGAATTAGTTATGAATTTTCAAAGTTTTGGTCAAACAGTCAAAGGGCATTCGAGGGACCTCGACGGAAAAAGTAAGGGCAAAACTGAGCAAGCTCGAAAAGTAAGGGCAAAACCCGTGGGTAGGAACCAACTAGGGGCAAAAATGCAATTGTCCCTCACCGGTGGCCATCTTCATCATCCCGGCGCTATCCATGACGAGGAGGGAGTAGTTCACCCTCGGGGCTGAGGGTATGTACTAGTAGCTATGTGTTTGATCTCTCTCTCTCTCTCGTGTTCTCTCTATGGCACGATCTTGATGTATCGCGAGCTTTGCTATTATAGTTGGATCTTATGATGTTTCTCCCCCTCTACTCTCTTGTGATGAATTGAGTTTTCCTCTTGAAGTTATCTTATCGGATTGAGTCTTTAATGATTTGAGAACACTTGATGTATGTCTTGTCGTGATTATCTGTGGTGACAATGGGATATCATGTGCCACTTGATGTATGTTTTGGTGATCAACTTGTGGGTTCCGCCCATGAACCTATGCATAGGGGTTGGCACACGATTTCGTCTTGACTCTCTGGTAGAAACTTTGGGGGACTCTTTGAAGTACTTTGTGTTGGTTGAATAGATGAATCTGAGATTGTGTGATGCATATCGTATAATCATGCCCACGGATACTTGAGGTGACAATGGAGTATCTAGGTGACATTAGGGTTTTGGTTGATTTGTGTCTTAAGGTGTTATTCTAGTATGAACTCTATGATGGATTGAGCGGAAAGAATAGCTTCATGTTATTTTGCTACGAACTCTTGAATAGATAGAACAGAAAGGATAAGTTTGAGGTGGTTTCGTACCCTACCATAATCTCTTTGTTTGTTCTCCGCTATTAGTGGCTCTGGAGTGACTCTTTGTTGCATGTTGAGGGATTGTTATATGATCTATCTATGTTATTATTGTTGAGAGAACTTGCACTAGTGAAAGTATGAACTCTACGCCTTGTTTCCTATCATTGAAATACCGTTTGTGCTCACTTTTATCATTAGTTACTTTGCTGTTTTTAGAATTTCAGATTACAAAAACCTTTATCTACCATCCATATTGCACTTGTATCACCATCTCTTCGCCGAACTAGTGCACCTATACAATTTACCATTGTATTGGGTGTGTTGGGGACACAAGATACTCTTTGTTATTTGGTTGTAGGGTTGCTTGAGAGAGACCATCTTCATCCTACGCCTCCCACGGATTGATAAACTTTAGGTCATTCACTTGAGGTAAATTTGCTACTGTCCTACAAACCTGTGCATTTGCAGGCCCAACAACGTCTATAAGAAGAAGGTTGTGTAGTAGACATCAACGTACGACTACAACAACCGCGTTGTTGTGCTAACGCTTCCGCTTACGGTCTACGAGGGTACGTGGACGACACTCTCCCCTCTCATTGCTATGCATCACCATGATCTTGCATGTGCGCAAGAAATTTTTGAAATTACTACGTTCCCAAACAGTGGCATCCGAGCCAGGTTTATGCGTAGATGTTATATGCACGAGTAGAACACAAGTGAGTGGTGGGCGATACAAGTCATACTGCTTACCAGCATGTCATACTTTGGTTCGGCGGTATTGTTGGATGAAGCGGCCCGGACCGACATTATATGTATGCTTACACGAGACTGGTTCTATCGACATGCTTTGCACACAAGTGGCTGGCGGGTGTCAGTTTCTCCAACTTTAGTTGAACCGAGTGTGACTACGCCCGGTCCTTGAGAAGGTTAAAATAGCACTAACTTGACGAACTATCGTTGTGGTTTTGATGTGTAGGTAAGAACGCTTCTTGCTCAGCCCGTAGCAGCCACGTAAAACTTGCAACAACAAAGTAGAGGACGTCTAACTTGTTTTTGCAGGGCATGTTGTGATGTGATATGGTCAGACATGATGCTAAATTTTCTTGTATGAGATGATCATGTTTTGTAACAGATTTATCGGCAACTGGCAGGAGCTATATGGTTGTCGCTTTATTGTATGCAATGCAATCGCCCTGTAATTGCTTTACTTTATCACTAAACGGTAGCGATAGTCGTAGAAGCAATAGTTGGCGAGACGACAATGATGCTACGATGGAGATCAAGGTGTCGCGCCGGTGACGATGGTGATCATGACGGTGCTTTGGAGATGGAGATCACAAGCACAAGATGATGATGGCCATATCATATCACTTATATTGATTGCATGTGATGTTTATTCTTTATGCATCTTATTTGCTTTGACTGACAGTAGCATTATAACATGATCTCTCACTAAATTTCAAGGTAAAAGTGTTCTCCCTAAGTATGCACCGTTGCCAAAGTTTGTCGTGCCAAGACACCATGTGATGATCGAGTGTGATAAGCTCTACGTTCATCTACAACGGGTGCAAGCCAGTTTTGCACACGCAGAATACTCGGGTTAAACTTGATGAGCCTAGCATATGCAGGTATGGCCTTGGAACACTAGAGACCGAAAGGTCGAGCGTGAATCATATAGTATATATGATCAACATAGTGATGTTAACCATTGAAAACTACTCCATCTCACGTGATGATCGGACATGGTTTAGTTGATTTGGATCACGTGATCACTTAGATGATTAGATGGATGTCTATCTAAGTGGGAGTTCTTAAGTAATATGATTAATTGAACTTTAATTTATCATGAACTTAGTCCTGATAGTATTTTGCAAATAATGTTGTAGATCAATAGCTCGCGTTATTGCTTCCCTATGTTTTATATGTGTTCCTAGAGAAAACTAAGTTGAAAGATGATAGTAGCAATGATACGGACTGGGTCCGTGATCTGAGGTTTATCCTCATTGCTGCACAGAAGAATTATGTCCTTGATGCATCGCTAGGTGACAGACCTATTGCAAGAGCAGATGCAGACGTTATGAATGTTTGGCTAGCTCAATATGATGACTACTTGATAGTTTAGTGCACCATGCTTAACGGCTTAGAATCGGGACTTCAAAGACGTTTTGAACATCATGGAACTTCATGATGAACTATAGTATGCAAGGGATGCCGAAAATGATTCCCGAGCTCTTCGTGATGCTGAAATCAACGAAGGTAGAAATCAATAAAGAGCATCAAGTGTTGATGATTGACAAGATCACTAGTTTCAAGAAAAGGGCAAAGGGAAAGAAAGGGAACTTCAAGTAGAATGGCAAGCAAGTTTTCACTTCCACGAAGAAGCCCAAAGCTGGACCAAAGCCTGAAACTAAGTGCTTCTACTGCAAAGGAAATGGTCACTGGAAGTGGAAATGCCCTGCATATTTGGTAGATAAGAAGGATGGCAAAGTGAACAAGGGTATATTTGATATACAGGTTATTGACGTGTACCTTACTAGTGTTTATAGTAACCCCTGGGTATTTGATACTTGTTCGGTTGCTAAGATTAGTAACTCGAAATAAGAGTTACAGAATAAATAGAGACTAGTTGAGGGTGAAGTGATGATGTGTGTTGGAAGTGGTTCCAAGATTGATATGATCATCATCGCACACTCCCTATATTTTCGAGATTAGTGCTGAACCTAAATAATTGTTATTTGGTGCTTGCGTTGAGCATAAATATGATTAGATCATGTTTATTGCGATACGATTATTCATCTAAGATAGAGAATAAATTGTTATTCTGTTTACATGAATAAAACCTTCTATGGTCATACACCCAATGTTGATGGTTTATTGAATCTTGATCATGGTGATACACATATTCATAATATTGATGCCAAAAGATGCAAAGTTGATAATGATAGTGCAACATATTTGTGGCACTGCCGTTTGGGTCATATCGGTGTAAAGCGCATGAAGAAAGTCCATAAAGATGGACTTTTGGAATCACTTGATTATGAATCATTTGATGCTTGCAAACCGTGCCTTTTGGGCAAGATGACTAAAACTCTGTTCTCCGGAACAATGGAACGAGCTACTGACTTGATGGAAATAATACATACCGATGTATGCGGTCCAATGAGTGTTGATGCTCGTGGTACGGTAATCCTATTCTGGAAGTCATGTTACTAGACCATGATGAACCTACGAACTATGAGGAAGCGATGATGAGCCCAGATTCCGCGAAATAGCTTGAGGCCGTGAAATCTGAGATGTGATCCATGTATGAGAACAAAGTGTGGACTTTGGTGGAGTTTCCCGATGATCGGCAAGCCATATTGTATAAATGGGTCTTCAAGAGGAAGACAGACACTGATATTAGTGTTATTATCTACAAAGCTCGACTTTTCTCAAAAAGTTTTTCGACAAGTTCAAGGTGTTGAATACGATGAGATTTTCTCACTCGTAGCGATGCTTAAGTCTGTCATAATCATGTTAGGAATTGCCACATTTTATGAAATTTGGTAAATGGATGTCAAAAACTGCATTCCTTAATGGATTTATTAATGAAGAGCTGTATATGATGCAACCTGAAGGTTTTGTCAATCCTAAAGGTGCTAACAAAGTGTGCAAGCTCTAGTGATCCATCCATGGACTGGTGCAAGCATCTCGGAGTTGGAATATACGCTTTGATGAGTTGATCAAAGCATATAGTTTTATACAGACTTGCGGTGAAGCCTATATTTACAGGAAAGTGAGTGGGAGCACTACAACCTTTCTGATAAGTATATGTGAATAACATATTGTTGATCAGAAATAATGTAGAATTTTCTGGAAAGCATAAAGGAGTGTTTGAAAGGAGTTTTTCAAAGAAAGACCTCGGTAAAGCTACTTACACATTGAGCATCAAGATCTATAGAGATAGATCAAGACAGTTGATAAGATTTTTCAATGAGTACATACCTTGATAAGATTTTGAAGTAGTTCAAAATGGAACAGTCAAAGAAGGAGTTCTTGCCTGTGTTGTAAGGTGTGAAGTTGAGTAAGACTCAAAGTCCGACCACGGCAGAAAATAGAAAGAGAATGAAAGTCATCCCCTATGCCATAGTCATAGGTTCTATAAAGTATGCTATGCTATGTACCAGACCTATTGTATGCCTTGCTCTGAATTTGGCAAGGAGTACAATTTTGATCTAGGAGTAGATCACTGGATAGCGGTCAAGAATATCCTGAGAAAGGACTAAGAAAATGTTTCTCGATTATGGAGGTGATAAAAGAGTTCATTGTAAAGAGTTACAGTGGTGCAAGCTTTTACACCAATCCAGATGACTCTAAGTCTCAATCTGGATACATATTTGAAGTGGGAGCAATTAGCTAAAGTAGCTCCGTGCAGAGCATTGCAGACATAGAATATTTGCAAAATACATACGACTCTGAATGTGACAGACCCGTTGACTAAACTTCTCTCACAAGCAAAACATGATCACACCTTAGTACTCTTTGGGTGTTAATCACATATCGATGTGAACCAGATTATTGACTCTAGTAAACCTTTTGGGCGTTGGTCACATGACGATGTGAACTACGGGTGTTAATCACATGCAGATCTGAATATTACTGTTAAATCACATGGTTATGTGAACTAGATTATTGACTCTAGTGCAAGTGGGAGATTGAAGAAATATGCCCTAGATGCAATAATAAAGTTATTATTTATTTCCTTATTTCATGATAAATGTTTATTATTTATGCTAGAATTGTATTAACCGGAAACATAATACATGTGTGAATACATAGACAAACATAGTGTCACTAGTATGCCTCTACTTGACTAGCGCGTTAATTAAAGATGGTTAAGTTTCCTAACCATAGACATGAGTTGTCATTTGAATAACCGGATCACATCATTAGGAGAATGATGTGATTGACTTGACCCATTCCGTTAGCTTAGCACTTGATAGTTTAGTATGTTACTATTGCTTTATTCATGACTTATACATGCTCCTATGACTATGAGATTATGTAACTCCCGTTTACCGGAGGAACACTTTGTGTGCTATCAAACGTCACTACGTAACTGGGTGATTATAAAGGTTTTCTACAGGTGTCTCCGAAGGTACTTGTTGAGTTGGCGTATTTCGAGATTAGGATTTGTCACTCCAATTGTCAGAGAGGTATCTCTGGGCCCTGTCGGTAATGCACATCACTATAAGCCTTGCAAGCAATGTGACTAATGAGTTAGTTACGGGATGATGCCTTACATAACGAGTAAAGAGACTTGCCGGTAACGAGATTGAACTAGGTATTGAGATACCGACGATCGAATCTCGGGCAAGTAACATACCGATGACAAAGGGAACAACGTATGTTGTTATGCGGTTTGACTGATAAAGATCTTCGTAGAATATGTGGGAGCCAATATGAGCATCCAGGTTCCGCTATTGGTTATTGACCGGAGATGTGTCTCGGTCATGTCTACATAGTTCTCGAACCCGTAGGGTCCACACGCTTAACGTTCGGTGACGATTTATATTATGAGTTATGTGTTTTAATGTACCAAAGGTAGTTTCGAGTCGCGGATGAGATCAGGGACATGATGAGGAGTCTCTAAATGGTTGAGACATAAAGATTGATATATTGGACGACTATATTCGAACATCGGAAAGGTTCCGAGTGATTCGGGTATTTATCGGAGTACCAGAGAGTTACGGGAATTCGCCGGGGAGTATAAGGGCCTTATTGGGATTTAACGGAAAGAGAGAGGAGAGGTTGCACGCCCCACCAAGGCCTAGTCCGAATTGGACTAGGGGGAGGGGCTGCGCCCCCTCCTTCCTTCTCTTCCCTTTTCCCTTTCCTTGACTCCTACTCCTACTACTTGGAAGGGGGGAATCCTACTCCCGGTGGGAGTAGGACTCCTCCAAGGCGCGCCATAGGAGGGCCGGCCCTCCCCCTCCTCCACTCCTTTATATACGGGGGTAGGGGCCACCTCTAGACACAAGTTGATCTGTTGATCTCTCCCAGCTGTGTGCGGTGCCCCCCTCCACCATATTCCACCTCGGTCATATTGTAGTGGTGCTTAGGAGAAGCCCTGCATCGGTAGCAACATCATCACCGTCATCACGCCGTCGTGCTGACGGAACTCTCCCGTGAAGCTCTGCTGGATCGGAGTTCGCGGGACGTCATCGAGTTGAATGTGTGCTGAACTCGGAGGTGCCGTACGTTCGGTAATTGGATCCGTCGGATTGTGAACACGTACGACTACATCAACCATGTTGTTGTGCTAATGCTTCCGCTTACGGTCTACGTGGGTACGTGGACGACACTCTCCCCTCTCGTTGCTATGCATCACCATGATCTTGCATGTGCGCAGGAAATTTTTGAAATTACTACGTTCCCAAACAGTGGCATCCGAGCCAGGTTTATGAGTAGATGTTATATGCACGAGTAGAACACAAGTGAGTTGTGGGCGATACAAGTCATACTGCTTACCAGCATGTCATACTATGGTTTGGCGGTATTGTTGGATGAAGCGGCCCGGACCGACATTACGCGTATGCTTACGCGAGACTGGTTCTACCGATGTGCTTTGCACACAGGTGGCTGGCGGGTGTCAGTTTCTCCAACTTTAGTTGAACCGAGTGTGACTACGCCCGGTCCTTGAGAAGGTTAAAACAACACTAACTTGACGAACTATCGTTGTGGTTTTGATGTGTAGGTAAGAACGCTTCTTGATCAGCCCGTAGCAGACATGTAAAACTTGCAACAGCAAAGTAGAGGATGTCTAACTTGTCTTTGCAGGGATGTTGTGATGTGATATGGTCAAGACATGATGCTTAAGTTTATTGTATGAGATGATCATGTTTTGTAATAGATTTATCGGCAACTGGCAGGAGCCATATGGTTGTCGCTTTATTGTATGCAATGCAATCGCCCTGTAATTGCTTTACTTTATCATGAAACGACAGCGATTATCGTAGAAGCAATAGTTGGCGAGACGACAACGATGCTACGATGGAGATCAAGGTGTCGCGCCGGTGATGATGGTGATCATGACGGTGCTTCGGAGATGGAGATCACAAGCACAAGATGATGATGGCCATATCATATCACTTATATTGATTGCATGTGATGTTTATTCTTTATGCATCTTATTTTGCTTTGATTGACAGTAGCATTATAACATGATCTCTCACTAAATTTCAAGGTAAAAGTGTTCTCCCTGAGTATGCACCATTGCAAAAGTTCGTCATGCCGAGACACCACGTGATGATCGAGTGTGATAAGCTCTACGTTCATCTACAAAGGGTGCAAGCCAGTTTTGCACACGCAGAATACTCGGGTTAAACTTGACAAGCCTAGCATATGCAGATATGGCCTTGGAACACTGGAGACCGAAAGGTCGAGCGTGAATCATATAGTATATATGATCAACATAGTGATGTTCACCATTGAAACTACTCAATAACGTGATGATCGGACATGGTTTAGTTGATTTGGATCACGTGATCACTTAGATGATTAGAGGGAGGTCTATCTAAGTGGGAGTTCTTAAGTAATATGATTAATTGAACTTTAATTTATCATGAACTTAGTCCTGATAGTATTTTGCAAATAATGTTGTACATCAATAGCTCGCGTTATTGCTTCCCTATGTTTTATATGTGTTCCTAGAGAAAACTAAGTTGAAAGATGATAGTAGCAATGATACGGACTGGGTTCGTGATCTGAGGTTTATCCTCATTGCTGCACAGAAGAATTATGTCCTTGATGCGTCGCTAGGTGACAGACCTATTGCAAGAGCAGATGCAGACGTTATGAACATTTGGCTAGGTCAATATTATGACTACTTGATAGTTTAGTGCACCATGCTTAACGGCTTAGAATCGGGACTTCAAAGACGTTTCAAACGTCATGGACCATATGAGATGTTCATAACAAGTTGAAGTTAATATTTCAAGCAAATACCCGAGTTGAGGGATATGAAGTATCTAACAAGTTCTATAGCCAAAAGATGGAGGAGAATAGCTCAAGCAATGAGCCTGTGCTCAGATTGTCTAGGTACTACAATCGCTTAAATCAAGTGGGAGTTAATCTTCCAGATAAGATAGTGATTGACAGAGTTCTCTAGTCACCATCACCAAGTTACTGGAACTTCATGATGAACTATAGTATGCAAGGGATGACGAAAATGATTCCCGAGCTCTTCGTGATGCTGAAATCAACGAAGGTAGAAATCAAGAAAGTGCATCAAGTGTTGATGATTGACAAAACCACTAGTTTCAAGAAAAGGGAAAAGGGAAAGAAAGGGAACTTCAAGTAGAATGGCAAGCAAGTTGTCACTCCCGCGAAGAAGCCCAAAGCTGGACCAAAGCCTGAAACTAAGTGCTTCTACTGCAAAGGAAATGGTCACTGGAAGTGGAAATGCCCTACATATTTGGTAGACAAGAAGGATGGCAAAGTGAACAAGGGTATATTTGATATACAGGTTATTGATGTGTACCTTACTAGTGTTTATAGTAACCCCTGGGTATTTGATACTTGTTCGGTTGCTAAGATTAGTAACTCGAAACAGGAGTTACAGAATAAACAGAGACTAGTTGAGGGTGAAGTGACGATGTGTGTTGGAAGTGGTTCCAAGATTGATATGATCATCATCGCACAATCCCTATATTTTCGAGATTAGTGTTGAACCTAAGTAAATGTTATTTGGTGTTTGCGTTGAGCATAAATATGATTAGATCGTGTTTATTGTGATACGATTATTCATCTAAGACAGAGAATAAATTGTTATTATATTTACATGAATAAAACCTTCTATGGTCATACACCCAATGTTAATGGTTTATTGAATCTTGGTCAGGGTGATACACATATTCATAATATTGATGCCAAAAGATGCAAAGTTGATAATGATAGTGCAACATATTTGTGGCACTGCCGTTTGGGTCATATCGGTGTAAAGCGTATGAAGAAAGTCCATAAAGATGGACTTTTGGAATCACATGATTATGAATCATTTAATGCTTGCGAATTGTGCCTTTTGGGCAAGATGACTAAAACTCCATTCTCCGGAACAATGGAACGAGCTACTGACTTGTTAGAATTAATACATACCGATGTATGCGGTCCAATGAGTGTTGATGCTCGTGGCGGGTTTCGTTATTTTTCTAACCTTCATAGATGATTTGAGCAAATATGATTATGTCTACTTAATGAAGCATAAGTCTAAAACATTTGAAAAGTTCAAATAATTTCAGAGTGAAGTGGAGAATCATCATAACAAGAATATAAAGTTTCTACAATCTGATCATAGAATAGAATATTTGAGTTACGAGTTTGGCCTTCATTTTACAAAAAAACGATGTGGAATAGTTTCACAGCTCAAGCCACATTGAACACCACAGCGTAATGGTGTGTCTGAATGTCATAACCGCACTTTATTGGATATGGTGCGATCTATGATGTATCTTACCGATTTACCACTATTGTTTTGGGGTTATGCATTAGAGACAACTGCATTCACTTTAAATAGGGCACCATCAAAATCTGTTGAGACGACGCCTTATGAACTGTGGTTTGGCAAGAAACCAAAGTTGTCGTTTCTTAAAGTTTGGGGCTGTGATGCTTATGTGAAAAAGTTTCAACCTGGTAAGCTTGAACCCAAATCGGAGAAGTGCGTCTTCATAGAATACCCAAAGGAAACTGTTGGGTACACTTTCTATCACAGATCCGAAGGCAAGATATTTGTTGCTAAGATAGATCCTTTCTAGAGAAGGAGTTTCTCTCAAAAGAAGTGAGTGGGAGGAAAGTAGGGCTTGATAAGGTAATTGTACCTTCTCCCGAATAGGAAAGTAGTTCATCACAGAAATCAGTTCCAGTGATTCCTACACCAATTAGTGAGGAAGCTAATGATAATGATCATGCAACTTCAGATTAAGTTACTACAGAACCTCGTAGGTCTTCCAAAGTACAGTCCACACCAGAGTGGTACGGTAATCCTTTTCTGGAAGTCATGTTACTAGACCATGATGAACCTACGAACTATGAGGAAGAAATGATGAGCCCAGGTTCCGTGAAATGGCTTGAGGCCGTGAAATCTGAGATGTGATCCATGTATGAGAACAAAGTGTGGACTTTGGTGGAGTTGCACGATGATCGGCAAGCCATATTGTATAAATGGATCTTCAAGAGGAAGACAAACATTGATAGTAGTGTTACTATCTACAAAGCTCGACTTGTCGCAAAAAGTTTTCCGACAAGTTCAAGGTGTTGAATACGATGAGATTTTCTCACTCGTATCGATGCTTAAGTCTGTCCGAATCAGGTTAGCAATTGCCACATTTTATGAAAGATTTGGCAAATGGATGTCAAAAACTGCATTCCTTAATGGATTTATTAAACAAGAGTTGTATATGATGCAACCAGAAGGTTTTGTCAATCCTAAAGGTGCTAACAAAGTGTGCAAGCTCTAGTGATCCATCCATGGACTGGTGCAAGCATCTCGGAGTTGGAATATACGCTTTGATGAGTTGATCAAAGCATATAGTTTTATACAGACTTGCGGTGAAGTCTGTATTTACCGGAAAGTGAGTGGGAGCACTACAGCCTTTCTGATAAGTATATGTGAATGACATATTGTTGATCAGAAATAATGTAGAATTTTCTAGAAAGCATAAAGGAGTGTTTGAAAGGAGTTTTTCAAAGAAAGACCTCGGTAAAGCTACTTACACATTGAGCATCAAGATCTATAGAGATAGATCAAGACGCTTGATAAGATTTTTCAATGAGTACATACCTTGATAAGATTTTGAAGTAGTTCAAAATGGAACAATCAAAGAAGGAGTTCTTGCCTGTGTTTGCAAGGTGTGAAGTTGAGTAAGACCCAAAGCACGACCACGACAGAAAATAGAAAGAGAATGAAAGTCATTCCCTATGCCATAGTCATAGGTTCTATAAAGTATGCTATGCTATGTACCAGACCTATTGTATACCTTGCTCTGAATTTGGCAAGGAGTACAATTTTGATCTAGGAGTAGATCACTGGACAGCGGTCAAGAATATCCTTAGAAAGGACTAAGAAAATGTTTCTCAATTATGGAGGTGATAAAAGAGTTCATCGTAAAGAGTTACAGTGGTGCAATCTTTTACACCAATCCAGATGACTCTAAGTCTCAATCTGGATACATATTTAAAGTGGGAGCAATTAGCTAAAGTGGCTCCGTGCAGGGCATTGCAGACATAGAATATTTGCAAAATACATACGGCTCTGAATGTGACAGACCCGTTGACTAAACTTCTCTCACAAGCAAAACATGATCACACCTTAGTACTCTTTGGGTGTTAATCACATATCGATGTGAACTAGATTATTGACTCTAGTAAACCCTTTGGGCATTGGTCACATGACAATGTGAACTATGGGTGTTAATCACATGCAGATGTGAATATTAGTGTTAAATCACATGGTGATGTGAACTAGATTATTGACTCTGGTGCAAATGGGTGACTGAAGTAAATATGCCCTAGAGGCAATAATAAAGTTATTATTTATTTCCTTATTTCATGATAAATGATTATTATTTATGCTAGAATTGTATTAACCGGAAACAGAATACATGTGGGAATACACAGAAAAACATAGTGTCACTAGTATGCCTCTACTTGACTAGCTCGTTAATCAAAGATGGTTAAGTTTCCTAACCATAGACATGAGTTGTCATTTGATTAATGGGATCACATCATTAAGAGAATGATGTGATTGACTTGACCCATTCTGGTAGCTTAGCACTTGATCATTTAGTATATTGCTATAGCTTTCTTCATGACTTATACATGTTCCTATGACTATGAGATTATGCAACTCCCGTTTATCGGAGGAACACTTTGTGTGCTACCAACCGTCACAACATAACTGGGTGATTATAAAGGTGCTCTACAGGTGTCTCCTAAGGTACTTGTTGAGTTGGCGACGGACTGCATAATAAAGGTCCATATAAAAGTGGAAATATAAAGTGACATTCTTTCGCATTAACATTTTGTGTATCCAACCCTAAAAGCGCATGACAACCTCTGCTTCCCTCTGCGAAGGGCCTATCTTTTACCTTATGTATTTTACTTTATGCAAGAGTCAAGGTGATCTTCACCTTTCCCTTTTTCATTTTATCCTTTGGCAAGCACTTTGTGTTGGGGTAATCCTGATATATATATCCAATTGGATGTAAGTTAGCATGAACTATTATTGTTGACATCACCCAAAGGTGAATACGTTGGGAGGCAACACTATAAACCCCTATCTTTCTCAGTGTCCGATTAAAACTCCATAACCGTTAGTATTGTGTGAGTGTTAGCAATTGTAGAAGACTATATGTGTTGGAAATATGCCCTAGAGGCAATAATAAAAGGATTATTATTATATTTCTTTGTTCATGATAGTTGTCTTTTATTCATGCTATAATTGTATTATCCGGAAATCGTAATACACGTGTGAATACTTAGACCAAAACATGTCCCTAGTGAGCCTCTAGTTGACTAGCTCGTTGATCAACAGATAGTCATGGTTTCCTGACTATGGACATTGGATGTCGTTGATAGCGGGATCACATCATTAGGAGAATGATGTGATGGACAAGACCCAATCCTAAGCATAGCACAAGATCATGTAGTTCATTTTGCTAGAGCTTTTCCTATGTCAAGTATCTCTTCCTTAGACCATGAGATCGTGTAACTCCCGGATACCGTAGGAGTGCTTTGGGTGTACCAAACGTCACAACGTAACTGGGTGACTATAAAGGTGCACTACAGGTATCTCCGAAAGTGTCTGTTGGGTTGACACGGATCGAGACTGGGATTTGTCACTCCGTATAACAGAGAGGTATCACTGGGCCCACTCGGTAGTGCATCATCATAATGAGCTCAAAGTGACCAAGTGTCTGGTCACGGGATCATGCATTACGGTACGAGTAAAGTGACTTGCCGGCAACGAGATTGAACGAGGTATTGGGATACCGACGATCGAATCTCGGGCAAGTAACATACCGTCTGACAAAGGGAATAGTATACGGGGTTGCTTGAATCCTCGACATCGTGGTTCATCCGATGAGATCATCGAGGAGTATGTGGGAGCCAACATGGGTATCCAGATCCCGCTGTTGGTTATTGACCGGAGAGCCGTCTCGGTCATGTCTGCATGTCTCCCGAACCCGTAGGGTCTACACACTTAAGGTTCGGTGACGCTAGGGTTGTATGAATATGAGTATGCAGCAAACCGAATGTTGTTCGGAGTCCCGGATGAGATCCCGGACGTCACGAGGAGTTCCGGAATGGTCCGGAGGTAAAGAATTATATATAGGAAGTGTGTTTCGGCCATCGGGAAAGTTTCGGGGTCACCCGGTATTGTACCGGGACCACCGGAAGGGTCCCGGGGGTCCACCGGGTGGGGCCACCTATCCCGGAGGGCCCGTGGGCTGAAGTGGGAGGGGAACCAGCCCCTAGTGGGCTGGTGCGCCCCCCCTTGGGCCCCCCTGCGCCTAGGGTTGGGAACCTTAGGGGAGGGGCGCCTCCACTTGCCTTGGGGGGCAAGGCACGCCCCTTGGCCGCCGCCCCCAGGAGATCCCATCTCCTAGGGCTGGGGCCCCCCTGGGGACCCTGTATATAGAGGGGGGGGGAGGGAGGGCATCCGCACCCTTGCACTTGGCGCCTCCCTTTTCCCATGCTACAACCTCTCTCTCCCGCAGACAATTGGCGAAGCCCTGCCGAGATCCCTGCTGCATCCACCACCACGCCGTCGGTGCTACTGGATCTTCGTCAACCTCTCCTTCCCCCTTGATGGATCAAGAAGGAGGAGACATCACACTGACCGTATGTGTGTTGAACGCGAAGGTGCCGTCCGTTCGGCGCTAGGATCTCCGGTGCTTTGGATCACGACGAGTACGACTCCCTCAACCCCGTTCTCTTGAATGCTTCCGCTCGATCTACAAGGGTATGTAGATGAACTCCTCTCTCTCGTTGCTAGATGAACTCATAGATTGATTTTGGTGAACGTAGGAAATTTTTATTTTATGCAACGTTCCCCAACAGTGGCATCATGAGCTAGGTCTATGCGTAGTTCTCTATTGCACGAGTAGAACACAAATCTGTTGTGGGCGTAGATCTTGTCAACTTGCTTGCCACTACTAGTCTTTTCTTGCTTCAGCGGTATTGTGGGATGAAGCGGCCGGACCGACCTTACACGTACGCTTACGTGAGACAGGTTCCACCGACTGACATGCACTAGTTGCATAAGGTGGCTAGCGGGTGTCTGTCTCTCCTACTTTAGTTGGAGCGGATTCGATGAAAAGGGTCCTTATGAAGGGTAAATAGAAGTTGACAAAATCATGTTGTGGTTATTCGTAGGTAAGAAAGCGTTCTTGCTAGAACCCAATTGCAGCCACGTAAAAGATGCAACAACAATTAGAGGACGTCTAACTTGTTTTTGCAGCAATTGTCATGTGATGTGATATGGCCAGAAGTTGTGATGAATGATGAATGATATATTGTGATGTATGAGATCATGTTCTTGTAATAGGAATCACGACTTGCATGTCGATGAGTATGACAACCGGCAGGAGCCATAGGAGTTGTCTTAATTATTGTATGACCTGCGTGTCAATGATTTAACGCCATGTAATTACTTTACTTTATTGCTAAACCGTTAGCTATAGTAGTAGAAGTAATAGTTGGCGAGCAACTTCATGGAGGCACGATGATGGAGATCATGATGATGGAGATCATGGTGTCATGCCGGTGACGAAGATGATCATGGAGCCCCGAAGATGGAGATCGAAGGAGCTATATGATATTGGCCATATCATGTCACTACTTTATATAATTGCATGTGATGTTTATTATGTTTTATGCATCTTGTTTACTTAGAACGGCGGTAGTAAATAAGATGATCCCTTATAATAATTTCAAGAAAGTGTTCCCCCTAACTGTGCACCGTTGCTAAAGTTCGTCGTTTCGAAGCACCACGTGATGATCGGGTGTGATAGATCCTTACGTTCACATACAACGGGTGTAAGACAGTTTTACACATGCAAAACACTTAGGGTTAACTTGACGAGCCTAGCATGTACAGACATGGCCTCGGAACACAAGAGACCGAAAGGTCGAACATGAGTCGTATGGAAGATACGATCAACATGGAGATGTTCACCGATGATGACTAGTCCGTCTCACGTGATGATCGGACACGGCCTAGTCGACTCGGATCGTGTAACACTTAGATGACTAGAGGGATGTCAAATCTGAGTGGGAGTTCATTAAATAATTTGATTAGATGAACTTAATTATCATGAACTTAGTCTAAAATCTTTGCAAAATATGTCTTGTAGATCAAATGGCCAACGCTCATGTCAACATGAACTTCAACGCGTTCCTAGAGAAAACCAAGCTGAAAGATGATGGCAGCAACTATTCGGACTGGGTCCGGAACCTGAGGATCATCCTCATAGCAGCCAAGAAAGCATATGTCCTAGAAGGACCGCTAGGTGAAGCACCCATCCCAGAGAACCAAGACGTTATGAACGCTTGGCAGTCACGTGCTGATGATTACTCCCTCGTTCAGTGCGGCATGCTTTACAGCTTAGAACCGGGGCTCCAAAAGCGTTTTGAGCAACACGGAGCATATGAGATGTTCGAGGAGCTGAAAATGGTTTTTCAAGCTCATGCCCGGGTCGAGAGATATGAAGTCTCCGACAAGTTCTATAGTTCTAAGATGGAGGAAAACAGTTCTGTCAGTGAACACATACTCAAAATGTCTGGGTTGCACAACCGCCTGTCCCAGCTGGACATTAACCTCCCAGACGAGGCGGTCATTGACAGAATCCTTCAGTCGCTCCCACCGAGCTACAAGAGCTTTGTGATGAACTACAATATGCAGGGGATGGTGAAGACCATTCCTGAAGTATTTTCAATGCTGAAGTCAGCAGAGGTTGAAATCATGAAAGAACATCAAGTGTTGATGGTCAATAAAACCACCAAGTTCAAGAAGGGCAAGGGTAAGAAGAACTTCAAGAAGGACGGCAAAGATGTTGCCGCGCCCGGTAAGCCAGTTGCCGGGAAGAAGTCAAAGAATGGACCCAAGCCTGAGACTGAGTGCTTTTATTGCAAAGGGAAGGGTCACTGGAAGCGGAACTGCCCCAAATACTTAGCGGACAAGAAGGCCGGCAACACTAAAGGTATATGTGATATACATGTAATTGATGTGTACCTTACCAGTACTCGTAGTAACTCCTGGGTATTTGATACCGGTGCCGTTGCTCACATTTGTAACTCACAGCAGGAGCTGCGGAATAAGCGGAGACTGGCGAAGGACGAGGTGACGATGCGCGTCGGGAATGGTTCCAAGGTCGATGTGATCGCCGTCGGCACGCTACCTCTACATTTACCCACGGGATTAGTTATGAACCTCAATAATTGTTATTTAGTGCCAAGTTTGAGCATGAACATTGTATCTGGATCTCGTTTAATACGAGATGGCTACTCATTTAAATCCGAGAATAATGGTTGTTCTATTTATATGAGAGATATGTTTTATGGTCATGCCCCGATGGTCAATGGTTTATTCTTAATGAATCTCGAACGTAATGTTACACATATTCATAGTGTGAATACCAAAAGATGTAAAGTTGATAACGATAGTCCCACATACTTGTGGCACTGCCGCCTTGGTCACATTGGTGTCAAGCGCATGAAGAAGCTCCATGCTGATGGACTTTTAGAGTCTCTCGATTATGAATCATTTGACACATGCGAACCATGCCTCATGGGCAAAATGACCAAGACTCCGTTCTCCGGAACAATGGAGCGAGCAACCAACTTATTGGAAATCATACATACCGATGTGTGCGGTCCAATGAGCGTTGAGGCTCGCGGAGGATATCGTTATGTTCTCACTCTCACTGATGACTTGAGTAGATATGGGTATGTCTACTTGATGAAACACAAGTCTGAGACCTTTGAAAAGTTCAAGGAATTTCAGAATGAGGTAGAGAATCAACGTGACCGAAAGATAAAATTCTTATGATCAGATCGTGGAGGAGAATATTTAAGTCACGAATTTGGTACACACTTAAGGAAATGTGGAATCGTTTCACAACTCACGCCGCCTGGAACACCTCAGCGTAACGGTGTGTCCGAACGATCGTAATCGCACTCTATTGGATATGGTGCGATCTATGATGTCTCTTACCGATTTACCGCTATCATTTTGGGGATACGCTCTAGAGACAGCTACATTCACTTTAAATAGGGCACCGTCTAAATCCGTTGAGACGACACCGTATGAATTATGGTTTGGGAAGAAACCTAAGCTGTCGTTTCTAAAAGTTTGGGGATGCGATGCTTATGTCAAGAAACTTCAACCTGAAAAGCTCGAACCCAAGTCGGAAAAATGCGTCTTCATAGGATACCCTAAGGAAACCATTGGGTATACCTTCTACCTTAGATCCGAAGGCAAGATCTTTGTTGCCAAGAACGGATCCTTTCTGGAAAAAGAGTTTCTCTCGAAAGGAGTAAGTGGGAGGAAAGTAGAACTCGATGAAGTACTACCTCTTGAGCCGGAAAGTAGTGCAGCTCAGGAAAATGTTCCTGTGGTGCCTACACCGACTGGAGAGGAAATTAATGATGATGATCAAGGTACTTCGGATCAAGTTGCTACTAAACTTTGTAGGTCCACGAGGACACATTCCACACCAGAGTGGTATGGCAACCCTGTCCTGGAAATCATGTTGTTAGACAACGGTGAACCTTCGAACTATGAAGAAGCGATGGCGGGCCCAGATTCCAACAAATGGCTAGAAGCCATGCAATCCGAGATAGAATCCATGTATGAAAACAAAGTATTGACTTTGACTGACTTGCCCGATGATCGGAGAGCGATAGAAAACAAATGGATCGTTAAGAAGAAGACGGACGCGGATGGTAATGTCACCATCTATAAATCTCGACTTGTCGCTAAGGGTTATCGGCAAGTTCAAGGGGTTGACTACGATGAGACTTTCTCTCCCGTAGCGAAGCTTAAGTCCGTCTGAATCATGTTAGCAATTGCCGCATACTATGATTATGAGATATGACAGATGGACGTCAAAACGGCATTCCTTAACGGTTATCTTAAGGAAGAGCTATATATGATGCAGTCGGAAGGTTTTGTCGATCCTAAGAACGCTAACAAGGTGTGCAAGCTCCAGCGATCCATTTATGGGCTGGTGCAAGCATCTCGGAGTTGGAACATTCGCTTTGATGAGATGATCAAAGCGTTTGGGTTTATGCAGACTTATGGAGAAGCCTGCGTTTACAAGAAAGTGAGTGGGAGCTCTGTAGCATTTCTCATATTATATGTAGATGACATACTTTTGATGGTAAATGATATAGAATTCTTGGACAACATTAAGGCCTACTTGAATAAGTGTTTTTCAATGAAGGACCTTGGAGAAGCTGCTTACATATTAGGCATCAAGATCTATAGGGATAGATCAAGACGCCTCATAGGTCTTTCACAAAGCACATACCTTGATAATATTTGAAGAAGTTCAAAATGGATCAGTCCAAGAAAGGGTTCTTGCCTGTATTGCAAGGTGTGAGATTGAGCTCGGCTCAATGCCCGACCACGGCAAAAGATAAAGAAGAGATGAGTGTCATCCCCTATGCCTCAGCCATAGGATCTATTATGTATGTCATGCTGTGTACCAAACCTGATGTAAACCTTGCCGTAAGTTTGGTAGGAAGGTACCGAAGTAATCCCGGCAAGGAACACTGGACAACGGTCAAGAATATCCTGAAGTACCTGAAAAGGACAAAGGACATGTTTCTCGTTTATGGAGGTGACGAAGAGCTCGTCGTAAAGGGTTACGTCGACGCTAGCTTCGACACAGATCTGGATGACTCTAAGTCACAAACCGGATACGTGTATATGTTGAATCGTGGAGCAGTAAGCTGGTGCAGTTGCAAGCAGAGTGTCGTGGCGGGATCTACATGTGAAGCGGAGTACATGGCAGCCTCAGAGGCAGCGCATGAAGCAATATGGATGAAGGAGTTCATCACCGACCTAGGAGTCATACCCAATGCGTCGGGGCCGATCACTCTCTTCTGTGACAACACTGGAGCTATTGCCCTTGCCAAGGAGCCCAGGTTTCACAAGAAGACCAGGCACATCAAGCGTCGTTTCAACTCCATCCGTGAAAATGTTCAAGATGGAGACATAGATATTTGCAAAGTACATACGGATCTGAATGTCGCAGATCCGTTGACTAAACCTCTTCCGCGAGCAAAACATGATCAACACCAGAACTCTATGGGTGTTCGATTCATCACAATGTAACTAGATTATTGACTCTAGTGCAAGTGGGAGACTGTTGGAAATATGCCCTAGAGGCAATAATAAAAGGATTATTATTATATTTCTTTGTTCATGATAGTTGTCTTTTATTCATGCTATAATTGTATTATCCGGAAATCGTAATACATGTGTGAATACTTAGACCAAAACATGTCCCTAGTGAGCCTCTAGTTGACTAGCTCGTTGATCAACAGATAGTCATGGTTTCCTGACTATGGACATTGGATGTCGTTGATAGCGGGATCACATCATTAGGAGAATGATGTGATGGACAAGACCCAATCCTAAGCATAGCACAAGATCGTGTAGTTCATTTTGCTAGAGCTTTTCCTATGTCAAGTATCTCTTCCTTAGACCATGAGATCGTGTAACTCCCGGATACCATAGGAGTGCTTTGGGTGTACCAAATGTCACAACGTAACTGGGTGACTATAAAGGTGCACTACAGGTATCTCCGAAAGTGTCTGTTGGGTTGACACGGATCGAGACTAGGATTTGTCACTCCGTATAACGGAGAGGTATCACTGGGCCCACTCGGTAGTGCATCATCATAATGAGCTCAAAGTGACCAA
Organism: Triticum aestivum; assembly: GCF_018294505.1. Classification (NCBI taxonomy): domain Eukaryota; kingdom Viridiplantae; phylum Streptophyta; class Magnoliopsida; order Poales; family Poaceae; genus Triticum; species Triticum aestivum. The sequence continues at coordinate 724,427,115 of NC_057798.1, read as the reverse complement.
GTGTCTAGTCACGGGATCATGCATTACGGTACGAGTAAAGTGACTTGCCGGCAACGAGATTGAACGAGGTATTGGGATACCGACGATCGAATCTCGGGCAAGTAACATACTGTCTGACAAAGGGAATAGTATACGGGGTTGCTTGAATCCTCGACATCGTGGTTCATCGAATGAGATCATCAAGGAGTATGTGGGAGATAACATGGGTATCCAGATCCTGCTGTTGGTTATTGACCGGAGAGCCGTCTCGGTCATGTCTGCATGTCTCCCGAACCCGTAGGGTCTACACACTTAAGGTTCAGTGACACTAGGGTTGTATGAATATGAGTATGCAGCAAACCGAATGTTGTTCGGAGTCCCGGATGAGATCCCGGACATCACGAGGTGTTCCGAAATGGTCCGGAGGTAAAGAATTATATATAGGAAGTGCTGTTTCGGCCATTGGGAAAGTTTCGGGGTCACCCGGTATTGTACCGGGACCACCGGAAGGGTCCCGGGGGTCCACCGGGTGGGGCCACCTATCCCGGAGGGCCCCATGGGCTGAAGTGGGAGGGGAACCAGCCCCTAGTGGGCTGGTGCGCCCCCCCCCTTGCCCCCCTGCTCCTAGGGTTGGAAACCCTAGGGTGGGGGGGCGCACCACTTGCCTTGGGGGGCACTCCACCCCCCTGGCCACCGCCCCCTTGGGAGATTCCCATCTCCAGGGCCGGCGCCCCCCTAGGGGGCCTATATAAAGGAGGGGAGAGGGAGGGCAGCCGCACCCTGAGTCTTGGCGCCTCCCTCCCCCTGCTACACCTCTTCCTCCTCCCGTAGTTGCTTGGCGAAGCCCTGCCGAAGCCCTGCTGCATCCACCACCACGCCGTCGTGCTGCTGGATCTTCATCAACCTCTCCTTCCCCCTTGCTGGATCAAGGCGGAGGAGACGTCACGCTGACCGTACGTGTGTTGAACACGGAGGTGCCGTCCGTTCGGCGCTAGGATCTCCGGTGATAGGATCACGACGAGAACAACTACCTCAACCCCGTTCTCCTGAACGCTTCCGCACGCGATCTACAAGGGTATGTAGATGCATCTCTCTCTCTCTCGTTGCTAGATGAACTCATAGATGGATCTTGGTGAACATAGGAAAATTTTATTTTATGCAACGTTCCCCAACAATATGATAGTTGAGTATGTAGAGTTTGCTATTCCTGAAAATAAGATGAATTGCAATTGTTTGATGACTAAGAATGAAGTTTGCTAGTTTTCAAGAAAGTTTATGGTCTATGCTTTAACATGTGAATAGCTTGTTACTTGATCTTGAGAAGTTTTATGAGATGAACTACTGTTATGGCATATAAGCATGCTAGAAAAGGTGATTGAAATTATCATTGATCAAACTTGTGCACCTTCTAGCATTCACAGTTCATAAATTCTTTCTTTTATCATTTACCTACTCGAGGACGAGTAGGAATTAAGCTTGGGGATGTTGATACGTCTCCAACGTATCTATAATTTATGAAGCATTCATGCTATTTTATTATCTGTTTTAAATGATTATGGGCTTTATTATACACTTTTATATTACTTTTGGGACTAACCAATTAACCGGAGGCCCAGCCCATATTGCTGTTTTATTGCCTGTTTCAGTATTTCAAGGAAAAGGAATATCAACCGGAGTCCAAACGGAATGAAACCTTCGAGAGCATGATTTTTAGGAAGAATATGATCCGGGAGACTTGGAGTTCACGTCAGAAGATCCTCGAGGAGGCCATGACAAAGGGGGCGTGCCCACCCCCCTGGGCACGCCCTACCCTCCCATGGGCCCCTCGAGGCTCCCCCGACCGACTTCTTTCGCCTATATAAGCCTACGTACCCTAAAAACATCGAATATCAAGATAGATCGGGAGTTTCGCCACCGCAAGCCTCTGTAGCCACCAAAAACCTCTCAGGAGCCCGTTCTGGCACCCTGCCGAAGGGGGGGAACCCATCACCGGTGGCCATCTTCATCATCCCGGCGCTATCCATGACGAGGAGGGAGTAGTTCACCCTCGGGGCTGAGGGTATGTACCAATAGCTATGTGTTTGATCTCTCTCTCTCTCTCTCGTGTTCTCTCTATGGCACGATCTTGATGTATCGCGAGCTTTGCTATTATAGTTGGATCTTATGATGTTTCTCCCCCTCTACTCTCTTGTGATGAATTGAGTTTTCCTCTTGAAGTTATCTTATCGGATTGAGTCTTTAATGATTTGAGAACACTTGATGTATGTCTTGCCATGATTATCTGTGGTGACAATGGGGTATCATGTGCCACTTGATGTATGTTTTGGTGATCAACTTTCTGGTTCCACCCATGAACCTATGCATAGGTGTTGGCACACGTTTTCGTCTTGACTCTCCGGTAGAAACTTTGGGGCACTCTTTGAAGTACTTTGTGTTGGTTGAATAGATGAATTTGAGATTGTGTGATGCATATCGTATAATCATGCCCATGGATACTTGAGGTGACAATGGAGTATCTAGGTGACATTAGGGTTTTAGTTGATTTGTGTCTTAAGGTGTTATTCTAGTATGAACTCTATGATGGATTGAGCGGAAAGAATAGCTTCATGTTATTTTACTACGAACTCTTGAATAGATAGAACAGAAAGGATAACTTTGAGGTGGTTTCATACCCTACCATAATCTCTTCATTTGTTCTCCGCTATTAGTGGCTTTGGAGTGACTCTATGTTGCATGTTGAGGGATTTTTATATGATCTATCTATGTTATTATTGTTGAGAGAACTTGCACTAGTGAAACTATGAACTCTAGGCCTTGTTTACTATCATTGCAATACCGTTTGTGCTCATTTTTATCATTAGTTACCTTGCTGTTTTCATAATTTCAGATTACAAAAACCTTTATCTACCATCCATATTGCACTTGTATCACCATCTCTTCGCCGAACTAGTGCACCTATACAATTTACCATTGTATTGGGTGTGTTGGGGACACAAGAGACTCTTTGTTATTTGGTTGCAGGGTTGCTTGAGAGAGACCATCTTCATCCTACGCCTCCCACGGATTGATAAACCTTGGGTCATCCACTTGAGGGAAATTTGTTACTGTCCTACAAACCTGTGCACTTGCAGGCCCAACAACGTCTACAAGAAGAAGGTTGTGTAGTAGACATCAAGCTCTTTTCTGGCGCCATTGTCGGGGTGGTGAGTGCTTGAAGGTATATCTTTAGATCTTGCAATCGAATCTTTTTGTTTCTTGTTTTATCACTAGTTTAGTTTATAAAAGAAAACTACAAAAAAATGGAGTTAAGTTTGTCTCATACGCTTCGTCTTTTTAATATCTTCCATGAGTATGATGAAAAGGAAAATTGTGCTCAAGTGCTAGAAGAAGAAATCTGTAGAATGTTTTTACCAAATCTCTGAATGATGAGCATGACTGCAATCTTGTTAGTATGAACTCTTTGAATATCCATAGTACTAATGATGATTGCACTAGTTATGATGAAAATGTCTCTTATAAGCATGTTGATTTTTGTGGAGTAGATTGGGTTTGCATGGACACACCAAATAGAGAAAATAGATATTGCAAGAGGCATAAGTATTTAGAAACTAAAGGGTTGCAAGAAAGGCTAGATAAGCGTGCTGAGAATTTAAGATATCTTTACCGTTGTGAACTTTGCAATGAACGTGATCATTTACATCTCCAATGCAAATTGTTTCATGATCGAATCGTGTCCAAAAATTGTGATGATTTGATCTCCCTTGCTCATTACAATGAACTTAGTTTGCTTTTGGGTTATGAAGAATTGAAACGTGCAACTAAGCTTATTCCAAAATTTAATCTTGGGCATTTCCTTGAAATTGATTTAGAGAAGATTTATTTGTTTTGTGCGGTAAATTGCATTGAAAATCCTTATATTGCCAATTACCTAAAGAAAAGAAAGCAAATAGAAGATGATGAGAATACTAATGAAAGGGAAGAGACTTCCCAATATCCTCCTATTATTTCTTATGATGAATCAGTTAACGAGGAGGAGCTTTCTATTCAACCAATCTCATCAATAAGTAGCTCAAAGAGGAAGGTTGAACCCACACGTGATGTGAAGAAGAAAAATAAAAGAAGGAGCAACAAAGGTAGAAAGGTATCCCTCCCAAATGATGTTGCTCCTACTACTCATTGGGATGATGATTGCTATACTATTGGTGCTATCCATATTATTAATGATGAGAGTGATTATGCTTATGATATGAAAAGGCCCAAGCTTGGGGAAGCTATGTTTGATGAGTATGAAATATTTGAGAATATATTTGCTGAAATTAATGATTTGTCCCAAGCTTGGGATGCTACGTTTAATGAAGATGATATTTTTAGCCTCCCAAGTTTTGATATGCAAAGTTGTTATGATGATAGCATGCCTTGTACCTATGATGATTATATTGATGAAAGTGGGTTTGGAAGAGTGTCAACTTTAGGAAGTAGTGATCCCACTATTTTGGAGGATGTTGAATCTTATTGATGAATTATGAAAGTGGATTTGGAAGAGTGTCAACTTTATTTAGTGATGATTCCACTATCTTGGGAGAGGTTTCAATCGATTATGATGAGAACGAAGTTGCTACTTTTGATGATTATTGTGATGAAACTTATGCTATAAAGAGTAGTGATGATTATATTTATAAAACTTTTCATGAGTATGATTACCCTTTTTCTGAACATTACTCTTTTAATGTGGAAAAAATTTATAGTATTCAAATCTCTTATGATACTCCCACCATTCCGAACGAGAAGAATTTTGCTTATGTGGAGAGTAGTAAATTTTATATGCTTGTAGATCATGAAAAGAATACTTTAGGTGCTGGTTATATTGTTGAATTAATTCATGATGCTACTGAAAATTATTATGAGAGAGTAACATATGCTTGTAGGAATTGCAATAATGTCAAGTTTCCTCTCTACGTGCTTAAAATGTTGAAGCTATGCTTGTTTTACCTTCCCATGCTAGTTAATTATTGTTCCCATAAGTCGTTTGCTCACGAAATCCCTATGCATAGGAAGTGGGTTAGATTTAAAGGTGCTAGTCATATGCTTTATGATGCTCCCGTTATGTTTCAATTCTTATCTTTTATGTGAGCATCATTGCCATCATCATGCCTAGCTAGAAAGGCATTTAAGAAGAACGCTTGTTGGGAGACAACAAAATATTTACCCTTACTGTTTTTGTGTGTCCACATGATTATGCTACTGTAGTAATCATGTTTTATAGCTTTTGTTTCAATAAAGTGTCAAGTCGAACCTTTGGGAAGACTTGGGTGAAGTTTATATGATCTTGCTGTAAAAAACAGAAACTTTAGCGCTCACGAGAATAGCTGCCATTTTTTACTGGAGAGTGCTTTTAGGTTGATTATTTTTGAAGATGATTAATAGACAAATTCCTCAGGTCCAGAAATTTATTTCAGAATTGTTTGAGTTCCAGAAGTATACGATTGATACAGATTACTACAGACTGTTCTGTTTTTGACAGATTCTGTTTTCATTGTGTTGTTTGCTCGTTTTGATGAATATATGAGTAGTATCGGAGGGTATGAACCATAGAGAAGTTAGAATACATTAGATATTACATCAATATGAATTTAGAATGAGTTCATTACAGTACTTAAGTTGTGGTTTTATTTTCTTATACTAACGGAGCTTACGAGTTTTGTGTTGAGTTTTGTGTGGTTGAAGTTTTCAAGTTGTGGGTAAAGATTCGATGGACTATGGAATAAGGAGTGGCAAGATCCTAAGCTTGGGGATTCCCAAGGCACCCCAAGGTAATATTCAAGTACAACCAAGAGCCTAAGCTTGGGGATGCCCCTGAAGGCATCCCCTCTTTCGTCTTCGTTCACCGGTAACTTTACTTGGAGCTATATTTTTATTCGCCACATGATATGTGTTTTGCTTGGAGCGTCATTTTATTTTGTTAGTATTTGCTTGCTGTTATTTATAATAATGTTTGCCTCTTTATTTTCAATAAAAATGTCAAGGATAGCCTTTACCATGCTTATTTTGCTAGTATACATGTTGCTGTTTGAAAACAGAAAGTCTACCGCTGTTGCAAAATTCTATAGAAAACTCATAAAATGATATAATGTTGAAACATTTTGCATAATGAGCTATGATAAATCTTATACAGCATAGTATTTTTATCATAATTTTTGGAGTTAGGGAAGTATGATGAATTTTGCATTCTTTACAGACTGTACTCTTTTGGCAGATTGCTGTTATGTTTGCATTGTTTGCATATGTTTGCTTGTTTAATGATTCTATTTGAGGATAGGAGTATTGAATATGCAGAGACATTTAGTATGCAATTTTGAATAATAATTTTTATGATTTTCTACAGTAGAAAATGATAAGGTTTTGCATTGGTTTATACTAACCTATCTCATGAGTTCTTGTTGAGTTTGTTGTGGATGAAGCTTTTGATAAAAAGAGAAACCATGATATGAGAGGAATTAAGGAGACACAAAAGTTCAAGCTTGGGGATGCCCAAGGCACCCCAAGATAATATTTCAAGAAGTCTTAAGCATCTAAGCTTGGGGATGCCCCGGTAGGTATCCCACCTTTCTTCTTCAACAACTATCGGTTAGTATCGGTTGAGCCTAAGTTTTTGCTTCTTCACATGAGTTGTGCTGTCCTTGGAATGTATTTTTATTTTGTTTTGCTTGCTGTTTGAATACAATACCAAGATCTAAAATTCTTAAATGAGAGAGATTCTTCACATAGTTACGCAATTATGTAGCTACTCATTGATCTTCACTTATATCTTGTTGGAGTAGTTTGTCATTTACTCGTGTGCTTCACATATATCCTAAGAGTAAATGGTTGAATGAGTTGAATGTCATAAATCTGAAATTATATATGTCTCATTTTCTTATTCCATGGGGAGTAATGACTTCACATCTAAGAAGTAGAGGTTGTAAATTTATTGAAGGTTAGCAAGCATTGTATTGGCCATTTGAACAATTCATGAAAGAATATTGAAGGAAGAGAGATTTCACATATAAATATACTATCCTAGACATCTTTTATAATTGTGAGCACTCATTAAGTATGACATGCTAAAGAGTTGATGTTGGACAAGGAATACAACGTAATGGGTTATGTTTTCTCACATCTCAGTTAAAGTATATTGTCATGGATCATTCAAACATGTTGAGCTTGCCTTTCCCCCTCATGCTAGCCAAAATTCCTTGCACCAAGTAGAGATACTACTTGTGCTTCCGAATATCCTTAAACCCAGTTTTTGCTATGGGAAACCATACCTACCTATGGATTGAGTAAGATCCTTCAAGTAAGTTGTCATCGGTGCAAGCAATAAAAATTGCTCTCTAAACATGCATGACTTATTAGTGCGGAGAAAATAAGCTTTGTACGATCTTGTTATGGAAGCAATAAAAGCGACGGACTGCATAATAAAGGTCCATATACAAGTGGCAATATAAAGTGACGTTCTTTCGCATTAAGATTTTGTGTATCCAACCGTAAAAGTGCATGACAACCTATGCTTCCCTCTGCGAAGGGCCTATCTTTTACCTTATGTCTTTTACTTTATGCAAGAGTCAACGTGATCTTCACCTTTCCCTTTTTCATTTTATCCTTTGGCAAGCACTTTGTGTTGGGTGATCCTGATATATATATATCCAATTGGATGTAAGTTAGCATGAACTATTATTGTTGACATCACCCAAAGGTGAATATGTTGGGAGGCAACACTATAAGCCCCTATCTTTCTCAGTGTTCGATTAAAACTCCATAACCATTAGTATTGCGTGAGTGTTAGCAATTGTAGAAGACTATATGACAGTTGAGTATGTGTAGTTTGCTATTCCTGAATATTAGATGAATTGCAATTGTTTGATGACTAAGAATGAAGTTTCCAAGTTTTCAAGAAATTTTATGGTCTATGCTTTAACATGTGAATAGCTTGTTACTTGATCTTGAGAAGTTTTATGAGATGAACTACTGTTATGGCATATAATCATGCTATAAAAGGTGATTGAAATTATCATTGATCAAACTTGTGCACCTTTTAGCATTCACACTTCATAAATTCTTTCTTTTATCATTTACCTACTCGAGGACGAGTAGGAATTAAGCTTGGGGATGCTGATACGTCTCCAACGTATCTATAATTTATGAAGCATTCATGCTATTTTGTTATCTGTTTTGAATGATTATGGGCTTTATTATACACTTTTATATTACTTTTGGAACTAACCTATTAACAAGAGGGTCAGCCCATATTGTTGTTTTATTGCCTGTTTCAGAATTTCGAGGAAAAGAATATCAAACGGAGTCCAAACGGAATGAAACCTTCGGGAGCGTGATTTTTAGAAAGAATATGATCTGGGAGACTTGGAGTTCATGTCATAAGATCCTCGAGGAGGCCACGAGATAGGGGGTGCGCCCTACCCTCTCGTGGGCCCCTCGAGGCTCCCCCGACCGACTTCTTTCGCCTATATAAGCCTACGTACCCCAAAAACATTGAATATCAAGATAGATCGGGTGTTCCACCGCTGCAAGCCTCTGTAGCCACCAAAAACCTCTCGGGTGCCCATTCCGGCACCCTGTCGGAGGGGGGGAACCCATCACCGGTGGCCATCTTCATCATCCCGGCGCTATCCATGACGAGGAGGGAGTAGTTCACCCTCGGGGCTAAGGGTATGTACCAGTAGCTATGTGTTTGATCTCTCTCTCTCTCTCTCTCTCTCTCTCTCGTGTTCTCTGTGTGGCACGATCTTGATGTATCGCAAGCTTTGCTATTATAGTTGGATCTTATGATGTTTCTCCCCCTTACTCTCTTGTGATGAATTGAGTTTTCCTCTTGAAGTTATCTTATCGGATTGAGTCTTTAATGATTTGAGAACACTTGATGTATGTCTTGCTATGATTATTTGTGGTGACAATGGGATATCATGTGCCACTTGATGTATGTTTTGGTGATCAACTTGTGGGTTCCGCCCATGAACCTATGCATAGGGGTTGCCACACGTTTTCGTCTTGACTCTCCGATAGAAACTTTGGGGCACTCTTTGAAGTACTTTGTGTTGGTTGAATAGATGAATCGGAGATTGTGTGATGCATATCGTATAATCATGCCCACAGATACTTGAGGAGACAATGGAGTATCTAGGTGACATTAGGGTTTTGGTTGATTTGTGTCTTAAGGTGTTATTCTAGTATGAACTCTATGATGGATTGAGCGGAAAGAATAGCTTCATGTTATTTTACTACGAACTCTTGAATAGTTAGAACAGAAAGGATAGTTTGAGGTGGTTTCGTACCCTACCATAATCTCTTCATTTGTTCTCCGCTATTAGTGGCTTTTGAGTGACTCTATGTTGCAATACTGTTTTTGCTCACTTTTATCATTAGTTACCTTGCTGTTTTTATAATTACAGATTACAAAAACCTTTATCTACCATCCATATTGCATTTGTATCACCATCTCTTCGCCGAACTAGTGCACCTATACAATTTACCATTGTATTGGGTGTGTTGGGGACACAAGATACTCTTTCTTATTTGGTTGCAGGGTTGCTTGAGACAGACCATCTTCATCCTACGCCTCCCACGGATTGATAAACCTTAGGGCATCCACTTGAGGGAAATTTGCTACTGTCCTACAAACCTGTGCACAAGCAGGCCCAACAACGTCTACAAGAGGAAGGTTGTGTAGTAGACATCAACGTACGACTACATCAACCGCGTTGTTGTGCTAATGCTTCTGCTTACGGTCTACGAGGGTACGTGGACGACACTCTCCCCTCTCGTTGCTATGCATCACCATGATCTTGCGTGTGCGCAAGAAATTTTTGAAATTACTACGTTCCCAAACAGTGGCATCCGAGCCAGGTTTATGCGTAGATGTTATATGCACGAGTAGAACACAAGTGAGTTGTGGGCGATACAAGTCATACTGCTTACCATCATGTCATACTTTGGTTCGGCGGTATTGTTGGATGAAGTCGCCCGGACCGACATTACATGTATGCTTATGCGAGACTGGTTCTACCGACGTGCTTTGCACACAGGTGGCTAGCGGGTGTCAGTTTCTCCAACTTTAGTTGAACCGAGTGTGACTACGCCCGGTCCTTGAGAAGGTTAAAATAGCACTAACTTGACGAACTATCGTTCTGGTTTTGATGCGTAGGTAAGAACGCTTCTTGCTCAGCCCGTAGCAGCCACGTAAAACTTGCAACAACAAAGTAGAGGACGTCTAACTTGTTTTTGCAGGGCATGTTGTGATGTGATATGGTCAAGACATGATGCTAAATTTTATTGTATGAGATGATCATGTTTTGTAACAGAGTTATCGGCAACTGGCAAGAGCTATATGGTTGTCGCTTTATTGTATGCAATGCAATCGCCTTGTAATTGCTTTACTTTATCACTAAACGGTAGCGATAGTCGTAGAAGCAATAGTTGGCGAGACGAAAATGATGCTATGATGGAGATCAAGGTGTCGCGCCGGTGACGATGGTGATCATGACGACGCTTTGGAGATGGAGATCACAAGCACAAGATGATGATGGCCATATCATATCACTTATATTGATTGCATGTGATGTTTATTCTTTAAGCATCTTATTTGCTTTGATTGACAGTAGCCTTATAACATGATCTCTCACTAAATTTCAAGGTAAAAGTGTTCTCCCTAAGTATGCACCATTGCCAAAATTCGTCGTGCCAAGACACCACGTGATGATCGAGTATGATAAGCTCTACGTTCATCTACAACGGGTGCAAGCCAGTTTTGCACACGTAGAATACTCGGGTTAAACTTGACGAGCCTAGCATATACAGATATGGCCTTGGAACACTAGAGACCGAAAGGTCGAGCGTGAGTCATATAGTATATATGATCAACATAGTGATGTTCACCATTGAAAACTACTCCATCTCACGTGATGATCGGACATGGTTTAGTTGATTTGGATCACGTGATCACTTAGATGATTAGATGGATGTCTATCTAAGTGGGAGTTCTTAAGTAATATGATTAATTGAACTTTAACTTATCATGAACTTAGTCCTAATAGTATTTTGCAAATAATGTTGTAGATCAATAGCTCGTGTTATTGCTTCCCTATGTTTTATATGTGTTCCTAGAGAAAACTAAGTTGAAAGATGATGGTAGCAATGATACGGACTGGGTCCGTGATCTGAGGTTTTTCCTCATTGCTGCACAGAAGAATTATGTCCTTGATGCATCGCTAGGTGACAGACCTACTGCAAGAGCAGATGCAGACATTATGAATGTTTAGCTAGCTATATATGATGACTACTTGATAGTTTAGTGCACCATGCTTAACGGCTTAAAATCGGGACTTCAAAGACATTCTGAACGTCATGGACCATATGAGATGTTCCAGGAGTTGAAGTTAATATTTCAAGCAAATACCCGAGTTGAGAGATATGAAGTCTCTAACAAATTCTATAGCTAAAAGATGGAGGAGAATAGCTCAAGCAACGAGCATGCGCTCAGATTGTCTGGGTACTACAATCGCTTAAATCAAGTGGGAGTTAATCTTCCAGATAAGATAGTGATTGACAGAGTTCTCTAGTCACCATCACCAAGCTACTGGAACTTCGTGATGAACTATAGTATGCAAGGGATGACGAAAATGATTCCCGAGCTCTTCATGATGCTGAAATCAGCGAAGGTAGAAATCAAGAAAGAGCATCAAGTGTTGATGATTGACAAGACCACTAGTTTCAAGAAAAGGGCAAATGGAAAGAAAGGGAACTTCAAGTTGAATGGCAAGCAAGTTGTCACTCCCGCGAAGAATCCCAAAGCTGGACCAAAGCCTGAAACTAAGTGCTTCTACTGCAAAGGAAATGGTCACTGGAAGTGGAAATGCCCTGCATATTTGGTAGATAAGAAGGATGGCAAAGTGAACAAGGGTATATTTGATATACAGGTTATTGATGTGTACCTTACTAGTGTTTATATTAACCCCTGGGTATTTGATACTTGTTCAGTTGCTAAGATTAGTAACATGAAACAGGAGTTACAGAATAAACAGAGACTAGTTGAGGGTGAAGTGATGATGTGTGTTGGAAGTGGTTCCAAGATTGATATGATCATCATCACACACTCCCTATATTTTTGAGATTAGTGTTGAACCTAAATAAATGTTATTTGGTGTTTGCGTTGAGCATAAATATGATTAGATCATGGTTTTTGCAATTCGATTATTCATCTAAGAAAGAGAGTAAATTGTTATTTTGTTTACATGAATAAAACCTTCTATGGTCATACACCCAATGTTGATGGTTTATTGAATCTTGATCATGGTGATACACATATTCATAATATTGATGCCAAAAGATGCAAAGTTGATAATGATAGTGCAACATATTTGTGGCACTGCCATTTGGGTCACATCGGTGTAAAGCGCATGAAGAAAGCCATAAAGATGGACTTTTGGAATCACTTGATTATGAATCATTTGATGCTTGCGAACCGTGCCTTTTGGGCAAGATGACTAAAACTCCGTTCTCCGGAACAATGGAACGAGCTACTGACTTGTTGGAAATAATACATACCAATGTATGCGGTCCAATGAGTGTTGATGCTCGTGGCGGGTATCGTTATTTTTCTGATCGTTATCGTTATGTCTACTTAATGAAGCATAAGTCTGAAACATTTGAAAAGTTCAAAGAATTTCAGAGTGAAGTGGAGAATCATCATAACAAGAAAATAAAGTTTCTACAATCTGATCGTAGAAGAGAATATTTGAGTTACGAGTTTGGCCTTCATTTAATAAACAATGTGGAATAGTTTCACAGCTCAAGCCACATGGAACACCACAGCATAATGGTGTCTCCGACCGTCGTAACCGCACTTTATTGGATATGGTGCGATCTATGATGTATCTTACTGATTTACCACTATTGTTTTGGGGTTATGCATTAGAGACAGCTGCATTCACTTTAAATAGGGCACCATCAAAATCTGTTGAGATTACGCCTTATGAACTGTGGTTTGGCAAGAAACCAAATTGTCGTTTCATAAAGATTGGGGTTGTGATGCTTATGTGAAAAAGTTTCAACCTGATAAGCTCGAACCCAAATCGGAGAAGTGCATCTTCATAGAATACCCAAAGGAAACTGTTGGGTACACCTTCTATCACAGATCCGAAGGCAAGATATTCGTTGCTAAGATGGATCCTTTCTAGAGAAGGATTTTCTCTCGAAAGAAGTGAGTGGGAGGAAAGTAGAGCTTGATAAGGTAATTGTACCTTCTCCCGAATTGGAAAGTAGTTCATCACAGAAATCAGTTCCAGTGATTCCTACACCAATTAGTGAGGAAGCTAATGATGAAGATCCTGAAACTTCAGATTAAGTTACTACAGAACCTCATAGGTCTTTCAAAGTACAGTCCGCACCTGAGTGGTATGGTAATCCTGTTCTGGAAGTCATGTTACTAGACCATGATGAACCTACGAACTATGAGGAAGCGATGATGAGCCAAGATTCCGCGAAATGGCTTGAGGCCGTGAAATCTGAGATGTGATCCATGTATGAGAAGAAAGTGTGGACTTTGGTGGAGTTGCCTGATGATCGGCAAGCCATATTGTATAAATGGATCTTCAAGAGGAAGACAGACGCTGATAGTAGTGTTACTATCTACAAAGCTCGACTTGTCGCAAAAAGTTTTTCGACAAGTTCAAGGTGTTGAATACGATGAGATTTTCTCACTCGTATCAATGCTTAAGTCTGTTCGAATCATGTTAGCAATTGCCACATTTTATGAAATTTGGCAAATGGATGTCAAAAATTGCATTCCTTAATGGATTTATTAAAGAAGAGTTGTATATGATGCAACCAGAAGGTTTTGTCAATTCTAAAGGTGCTAACAAAGTGTGCAAGCTCCAGTGATCCATCCATGGACTGGTGCAAGCATCTCGAAGTTGGAATATATGCTTTGATGAGTTGATCAAAGCATATAGTTTTGTACAGACTTGCGGTGAAGCCTGTATTTACAGGAAAGTGAGTGGGAGCACTACAGTCTTTCTGATAAGTATATGTGAATGACATATTGTTGATCAGAAATAATGTAGAATTTTCTAGAAAGCATAAAGGAGTGTTTGAAAGGAGTTTTTCAAAGAAAGACCTCGGTAAAGCTACTTACACATTGAGCATCAAGATCTATAGAGATAGATCAAGACGCTTGATAAGATTTTTCAATGAGTACATACCTTGATAATATTTTGAAGTAGTTCAAAATGAAATAGTCAAAGAAGGAGTTCTTGCCTGTGTTGCAAGGTGTGAAGTTCAGTAACACTCCAATCCCGACCATGACAGAAAATAGAAAGAGAATGAAAGTCATTCCCTATGCTATAGACGTAAGTTCTATAAAGTATGCTATGCTATGTACCAGACCTATTGTATACCTTGCTCTGAATTTGGCAAGGAGTACAATTTTGATCTAGGAGTAGATCACTGGACAACGGTCAAGAATATCCTTAGAAAGGACTAAGAAAATGTTTCTCGGTTATGGAGGTGATAAAATAGTTCATCGTAAAGAGTTACAGTGGTGCAAGCTTTTACACCAATCCATATGACTCTAATTCTCAATCTGGATACATATTGAAAGTGGAAGCAATTAGCTAAAGTAGCTCCGTGCATAGCATTGCAGACATAGAATATTTGCAAAATACATACGGCTCTGAATGTGACAGACCCGTTGAATAAACTTCTCTCACAAGCAAAACATGATCACACCTTAGTACTCTTTGGGTGTTAATCGCCTATTGATGTGAACTAGATAATTGACTCTAGTAAACCCTTTGGGCGTTGATCACATGACGATGTGAACTATGGGTGTTAATCACATGCAGATGTGAATATTAGTGTTAAATCACATGGTGATGTGAACTAGATTATTGACTCTAGTCCAAGTGGGAGACTGAAGGAAATATGCCCTAGAGGCAATAATAAAGTTGTTATTTATTTCCTTATTTCATGATAAATGTTTATTATTTATGCTAGAATTGTATTAACCGGAAACATAATACATGTGTGAATACATAGACAAACATAGTGTCACTAGTATGCCTCTACTTGACTAGCTCGTTAATCAAAGATGGTTAAGTTTCCTAACCATAGACATGAGTTGTCATTTCATTAACGGGATCACATCATTAGGAGAATGATGTGATTGACTTGACCCATTCCGCTAGCTTAGCACTTGATTGTTTAGTATGTTGCTATTGCTTTGTTCATGACTTATACATGTTCCTATGACTATGAGATTATGCAACTCCCGTTTACCGGAGGAACACTTCGTGTGCTATCAAATGTCACAACGTAACTGGGTGATTATAAAGGTGCTCTACAGGTGTCTCCGAAGGTACTTGTTGAGTTGGCGTATTTCGAGATTAGGACTTGTCACTCCAATTGTCGGAGAGGTATCTCTGGGCTCTCTCGGTAATGCACATCACTATAAGCCTTGCAAGCAATGTGAATAATGAGTTAGTTGTGGGATGATGCATTACATAACGAGTAAAGAGACTTGCCGGTAACGATATTGAACTAGGTATTGAGATACCGACAATCGAATCTCGGGCAAGTAACATACCAATGACAAAGGGAACAACGTATGTTGTTATGCGGTTTGACCGATAAAGATCTTCGTAGAATATGTGGGAGCCAATATGAGCATCCGGGTTCCGCTATTGGTTATTGACCGGAGATGTGTCTCAGTCATGTCTACATAGTTCTCGAACCCGTAGGGTCCGCACGCTCAACGTTCTGTGACGATTTATATTATGAGCTATGTGTTTTGATGTACCAAAGGTAGTTCGGAGTCCTGGATGAGATCAGGGACATGACGAGGAGTCTCGAAATGGTCGATACATAAAGATTGATATATTGGACGACTATATTCGGAGATCGGAAAGGTTCCGAGTGATTCTGGAATTTATCGGAGTACCAGAGAGTTACGGGAATTCGCTGGGGAGTATATGGGCCTTATTGGGCTTTAGGGGAAAGAGAGAGGAGAGGCTGCGCGCCCCCCAAGGACTAGTCCGAATTGGACTAGGGGGAGGGGCTGCGCCCCCTCCTTCCTTCTCTTCTCTTTTCCCTTTCCTGGACTCCTACTCCTACTACTTGGAAGGGGGGGAATCCTACTCCCGGTGGGATTAGGACTCCTCCAGGGTGCGCCATAAGAGGGCCGGCCCTCCCCCCTCGTTCACTCCTTTATATACGGGGGAAGGGGGTCACCTCTAGACACAAGTTGATCTGTTGATCTCTCCCAGCCGTGTGCGGTGCCCCCCTCCACCATATTCCACCTCGGTCATATCATAGCAGTGCTTAGCAGAAGCCCTGCATCGGTAGCAACATCATCACCGTCATCACGCCGTCGTGCTGACGGAACTCTCTCGTGAAGCTCTGCTAGATCAGAGTTCACGGGACGTCACCGAGCTGAACGTGTGCTGAACTCGGAGGTGCCGTATGTTCGGTACTTGGATCGGTCGGATCGTGAAGACGTACGACTACATCAACGGTGTTGTTGTGCTAATGCTTCCGCTTACGGTCTACGAGGGTATGTGGACGACACTCTCCTCTCTTGTTGCTATTCATGACCATGATCTTGCGTGTGCGCAGGAAATTTTCGAAATTACTACGTTCCCAAACAATGGCATCCGAGCCAGGTTTATGCGTAGATGTTATATGCACGAGTGGAACACAAGTGAGTTGTGGGCGATACAAGTCATACTGATTACCAGCATGTCATACTTTGGTTCGGCGGTATTGTTGGATGAAGCGGCCCGGACCGACATTACGCGTACGCTTACGCGAGACTGGATCTACCGACGTGCTTCACACGCAGGTGGCTGGCGGGTGTCAGTTTCTCCAACTTTAGTTGAACCGAGTGTGACTACGCCCGGTCCTTGAGAAGGTTAAAACAGCACTAACTTGACGAACTATCATTGTGGTTTTGATGCGTAGGTAAGAACGCTTCTTGCTCAGCCCGTAGCAGCCACGTAAAACTTGCAACAACAAAGTAGAGGACGTCTAACTTGTTTTTGCAGGGCATGTTGTGATGTGATATGGTCAAGACATGATGCTAAATTTTATTGTATGAGATGATCATGTTTTGTAACAGAGTTATCGGCAACTGGCAGGAGCCATATGGTTGTCGCTTTATTGTATGCAATGCAATCGCCGTGTAATTGCTTTACTTTATCACTAAACGCTAGCAAATAGTCGTAGAAGCAATAGTTGACGAGACAACAACGATGCTAGGATGGAGATCAAGGTGTCGCGCCGTGACGATGGTGATCATGACGGTTCTTCGGAGATGGAGATGTGTCTCGGTCATGTCTACATAGTTCTCGAACCCATAGGGTCCTCACGCTTAACGTTCGGTGACGATTTATATTATGAGATATGTGTTTTGATGTACCAAAGATAGTTCGGAGTCCCGGATGAGATTGGGGACATGACGAGGAGTCTCGAAATGGTCGAGACGTAAAGACTGATATATTGGACGACTATATTCGGACATCGGAAAGGTTCCGAGTGATTCAGGTATTTATCGAAGTACCGGAGAGTTACGGGAATTTGACGGGGAGTATATGGGCCTTATTGGGCTTTAGCGGAAAGAGAGGGGGGAGGTTGCACGCCCCTGTGAGATATCTCCCTTGTATCCAGCCTCGGCGGGCCACCCAGCTGACTGGTATGCTGGAAAACTGCTCTTCGAAAGCCATCAGAAGAGTGGTGAAGGAGGATATGGGGGACCCGCGGAGGGGTGTGGTTCTTGCCCGGCATCTGGCCTCGTATAAATAGAGGGAGGACGAGAGGAGCTCAGCTGGCGTTGCATTTAATATCGGCCCGCTCATGAACAGACGTGTGCACGAAGTAGGTTTCTCGGCTTCCATGCGGGGTGAATGGAGGCGTATGAATGCGGCAAGGAGACGTGTTCAACCGGGCGAGCAGCGGGCGGCGCCCTCGGCCGGTGAGCCACTTCAATGGCGGGGGTAGTGAGAGGTTGTGTCTGCTCTAAGTCGCCTTCAATGCAGAGCGCGCTCTACAACGGCATGAATGCGGGCAACTGGTGCACGCACAGGAGGGAGGAGGCATTTTTGGTGGCTATGGCGGTTAGAAACGGGCTTCGGATCGATCTGGACTCGCGCAAACCTCCCCCACTTTTGTCTCCGGTTTGCGGGAGAAATTGCGCGGTCCGGACGGATGTGGGCGGTTTGCGGGTCTGCCTTGAAGATGCCCTTAGTAAACATATTACTCCCTTAAGTAGATCATGAAAGGCGCGCGTTGCCGCGCCCATCTATTGTTACAGTATAATGACAGTATGTACTTAATACCAAATCCCTCGGTGTATTATTAACCAGAACTGGAAGGTTTGGGAATATACTTTTAAGAATTTCAGAAGTAACATAGTACACGTAACATTGAGGTTACAATTACCGAGTATCAAAATTTGGAGGGCAAGATATTCAAGTGAAAAGTAGTAATTATATATGGTTGTAACAGACTCCTTTAAGATGAATTAGTGCTAAGAAATTTCCATGTCAAATATGTATCATGCAATCTCATAAATATAAAGCTCACTCTGGCCTTTATGCAAAATAAAGATTTGCAAATAGCTTGCTAATGTGCGAGGCTTCAAAAGAGATCAAACATTTCACATGTTTTTTTTATAGGTTGTGCTGTCAAATCAAGCATACAGAGAGACCTTTAAAAAGTAAACAATAATTCATCAACAATACTTTGATATAGCCCCCTGCCATACCACCAGTAAAAGTGTAAGATTTAACATATGTCAACTGCTGCTGCATCTCTTCTTAGGCAGATCATTTGAAGTTCAGTCTTGATTGGAGTTATGTCGTCTACCACCACAAAATTTTCTCAAGCCAAAAACACCAACTTCTGCTCCAAGATGAACTTTCATGTTTTCAGCTTGTTCAAAGAGAGGGAAAAAATTAAATCCGTGTGAACCTTGGTAACCATTCCAAAGAGGAACATCCTCAATGTAGAACCATTCCGAAGACCATTTGTCGGACCCTCTCTTCAGAGTCCCGACTGGGTAACCAGATCCGGCTATACGCCATACTTCGGTGCCGCCCACTTCAAATATGGACCCTCCACCCTGGTGGAGGGGGATGAGGCAGAAGAACTTTTTCCATAGTTTAAAATTAGCATCGCGGCCTAAAAATAATTCACAAAGGGCGACAAAACCGGAAATGTGCAAAATAGAACCTGGTGTGAGGTTGTGCAATTGGATCCCATAATATTCCAGTAGACCCCTAAGGAAGGGGTGGATTGGGAATCCTACGCCCCTCGGAAGGAACGAGATGAAGCACGCCCTCTCCCCTTGGCTGGGATTGGGGAAATTCTCCAAGATCACTTTCAAATCATTTTTGTCTTTCACTCAACCTTTACTCTTTTCATTCGTCCAGAGTGTCTCTATTGGGATCGTTGCAGAAATTAAAAAAATTCTACGCATCACCAAGATCAATCTATGGAGTAACTAGCAACGAGAGAGAGGGGAGTGCATCTTCATACCCTTGCAGATCCCAAGTCGGAAGCGTTACAAGAACGCGGATGAAGGAGTCATACTCATAACGATTCAGGTCGCGGTGGATTCCGATCTAAGCACCGAACAACGGCACCTCCGCGTTCAACACACGTGCAGACTAGTGACGTCTCCCGCACCTTGATCCAGCAAGGAGGAGGGAGAGGTTGAGGAAGATGGCTCCGGCAGCAGCACGACGGCGTGGTGGTGATGGAGTGGCAGTTCTCCGGCAGGGCTTCGCCAAGCTCGCGCGGAGGAGGAGAGGTGTTGGGGAGGGGAGGGGCTGCGCCTTGGATGTGGTGTTGCAGCCCTCCCTCCATCCCTCTATTTATAGGGAGAAGGGGGAAGGGGGCCGACCCCTCTACATGAGATCTAGAGGGGGGCGGCGGCCAGGGGGGCTTGCCCCCCAAGCAAGGGGGGCGCCCCCTTTAGGGTCCCCCCCCCAACCCTAGACGCATGGGCCCTAGGGGGGATGGTGCCCAGCCCACTTAGGGGCTGGTTATCTTCCACCTACAGCCCATAAGGCCCTTCGGGGCAGGTGGACCCTCCCGGTGGACCCCCGGAACACCTCCGGTGGTCCCGGTACAATACCGATATACCCCCGAATATTTCCGGTGACCGTATGATGACTTCCCATATATAAATCTTCACCTTCAGACCATTCCGGAACTCCTCGTGACGTCCGGGATCTCATCTGGGACTCCGAACAACATTCAGTAATCACATACAAATCTTCCTTATAACCCTAGTGTCATCAAAACTTAAGTGTGTAGACCCTACGGGTTCGGGAATCATGCAGACATGACCGAGACAGCTCTCTGGCCAATAACCAACAGAGGGATCTGGATACCCATGTTGGCTCCCACATGTTCCACGATGATCTCATCGGATGAACCACGATGTCGAGCATTCAAGTAATCCCGTATACAATTCCCTTTGTCAATCGGTATATTACTTGCCCGAGATTCGATCCTCGGTATCCCAATACCTCGTTCAATCTCGTTACCGGCAAGTCACTTTACTCGTTCCGTAATGCATGATCCCGTGACCAACTACTTAGTCATTTTGAGCTCATTATGATGATGCATTACCAAGTGGGCCCAGAGATACCTCTCCGTCATTTGGAGTGACAAATCCTAGTCTCGATTCGTGCCAACCCAACAGACACTTTCGGAGATACCTGTAATGCACCTTTATAGCCATCCAGTTACGTTGTGACATTTGGTACACCCAAAGCATTCCTACAGTATCCGGGAGTTGCACAATCTCATGGTCTAAGGAAATGATATTTGACATTAGAAAAGCTTTAGCAAACGAACTACACGATCTTGTGCTATGCTTAGGATTTGGTCTTGTCCATCACATCATTCTCCTAATGATGTGATCCCGTTATCAATGACATCCAATGTCCATAGTCAGGAAACCATGACCATCTGTTGATCAACGAGCTAGTCAACTAGAGGCTCACTAGGGATATGTTGTGGTCTATGTATTCACACATGTATCACGGTTTCCGGTCAATACAATTATAGCATGAATGATAGACAATTATCATGAAAAAGGAAATATAATAATAACCATTTTATTATTGCCTCTAGAGCATATTTCCAACAGCCTCCCACTTGCACTAGAGTCAATAATCTAGTTACATTGTGATGAATCGAACACCCATAGAGTTCTGGTGTTGATCATGTTTTGCTCGTGGAAGAGGTTTAGTCAACAGATCTGCGACATTCAGATCCATATGCACTTTACAAATATCTATGTATCCATCTTTGCTTGCAACTGCACCAACTTACTGCCCACCATTCAAAAAATACATGTATCCGGTTTGTGACTTGGAGTCATCCAGATCTGCGTCGAAGATAGCATCGATGTAACCCTTTCCGATGAGCTCTTTGTCACCTCCATAAACGAGAAACATATCCTTAGTCCCTTTCAGGTACTTCAGGATATTCTTGACCGATGTCCAGTATTCCATGTCGGGATTACTTTGGTACCTTCCTACCAAACTTACGGCAAGATTTACATCAGGTCTGGTACACAGCATGGCATACATAATAGACCCTATGGCTGAGGCATAGGGGATGACACTCATCTTTTCTCTATCTTCCGTCGTGGTCGGGCTTTGAGCCAAGCTCAATTACACACCTTGCAATACAGGCAAGAACCCCTTCTTGGACTGATCCATATTGAACTTCTTCAATATCTTATCAAGGTATGTGTTTTGTGAAAGACCTATGAGACGTCTCGATCTATCTCTATAGATCTTGATGCCTAATATGTAAGCAGCTTCTCCAAGGTCCTTCATTGAAAAACATTTATTCAAGTAGGCCTTTATGCTTTCCAAAAGTTATATATCATTTCCCACCAATAGTATGTCATCCACATGTAATATGAGAAATGCTACAGAGCTCCCACTCACTTTCTTGTAAACGCGGGCTTCTCCATAAGTCTGCATAAACCCAAACGCTTTGATCATTTCATCAAAGCGAATGTTCCAACTCCGAGATGCTTGCACCAGCCCATAGATGGAGCGCTGGAGCTTGCATACCTTGTCAGCATTCTTAGGATCGACAAAACCTTCCGGCTGCATCATATACAATTCTTCCTTAAGGAAACCATTAAGGAAAGCCGTTTTGACGTCCATTTGCCATATCTCATAATCATAGAATGCGGCAAATGCTAATATGATTCGGACGGACTTCAGCTTCGCTACGGGTGAGAAGGTCTCATCGTAGTCAACCGCTTGAACTTGTCGATAACCCTTAGCGACAAGTCGAGCCTTATAGATGGTAACATTACCATCCGCGTCCATCTTCTTCTTAAAGATCCATTTATTTTCTATCGCTCGCCGATCATCGGGCAAGTCTGTCAAAGTCAATACTTTGTTTTCATACATGGATCCTATCTTGGATTGCATGGCTTCAAGCCATTTGTTGGAATCTGGGCCCGCCATCGCTTCTTCATAGTTCGAAGGTTCACCGTTGTCTAACAACATGATTTCTAGGACAGGGTTGCCATACCATTCTGGTGTGGAACGTGTCCTTGTGGACCTACGAAGTTCAGTAGCAACTGGATCCGAAGTAGCTTGATCATCATCATTAACTTCCTCTCTAGTCAGTGTAGGCACCACAGAAACATCTTCCTGAGCTACGCTACTTTCCGCTTCAAGAGGCAGTACTTCATCAAGTTCTACTTTCCTCCCACCTACTTCTTTCGAGAGAAACTCTTTCTCCAGAAAGGACCCATTCTTGGCAAAAAAGATCTTGCCTTCGGATCTGAGGTAGAAGGTATAACCAATGGTTTTCTTAGGGTATCCTATGAGGACACATTTTTCCGACTTGGGTTCGAGCTTTTCAGGTTGAAGTTTCTTGACATAAGCATCGCAACCCCAAACTTTTAGAAGCGACAGCTTAGGTTTCTTCCCAAACCATAATTCATACGGTGTCGTCTCAATGGATTTATATGGAGCCCTATTTAAAGTGAATGTAGTTGTCTCTATAGTGTATCCCCAAAATGATAGCGGTAAATCGGTAAGAGACATCATAGATCGCACCATATCCAATAGAGTGCGATTACGACATTCGGACACACCGTTACGCTGAGGTGTTCCAGGCGGCATGAGTTGTGAAACAATTCCACATTTCCTTAAGTGCGTACCAAATTCATGACTCAAATATTCTCCCCCACGATCTGATCATAAGAACTTTATTTTTCTGTCACGTTGATTCTCTACCTCACTCTGAAATTCCTTGAACTTTTCAAAGGTCTCAGACTTGTGTTTCATCAAGTAGACATACCCATATCTACTTAAGTCATAAGTGAGGGTGAGAACATAATGATAGCCTCCGCAAGCCTCAACGCTCATTGGACCGCACACATCAGTATGTATGATTTCCAATAAGTTGGTTGCTCGCTCCATTGTTCCGGAGAACGGAGTCTTGGTCATTTTGCCCATGAGGCATGGTTCGCATGTCTTAAATGATTCGTAATCAAGAGACTCCAAAAGTCCATGCGTTTGACACCAATGTGACCAAGGTGGCAGTGCCACAAGTATGTGGGACTATCATTATCAACCTTACATCTTTAGGTATTCACACTATGAATACGTGTAACATCACGTTCGAGATTCATTAAGAATAAACCATTGACCAGCGGGGCATGAACATAAAACATATCTCTCATATAAATAGAACAACCATTATTCTTGGATTTAAATGAGTATCCATCTCGTATTAAACGAGATCCAGATACAATGTTCATGCTCAAAGCTGACACTAAATAACAATTATTGATGTTTAAAACTAATCCCGTAGGTAAATGTAGAGGTAGCGTGCCGACGGTGATCACATCGACCTTGGAACCATTCCCGGCGTGCATCATCACCTTGTCCTTCGCCAGTCTCCGCTTATTCCGCAGCTCTTGCTTTGAGTTACAAATATGAGCAACCGCACTGGTATCAAATACCAGGAGCTACTATGAGTACTGGTAAGGTACACATCAATAACATGTATATCATATATACCTTTAGTGTTGTCGGCCTTCTTGTCCGCTAATTACTTGGGTAGTTCCACTTCTAGTGTCTGTTTCCCTTGCAATAAAAGCACTCAGTCTCAGGTTTGGGTCCATGCTTTGGCTTCTTCCCGACAACTGGCTTACCGGGTGCAGCAACTCCCTTGCCATCCTTCTTGAAGTTCTTCTTACCCTTGCCTTTCTCGAAACTAGTGGTTTTATTGACCATTAACACTTGATGTTCCTTTTTGATCTCCACCTCCGCTGATTTCAGCATTGAATATACCTCAGGAATGGTTTTCACCATCCCCTGCATATTGAAATTCATCACAAAGCTCTTGTAGCTAGGTGGGAGCGACTGGAGGATTCTGTCGATGACCGCGTCATCCGGGAGATTAACTCCCAGCTGAGATAAGCGATTGTCCAACCCAGACATTTTGAGTATGTGCTCGCTGACAGAACCATTCTCCTCCATCTTACAACTGTAGAACTTGTCGGAGACTTCATATCTCTCGACCCGGGCATGAGCTTGGAAAACCATTTTCAGCTCTTGGAACATCTCATATGCTCCGTGCTGCTCAAAACGCTTTTGGAGCCCCGGTTCTAAGCTGTAAAGCATGCCGCACTGAACCAGGGAGCAATCATCACTACGCGATTGCCAGGCATTCATAACATCTTTAGTTAATGGGAAAACGGGTGCTTCACCTAGCGGTGCATCTAGGACATATGCTTTCTTGGCAGCTATGAGGATGATCCTCAAGTTCCGGGCCCAGTCCGTATAGTTGCTGCCATCGTCTTTCAGCTTGGTTTTCTCTAGGAACGCATTGAAGTTGAGGGCAACATTAGCTATTGGAAATATGCCCTAGAGGCAATAATAAAATGGTTATTATTGTATTTCCTTGTTCATGATAATTGTCTATTATTCATGCTATAATTGTATTAACTAGAAACTGTAATACATGTGTGAATACATAGACCACAACATGTCCCTAGTGAGCCTCTAGTTGACTAGCTTGTTGATCAATAGATGGTTATGGTTTCCTGATCATGGACATAGGATGTCGTTGATAACGGGATCACATCATTAGGAGAATGATGTGATGGACAAGACCCAATCCTAAGCATAGCACAAGATCGTATAGTTCGTTTTCTAAGAGCTTTTCTAATGTCAAGTATCATTTCCTTAGACCATGAGATTGTGCAACTCCCGGATACCGTAGGGATACTTTGGGTGTACCAAACGTCAAAATGTAACAGGGTGGCTATAAAGGTGCACTACAGGCATCTCCGAAAGTGTCTGTTGGGTTGGCACGAATCAAGACTGGGATTTGTCACTCCGTATGACAGAGAGGTATCTCTGGGCCCACTCGGTAATGCATCATCATAATGATCTCAATGTGACTAAGTATTTAGTCACGGGATCATGCATTACGGAATGAGTAAAGTGACTTGCTGGTAACGAGATTGAACGAGGTATTGGGATACCGACAATCGAATCTCGGGTAAGTAACGTACCGATTGACAAAGGGAATTGCATACGCAATTGCTTGAATCCTTGACATCATGGTTCATCCGATGAGATCATCGTGGAACATGTGGGAGCCAATATGGGTATCCAGATCCCGCTATTGGTTATTGGCCGGAGAGTTTTCTCGGTTATGTTTGCATGATTCCCGAACCCGTAGGGTCTACACACTTAAGGTTCAATGACGCTAGGGTTATAAGGGAAGTTTGTATGTGGTTACCGAATGTTGTTTGGAGTCCCGGATGAGATCCCGGACGTCACGAGGAGTTCTGGAATGGTCCGGAGGTATAGATTTATATATGCGAAGTCCAGTTTCAGTCACCGGAATAGTTTCGGGGTTATCGATATTGTATCGGGACCACCGAAAGGTGTCCGGAGGTCCACCGGGTGGGGCCACCTGCCCCGGGGGACTTGATGGGCTGAATATGGGAGGGAACCAGCCCCTAGTGGCCTGGGGTGCCCCTCCCCAAGGGCCCAAGGCGCCTAGGGTTGAAAACCCTAGGGAAGGGGGGCAAGCCTCCCCTCCTGGCCGCCCCCCCCCCCCTCTAGATGGGATCTAGAGGGGGCCGGCCCCCTCTACCCTTCCCCTATATATAGTGGGGGTTTGGGGGATGCCAAGAACATGAGTTTCCCTCTCTCCTGGTGCAGCCCTACCCCTCTCCCTCCTCGTCTCTCGGAGTGCTTGGCGAAGCCCTGCTGGAGTGCCACGCTCCTCCATCACCACCACATCGTTGTGCTGCTGCTGGACGGAGTCTTCCCCAACCTCTCCCTCTCTCCTTGCTATATCAAGGCATGGGATACGTCACCGGGCTGCACGTGTGTTGAACGCGGAGGCACCGTTGTTCGATGCTTAGATCGGATTCGGCCATGGTCTGAATCGCTTCGTGAACGACTCCACCGACCGCGTTCTTGTAATACTTCCGCATCGCGATCTTCAAGGGTATGAAGATGCACTCCACTCTCTCTCGTTGCTAGTCTCTCCATAGATTGATCTTGGTGATGCATAGAAAATTTTGAATTTCTACAACGATCCCCAACAGTGGTATCAGAGCTAGGTCTATTGCGTAAATTCTATGCACGAGTAGAACACAACTTTTTGTGGGTGTTGATTTTGTTCAGTATGCTTACTGTTACTAGTCCTATCTTGTTTCAACGGTATTGTGGGATGAAGCGGCCCAGACCGACCTTACACGTACACTTACATGAGACAGGTTCCATCGACTGACATGCACTTGTTGCATAAGGTGGCTAGCGCGTGCCAGTCTCTCCCACTTTAGTCAGATCAGATTCGATGAAAAGGGTCCTTATGAAGGGTAAATAGCAATTGGCATATCACCGTTCTGGCTTTTGCGTAGGTAAGAAACGTTCTTGCTAGAAACCCATAGCAGCCACGTAAAACATGCAACAACAATTAGAGGACGTCTAACTTATTTTTGCAGGGTATGCCGTGTGATGTGATATGGCCAAGAAGGATGTGATGAATGAAATATATGTGATGTATAAATTGATCATATTCTTGTAATAGGAATCACGACTTGCATGTCAATGAGGATGACAACCGGCAGGAGCCATAGGAGTTGTCCTTATTTATTTTATGACCTGTGTGTCACTGAATAATGCCATGTAATTACTTTACTTCATTGCTAAACCGTTAGCCATAGTAGTAGAAGTAATAGTTGGTGAGACAACTTCATGGAGACATGATGATGGAGATCATGGTGTCATGCCGGTGATGATGATGATCATGGAGCCCCGAAGATGGAGATCAAAAGGAGCAAAGTGATATTGGCCATATCATGTCACTATTTGATTGCATGTGATGTTTATCATGTTTATGCATCTTATTTGCTTAGAACGATGGTAGTAAATAAGATGATCCCTCATAATAATTCCAAGAAAGTGTTCCCCCTAACTATGCACCGTTGCGAAAGTTCGTTGTTTCGAAGCACCACGTGATGATCGGGTGTGATAGATTCTAACATTCACATACAACAGGTGTAAGCCAGATTTACACACGCGAAAAACTTAGGTTGACTTGACGAGCCTAGCATGTACAGACATGGCCTCGAAACACAAGAGACCGAAAGGTCGAACATGAGTCATATAGTAGTAGATACGATCAACATGGAGATGTTCACCGATGATGACTAGTCCGTCTCACGTGATGATGTTCACCGATGTTCACCGATGATGACTCGGATCATGTATCACTTAGATGACTAGAGGGATGTCCATCTAAGTGGGAGTTCATCAAATAATGTGATTAGATGAACTTAATTATCATGAACATAGTCAAAAGGTCTTTGCAAATTATGTCGTAAGCTCGCGCTTTAGTTCTACTGTTTAGATTGTTCCTAGAGAAAATATAGTTGAAAGTTGATAGTAGCAATTATGCAGACTGGATCCATAAACTGAGGATTGTCCTCATTGCTACGTAGAAGGCTTATGTCCTTAATGCACCGCTCGGTGTGATGAACCTCGAATGTCGTCTGTGGATGTTGCGAACATCTGGCATACACATTTTGATGACTACGTGATAGTTCAGTAATGTTAAATGTTTTAGAATTGAGGCGCTGAAGTTGTTGTAGAAACGTCGCGGAACATACGAGATGCTCCAAGGGCTGAAATTGGGATTTCAGGCTCGTGCCCATGTCAAGAGGTGTGAGACCTCAGACAAGCTTCTTAAGCCTGCAAACTAAGGGATAAAAGCTCAATTGTTGAGCATGTGCTCAGATTGTCTGAGTACTACAATCACTTGAATCAAGTGGGAGTTATCTTCCAGATGAGATAGTGATGGTTCCCCAAAGTCACTGCCACCAAGATACTAGAGCTTCGTGATGAACTATA
Organism: Triticum aestivum; assembly: GCF_018294505.1. NCBI lineage: Eukaryota > Viridiplantae > Streptophyta > Magnoliopsida > Poales > Poaceae > Triticum > Triticum aestivum. The sequence continues at coordinate 724,398,661 of NC_057798.1, read as the reverse complement.
ACATATCAGGGATAGATATGATGATCCTTGAACTATTCGCAATGTTTGACACCACGAAAGTAGAAATCAAGAAGGAGCATCAATTGTTGATGGTTAGCGAAACCATTAGTTTCAAGAAGGGCAAGGGCAAGAAGGGATACTTCCTGAAACGGCAAATCAGTTGTTGCTGTAGTGAAGAAACCCAAGGTTGAACCCAAACCCGAGACTAAGTGCTTCTGTAATAAGGGGAATGGTCACTGGAGCAGAATTGCCCTACATACTTGGTAGATAAGAAGGCAGGCAAGGTCGACAGAAGTATATTGGATATACATTATATTAATGTGTACTCTACTAGTACTCCTAGTAGCACCAGGGTATTAGATACCGGTTTGGTTGCTAACAGTTAGTAACTCGAAATAAAAGCTGTGGAGTAAAAGGAGACTAGCTAAAGGTGAGATGACGATGTGTGTTGGAAGTGTTTCCAAGGTCGATGTGATCAAGCATCGCATACTCCCTCTACCATCGAGATTGGTGTTAAACCTAAATAATTGTTATTTAGTGTTTGCATTGAGCATAGACATGATTGGATTATGTCTATCTAATATGGTTATTCATTTAAGGAGAATAATGGTTGCTCTATTTATTTGATTAATACCTTCAATGGTCTTGCACCTAAAATGAATGGTTTATTGAATCTCGATCGTAGTAATACACATGTTCATGCCAAAAGATATAAGATAGTAATGATAGTACCACCTGCTTGTGGCACTGCCATTTGAGTCATATTGGTATAAAACACATGAAGAAGCTCCATGTTGATGGATCTTTGGACTCACTCGTTTTTGAAAAGTTTGAGACATGCGAACCATATTTATTGGTATGTGCGCATGAAGAAACTCCATGCAGATGGATCGTTTGGACTCACTTGATTCTGAATCACTTGAGACATGCAGATCATACCACATGGGCAAGATGACTGAAAAGCCTCGTTTTTAGTAAGATGGAACAAGAGAGCAACTTTTTGGAAGTAATACATTTTTGATGTGTGCTGTCCAATGAGTGTCGAGGCACGCGGTGGATATCGTTATCAGGGGCGGATGTACAGGGTGGCCAGGGTGGGCCGCGGCCCACCCTGGGATTTTGGATCACCTCTATCTGGGCCGGAGAGAAAAAAAAAGCCCAATAACGCATCAGCGAGTAACAAAACCACGACCGGTCTGTCCAGATCGAGCAAAACGAGTCATCCCCCTCACGCACAGCCGCCTCGCCATTCCCCTACTCTACCCCGACACCCAGCTGCCGCGCCGTTCCGCTCATCCTCACCGGTCTCCGGCCGGCCGGAGCCCGGAGCCCAGCCGCCCAGGAGGCTCCCCGCTCCCGCCTCCCCTTCCCGGCTTCCCACCCGCCCGGTCCAGGCATCCAGCCGCAGTGCCGCACCCCCTGCTTGCGCGCGACTGCGCCCCTGCCCTGTGCGTGCCGGCAAACAAGCGAGGGTTTGCTCTTTTGGCTCAATTTTCTGTATGAACACAAGCGAGGGTTTGCTTTTTTGCCTCAATTTCAATCCTTTAGTAACCTGCCTATGCTTGCTCCATCTTATGGCCTCACTTTTAGCAACTCTAGGCAGAATCTGATCATAGCTATGCATGGTTTGTTGCTGTGTGGATCTGGGATCTCAATGTGCAGCGTAGTAAGTTGATGTGTGCTACTCCATGTACCTGTGATGGTCTGATGGATCATGGTTGTCTCATCACGTAGATGTAGATGCGCAGAGAGCAAATCCTTCTGCTTTTACTATCTTTTGTATAGTTGTGTGGCTGAGTGGAATCACTTCTTATAGGAAAGAAAAAATCTTGAGTTTTCTTTATCTGGTACTGGCATATTGCGTTTCAAATTGTTTGATTTACGCTGTGAGGAAGATATTTATATAACATATAAACTGTAAAACATGGAATTCTGGCAGCTATGTTTGTCCAATTATAGTTTCAGGCCATGATGGAGTACCCATCTGTTCGAGGGACTGATCTGTTCCTTCCCTTTTGACTGCAAATTTTTTGTACATGAATGAACAGATACATAATTTTGTACATTATTTCTGCCTCAATTAGCTTTATTGATAAAAAGTAATTTTTGTTACAGAATTGTTGAGGAATGAAGAGGGCCGGACGAGACATTGTTTCTCTTTTTCAGAGAGAAGCTATTAAGATAGGGAAGAAGAAGAAGTCAGGGAATATGTCGGATGTGGCCGAAGAGCAAACCGGAGAACTTGTGTGTATGCTAGAAACATAGCCTTTTTGAACTTCTCAATGTATGTACTATGGTCTGTGTAGTATGTACCATGTACGCTTTTTTATGCAAGACAAGATATAATTGAGAATTTTAGTGTTTTTGCAAGACCATATTGTGATATTGATCTATTTCTTTGTGATATTGGTAATTAGTTAGAAATTTCACATGTCATATTGCTTATCAAAAAAAATATTGGGGCGGACCACCCTGGTGTCAAATCCTAGCTCCGCCACTGATCGTTATGTTCTAACTTCACAAATGATTTGAGTTGATGCTGAGTATATTTACTTGATGAAACACAAGTCTGAATTATTGAAAGGTTCAAGTAATTTTAGAGTGAAGTTGAAGATCGTCGTGACAAGAGGATAAAGTGTCTATGATATGATCATAGAGATGAATATCTGAGTTACATGTTTGGTACACAATTAAGACATGGTGGAAATTGTTTCACAACTAATACCGCCTGGAGCACCATAGTGTGATGGTGTGTCCGAACATCATAAATGCACCCTATTGGATATGGTGCATACCATGATGTCTCTTATCAAATTACCACTATCGTTTATGGGTTAGGCATTAGAGACAACCACATTCACTTTAAATAGGGCACCACGTAATTCCTTTGAGATGACACCTTGTGAACTATGGTTTAGAGAAACCTAAGCTGTCGTTTCTTGAAAGTTTGGGGCTGCGACGCATATGTGAAAACATTTCATCCTAGTAAGCTCGAACCCAAAGAGGATAAATGCATCTTCATAGGACACCCAAAAACAGTTGGGTATACCTCCAGTCTCAGATCTGGAAGGAAAAGGGATTGTTTCTAGAATCGGGTCCTTTCACGAGGAAAAGTTTCTCTCGAAAGAATTGAGTGGGAGGATGGTGGATACTTGATGAGGTTATTGAACCATCACTTCAACCAGTGTAGCAGGGCACAGGAAGTTGTTCCTATGGCACCTACACCAATTGAAGTGGAAGTTGATGATAGTGATCATGAAACTTCGGATCAAGTCACTACCAAACCTCGTAGGATGACAAGGACGCGTACTGCTTTAGAGTGGTATGGTAATCTTGTCTTGGAGGTCATGTTGCTAGACAACAATGAACCTACGAGCTATGGAGAAGCGATGGTGGGTCCGGAATCCAACAAATGGCTCGAGGCCATAAAATCCGAGAGAGGATCCATGTATGAAAACAAAGTGTAGACTTTGAAAGAACTACTTGATGGTCGTAAGGCTGTTGGGTATAGATGGATTTTAAAAGGAAGACGGACAATGATGGTAAGTATCACCATTAAGAAAGCTCGACTTGTCGTTAAGATGTTTTCCGACAAGTTCAAGGAGTTGACTATGATGAGAATTTCTCACTCGTAGTGATGCTAAGAGTCTGTTGGAACTATATTAGCAATTACTCCATGATTTATGAAATCTTGCAGATAGGATGTCAAAACATCGTTTCCTCGACGATATTACTGAGGAAAGGTTGTATGTGATACAACCAGAAGGTTTTTGTCAATCTTGAAAGATGCAAACAAGTATGCAAAGCTCCAGCAATCCTTCTAAGGACTGGAGTAAGCATCTCGGAGTTGGAATATACGCTTTGATGAGATGATCAAAGATTTTGGGTTTATACAATGTTTATGAGAAACTTGTATTTCCAAAGAAGTGAGTGGGAGCACTATAGAATTTCTGATGAATACATGCTGTTGACATATTGTTGATTGGAAATGATGTAGAATTTCTAGAAAGCATATAGGGTTATTTGAGAAGTGTTTTTCAATGGAAAACCTGGATTAAGCTACTTGAACATTGAGCGTCAAGATCTATAAGGATAGACCAAAAATGCTTAATAATACTTTCAAATGAATACATACCGTGACAAGATTTTGGAGTTCAAAATAGGTCGGCAAAGAAGAAGTTCTTGGCTGTGTTATAAGGTATGACTATTGAGTAAGACTAAAGACCTGACCACGGCAGAAAAGAGAGAAAGGACGAAGGTCGTCCCCTATGCTTTAGACGTAGGCTCTACATATGCTATGTTGTGTACCACACCTGAAGTGTGCCTTGCCATGAGTCAGTCAAGGGGTACAAGTGTGATCAAGGATTGGATCACAACACAACGGTCAAGGTTATACTTAGTAACTAGTGGACTAAGGAATTTTCTCGATAATGGAGGTGGTAAAAGAGTTCGTCGTAAAGGGTTACGCCGATGCAAACTTTAACACTAATCTGGATGACTCTGAGTAGTTACCAGATTCGTATAGTAGAACAGTTATTTGGAATAGCTCGAAATAGCGCGTGGTAGCTGCATCTAGGAGATGACATAGAGATTTGTAATACACACACAGATCTGAAAGATTCAGACCCATTGATTAATAACCTCTCTCACAAGCGAGATATGATCAAACCCAATGGGTGTTGGATTCATTACAATCACATAGTGATGTGAACTAGATTATTGACTCTAGTGCAAGTGGGAGACTGTTGGAAATATGCCCTAGAGGCAATAATAAAATGGTTATTATTGTATTTCCTTGTTCATGATAATTTTCTATTGTTCATGCTATAATTGTATTAACTGGAAATCGTAATACATGTGTGAATACATAGACCAAAACATGTCCCTAGTGAGCCTCTAGTTGACTAGCTCATTGATCAATAGATGGTTATGGTTTCCTGACCATGGACATAGGATGTCATTGATAACGGGATCACATCATTAGGAGAATGATGTGATGGACAAGACCCAATCCTAAGCATAGCACAAGATCGTATAGTTCGTTTGCTAAGAGCTTTTCTAATGTCAAGTATCATTTCGTTAGACCATGAGATTGTGCAACTCCCGGATACCGTAGGGATACTTTGGGTGTACCAAACGTCACAACGTAACAGGGTGGCTATAAAGGTGCACTACAGGCATCTCCAAAAGTGTCTGTTGGGTTGGCACGAATCAAGACTGGGATTTGTCACTCCGTATGACGGAGAGGTATCTCTGGGCCCACTCGGTAATGCATCATCATAATTAGCTCAATGTGACTAAGTAGTTAGCCACGGGATCATGCATTATGGAACGAGTAAAGTGACTTGCCGGTAACGAGATTGAACGAGGTATTGGGATACCGACAATCGAATCTCGGGCAAGTAACGTACCGATTGACAAAGGGAATTGCATACGGGATTGGTTGAATCCTTGACATCGTGGTTCATCCGATGAGATCATCGTGTAACATGTGGGAGCCAATATGGGTATCCAAATCTCGCTATTGGTTAGTGGTCGGAGAGTTGTCTCGGTCATGTCTGTATGATTCCTGAACCCGTAGGGTCTACACACTTAAGGTTCGATGACGCTAGGGTTATAAGGGAAGTTTGTATGTGGTTACCGAATGTTGTTCGGAGTCATGAATGAGATCCCGGACGTCACGAGGAGTTCCGGAATGGTCCGGAGGTAAATATTTATATATGGGAAGTCCAGTTTCAGTCACCGGAATAGTTTTGGGGGTTATTGGTATTGTACCGGGACCACCGAAAGGTGTCCGGAGGTCCACCGGGTGGGGCCACCGGCCCTGGGGGACTTGATGGGCTGAATATGGGAGGGAACCAGCCCCTAGTGGGCTGGTGCGCCCCTCCCCAAGGGCCCAAGGCGCCTAGGGTTGAAAACCCTAGGGGAGGGGGCACCTCCACCTTGCTTGGGGGGCAAGCCTCCATTCCTGGCCGCCCCCCCCCCCCCTCTAGATGGGATCTAGAGGGGGCCGGCCCCCTCTACACTTCCCCTATATATAGTGGGGGTTTTGGGGCTGCCAAGAACATGAGTTTCCCTCTCTCCTGACGCAGCCCTACCCCTCTCCCTCCTCGTCTCTCGCAGTGCTTGGCGAAGCCCTGCTGGAGTGCCACGCTCCTCCATCACCACCACGCCGTTGTGCTGCTGCTGGACGAAGTCTTCCCAAACCTCTCCCTCTCTCCTTGCTGGTTCAAGGCATGGGAGACGTCACCGGGCTGCACATGTGTTGAACGCGGAGGCAACATTGTTCGGTGCTTAGATCGGATTCTGCGGCGATCTGAATCGCTTCGTGAACGACTCCACCGACCGCGTTCTTGTAGCGCTTCCGCATCGCGATCTTCAAGGGTATGAAGATGCACTCCCCTCTCTCTCGTTGCTAGTCTCTCCATAGATTGATCTTGGTTATGTGTAGAAAATTTGGAATTTCTGCAACGATCCCCAACATTAGCGTGGGCCATTTGATCTACAAGACATATTGCAAAGATTTTAGACTAAGTTCATGATAATTAAGTTCATCTAATCAAATTATTTAATGAACTCCCACTCGGATAGACATCCCTGTAGTCATCTAAGTGATACATGATCAAAGTGAACTAGGTCGTGTCCGATCATCACGTGACACGGACTAGTCATCATCGGTGAACATCTTCATGTTGATCCTATCTGCTATACGACTCATGTTCGACATTTTGGTCTCTTGTGTTCCGAGGCCATGTATGTACATGCTAGGCTCGTCAAGTCAACCTAAGTGTTTTGCATGTGTAAATCTGGCTTACACCGTTGTATGCGAATGTTAGAATCTATCACACCCGATCATCACGTGGTGCTTCGAAACAACAAACCTTCGCAACGGTGCACAGTTAGGGGGAACACTTTCTTGAAATTTTCTGAGGGATCATCTTATTTATGCTACCGTCGTTCTAAGCAAATAATATGTCAAACATGATAAACATCACATGCAATCAAATAGTGACATGATATGGCCAATATCATTTTGCTCCTTTTGATCTCCATCTTCGGGGTGCCATGATCATCATCGTCACGGGCATGACACCATGATCTCCATCATCGTGTCTTCATGAAGTTGTCTCGCCAACTATTACTTCTACTACTATGGCTAATGGTTTAGCAATAAAGTAAAGTAATTACATGGTGTTATTCAATGACACGTAGGTCATACAATAATTAAGACAACTCCTATGGCTCCTGCCGGTTGTCATACTCATCGATATGCAAGTCGTGATTCCTATTACAAGAACATGATCAACCTCATACATCACACACACACACACACACACACACACATATATATATATATATATATATATATATATATCATTCATCACATCCTTTTGGCCATATCACATCACACAGCATATGCTGCAAGAACAAGTTAGACGTCCTCTAATTGTTGTTGCATGTTTTTACGTGGCTGCTATAGGTTTCTAGCAAGAACATTTCTTACCTACGCCAAAAACCACAACATGATATGCCAATTGCTATTTACCCTTCATAAGGACCCTTTTCATCGAATCCGATCTGACTAAAGTGGGAGAGACAGACACCCGCTAGCCACCTTATGCAACTAGTGCATGTCAGTCGGTGGAACCTGTCTCACGTAAGCGTACGTGTAAGGTCGGTCCGGGCCGCTTCATCCCACGATGCCGCCGAATCAAGATAAGACTAGTAGTGGCAAGTAAATTGACAAAATCGACGCCCACAACAACTTGTGTTCTACTTGTGCATAGAAACTACGGATAGACCTGGCTCTAATAACACTGTTGGGGATCGTTGCAAAAATTAAAAAAATTCTACGCATCACCAAGATCAATCTATGGAGTAACTAGCAACGAGAGAGAGGGGAGTGCATCTTCATACCCTTGAAGATCGCGAGTCAGAAGCGTTACAAGAACGCGGATGAAGGAGTCGTACTCGTAGCGATTCAGGTCGCGATGGATTTCGATCTAAGCGCCAAACAACGGCACCTCCGCGTTCAACACACGTGCAGCCCGGTGATGTCTCCCGCACCTTGATCCAGCAAGGAGGAGGAAGACGGCTCCAGCAGCAGCACGACAGCGTGGTGGTGATGGAGTGGCAGTTCTCCGGTAGGGCTTCGCCAAGCTCGCGCGGAGGAGGAGAGGTGTTGCGGAGGGGAGGGGTTGCGCTTTGGATGTGGTGCTGCAGCCCTCCCTCCACCCCTCTATTTATAGGGAGAAGGGGGAAGGGGGCCGGGCCCTCTAGATGAGATCTAGAGGGGGGGGCAGCCCAGGGGGAGGGGGCTTGCCCCCCAAGCAAGGGGAGCGCCCCCTTTAGGGTTCCCCCCAACCCTAGGCGCATGGGACCTGGGGGGGTGGCGCCCAGCCCACTTAGGTGCTGGTTCCCTTCCACCTACATCCCATAAGGCCCTCCAGGGCAGGTGGAACCTCCCGGTGGACCCCCGGAACACCTCCGATGGTCCCGGTACAATACCGGTATACCCCATGAATATTTCTGGTGACCGTATGATGACTTCCCATATATAAATCTTCACCTCTGGACCATTCCGTAACTCCTCGTGACGTCCGGGATCTCATCTGGGACTCCGAACAACATTCGGTAATCACATACAAATCTTCCTTATAACCCTAGCGTCATCGAACCTTAAGTGAGTAGACCCTACGGGTTCGGGAATCATGCAGACATGACCGAGACAGCTCTCTGGCCAATAACCAACAGCGGGATCTGGATACCCATGTTGGCTCCCACATGTTCCACGATGATCTCAATGGATGAACCACGATGTCGAGGATTCAAGTAATCCTGTATACAATTCCCTTTGTTAATTGGTATGTTACTTGCCCGAGATTCGATCGTCGATATCCCAATACCTCGTTCAATCTCGTTACCGGCAAGTCACTTTACTCGTTCTGTAATGCATGATCCCATGACCAACTACTTAGTCACGTTGAGTGTTGGAAATATGCCCTAGAGGCAATAATAAATTAGTTATTATTATTATATTTCCTTGTTCATGATAATCGTTTATTATCCATGCTATAATTGTATTGATAGGAAACTCAGATACATGTGTGGGTACATAGACAACACCATGTCCCTAGTAAGCCTCTAGTTGACTAGCTCGTTGATCAATAGATGGTTACGGTTTCCTGACCATGGACATTGGATGTCGTTGATAACGGGATCACATCATTAGGAGAATGATGTGATGGACAAGACCCAATCCTAAGCCTAGCACAAAGATTGTGTAGTTCGTAAGCTAAAGCTTTTCTAATGTCAAGTATCATTTCCTAAGACCATGAGATTGTGCAACTCCCGGATACCGTAGGAATGCTTTGGGTGTACCAAACGTCACAACGTAACTGGGTGGCTATAAAGGTGCACTATGGGTATCTCCGAAAGTGTCTGTTGGGTTGGCACGAATCGAGACTGGGATTTGTCACTCCGTGTGACGGAGAGGTATCTCTGGGCCCACTCGGTAGGACATCATCATAATGTGCACAATGTGACCAAGGGGTTGATCACGGGATGATGTGTTACGGAACGAGTAAAGAGACTTGCTGGTAACGAGATTGAACAAGGTATCGGGATACCGATGATCGAATCTCGGGCAAGTACAATACCGCTAGACAAAGGGAATTGTATACGAGATTGATTGAATCCTCGACATCGTGGTCCATCCGATGAGATCATCGTGGAACATGTGGGAGCCAGCATGGGTATCCAGATCCCGCTGTTGGTTATCGACCGGAGAACGTCTCGGTCATGTCTGCATGGTTCCAGAACCCATAGGCTCTACACACTTAAGGTTCGATGACGCTAGGGTTATAGGGAATAGATATACGTGGTTACTGAATGTTGTTCGGAGTCCCGGATGAGATCCCAAACGTCACGAGGAGTTCCGGAATGGTCCGGAGGTAAAGATTTATATATGGGAACTCATGTTACGGTCACCGGAATAATTCGGGGGTTACCGGTATTGTACGGGGACCACCGAAGGGATTCCGGGGGTCCACCGGGAGGGTCCACCTACCCCGAAGGGACCCTATGTGCTGTTTGTGGAGAGGGACCAGCCCCTTAGTGGGGTGGGCGCCTTCCCCCTTAGGGCCCATGCGCCTAGGGTTTGGGGGAAACCCTAAGGGGGGGGCTTGCCTTGGGGGCAAGGCAACCCCCCATGGCCGCCGCTCCCTCCTCAGATTGGATCTGAGGGGGCCGGCCCCCCTCTCCCTTGCCCCTATATATATGTGGGGGGTGGGAGGGTAGCCGCACCAAAGTTCCGGTGCAGCCCTCCCCCTCTCCCAAGTCCTCCTCTTCTCTCGTAGTGCTTGGCGAAGCCCTGCTGGAATACCATGCTCCTCCATCACCAGCACGCCATTGTGCTGCTGTTGGACGGAGTCTTCCCCAACCTCCCCCTCTCTCCTTGCTGGATCAAGGCATGGGAGACGTCACCGGGCTGCACGTGTGTTGAACACGGAGGTGTCGTCCATTCGGCACTAGGATCTCCGGTGATTTGGATCAAGACGAGTACGACTCCCTCAACCCCGTTCTCTTGAACGCTTCAGCTTAGCAATCTACAAGGGTATGTAGATGCACTCCTCTCTCTCTTGTTGCTAGTCTCTCCATAGATAGATCTTGCTGATTCATAGGAAATTTTTTAATTTTTGCTACGTTCCCCAACAGTGGCATTCATGAGCTAGGTCTATTGCGTAGATTCTATGCACGAGTAGAACACAAGTTGTTGTGGGCGTTGATTTTGTTCAATATGCTTACCGTTACTAGTCCTATCTGGTTTCGACGGTATTGTGGGATGAAGCGGCCCGGACCGACCTTACACGTACACTTATGTGAGACAGGTTCCACCGACTGACATGCACTTGTTGCATAAGGTGGCTAGCGGGTGCCAGTCTCTCCCACTTTAGTCGGATCGGATTCGATGAAAAGGGTCCTTATGAAGGGTAAATAGCAATTGGCATATCACGTTGTGGCTTTTGCGTAGGTAAGAAGTGTTCTTGCTAGAAACCGATAGCAGCCACGTAAAACATGCAAACAACAATTAGAGGACGTCTAACTTGTTTTTGCAGGGTATGCTATGTGATGTGATATGGCCAAAAGAATGTGATGAATGATATGTGATGTATGAGATTGATCATGTTCTTGTAATAGGAATCACGACTTGCATGTCGATGAGTATGACAACCGGCAGGAGCCATAGGAGTTGTCTTTATTTATTGTATGACCTGCGTGTCATTGAACAACGCCATGTAATTACTTTACTTTATTGCTAACCGTTAGCCATAGTAGTAGAAGTAATAGTTGGCGAGACAACTTCATGGAGACACGATGATGGAGATCATGGTGTCATGCCGGTGAAGATGATGATCATGGAGCCCCGAAGATGGAAATCAAAAGGAGCAAAATGATATTGGCCATATCATGTCACTACTTGATTGCATGTGATGTTTATCATGTTTATGCATCTTATTTGCTTAGAACGACGATAGTAAATAAGATGATCCCTCATTAAAATTTCAAGAAAGTGTTCCCCCTAATTGTGCACCGTTGCGAAAGTTCGTTGTTTCGAAGCACCACGTGATGATCGGGTGTGATAGATTCTAATGTTCACATACAACGGGTGTAAGCCAGATTTACACACGCGAAACACTTAGGTTGACTTGACGAGCCTAGCATGTACAGACATGGCCTCGGAACACAAGAGACCGAAAGGTCGAGCATGAGTCATATAGTAGATACGATCAACATGAAGATGTTCACCGATGATGACTAGTCCGTCTCACGTGATGATCGGACACGGCCTAGTTGACTCGGATCACGTAATCACTTAGATGACTAGAGGGATGTCTATCTGAGTGGGAGTTCATAAGATGAACTTAATTATCCTGAACATAGTCAAAAGGTTTTTGCTGTAGTGAAGAAACCCAAGGTTGAATCCAAACCCGAGACTAAGTGCTTCTGTAATAAGGGGAATGGTCACTGGAGCAGAATTACCCTACATACTTGGTAGATAAGAAGGCAGGCAAGGTCGACAGAAGTATATTGGATATACATTATATTAATGTGTACTCTACTAGTACTCCTAGTAGCACCAGGGTATTAGATACCGGTTTGGTTGCTAACAGTTAGTAACTCGAAATAAAAGCTGTGGAGTAAAAGGAGACTAGCTAAAGGTGAGATGACGATGTGTGTTGGAAGTGTTTCCAAGGTCGATGTGATCAAGCATCGCATACTCCCTCTACCATCGAGATTGGTGTTAAACCTAAATAATTGTTATTTAGTGTTTGCGTTGAGCATAGACATGATTGGATTATGTCTATCTAATATGGTTATTCATTTAAGGAGAATAATGGTTGCTCTATTTATTTGATTAATACCTTCAATGGTCTTGCACCTAAAATGAATGGTTTATTGAATCTCGATCGTAGTAATACACATGTTCATGCCAAAAGATATAAGATAGTAATGATAGTACCACCTGCTTGTGGCACTGCCATTTGAGTCATATTGGTATAAAACACATGAAGAAGCTCCATGTTGATGGATCTTTGGACTCACTCGTTTTTGAAAAGTTTGAGACATGCGAACCATATTTATTGGTATGTGCGCATGAAGAAACTCCATGCAGATGGATCGTTTGGACTCACTTGATTCTGAATCACTTGAGACATGCAGATCATACCACATGGGCAAGATGACTGAAAAGCCTTGTTTTTAGTAAGATGGAACAAGAGAGCAACTTTTTGGAAGTAATACATTTTTGATGTGTGCTGTCCAATGAGTGTCGAGGCACGCGGTGGATATCGTTATCAGGGGCGGATGTACAGGGTGGCCAGGGTGGGCCGCGGCCCACCCTGGGATTTTGGATCACCTCTATCTGGGCCGGAGAGAAAAAAAAGCCCAATAACGCATCAGCGAGTAACAAAACCACGACCGGTCTGTCCAGATCGAGCAAAACGAGTCATCCCCCTCACGCACAGCCGCCTCGCCGTTCCCCTGCTCTACCCCGACACCCAGCTGCCGCGCCGTTCCTCTCGTCCTCACCGGTCTCCGGCCGGCCGGAGCCCGGAGCCCAGCCGCCCAGGAGGCTCCCCGCTCCCGCCTCCCCTTCCCGGCTTCCCACCCGCCCGGTCCAGGCATCCAGTCGCAGTGCCGCACCCCCTGCTTGCGCGCGACTGCGCCCCTGCCCTATGCACGCCGGCAAACAAGCGAGGGTTTGCTCTTTTGGCTCAATTTTCTGTATGAACACAAGCGAGGGTTTGCTTTTTTGCCTCAATTTCAATCCTTTAGTAACCTGTCTATGCTTGCTCCATCTTATGGCCTCACTTTTAGCAACTCTAGGCAGAATCTGATCATAGCTATGCATGGTTTGTTGCTGTGTGGATCTGGGATCTCAATGTGCAGCGTAGTAAGTTGATGTGTGCTACTCCATGTACATGTGATGGTCTGATGGATCATGGTTGTCTCATCACGTAGATGTAGATGCGCAGAGAGCAAATCCTTCTGCTTTTACTATCTTTTGTATAGTTGTGTGGCTGAGTGGAATCACTTCTTATAGGAAAGAAAAAATCTTGAGTTTTCTTTATCTGGTACTGGCATATTGCGTTTCAAATTGTTTGATTTACGATGTGAGGAAGATATTTATATAACATATAAACTGTAAAACATGGAATTCTGGCAGCTATGTTTGTCCAATTATAGTTTCAGGCCATGATGGAGTACCCATCTGTTCGAGGGACTGATCTGTTCCTTCCCTTTTGACTGCAAATTTTTTGTACATGAATGAACAGATACATAATTTTGTACATTATTTCTTCCTCAATTAGCTTTATTGATAAAAAGTAATTTTTGTTACAGAATTGTTGAGGAATGAAGAGGGCCGGACGAGACATTGTTTCTCTTTTTCAGAGAGAAGCTATTAAGATAGGGAAGAAGAAGAAGGCAGGGAATATGTCGGATGTGGCCGAAGAGCAAACCGGAGAACTTGTGTGTATGCTAGAAACATAGCCTTTTTGAACTTCTCAATGTATGTACTATGGTCTGTGTAGTATGTACCATGTACGCTTTTTTATGCAAGACAAGATATAATTGAGAATTTTAGTGTTTTTGCAAGACCATATTGTGATATTGATCTATTTCTTTGTGATATTGGTAATTAGTTAGAAATTTCACATGTCATATTGCTTATCAAAAAAAATATTGGGGCGGACCACCCTGGTGTCAAATGCTAGCTCCGCCACTGATCGTTATGTTCTAACTTCACAAATGATTTGAGTTGATGCTGAGTATATTTACTTGATGAAACACAAGTCTGAATTATTGAAAGGTTCAAGTAATTTTAGAGTGAAGTTGAAGATCGTCGTGACAAGAGGATAAAGTGTCTATGATATGATCATAGAGATGAATATCTGAGTTACATGTTTGGTACACAATTAAGACATGGTGGAAATTGTTTCACAACTAATACCGCCTGGAGCACCATAGTGTGATGGTGTGTCCGAACATCATAAATGCACCCTATTGGATATGGTGCATACCATGATGTCTCTTATCAAATTACCACTATCGTTTATGGGTTAGGCATTAGAGACAACCACATTCACTTTAAATAGGGCACCACGTAATTCCTTTGAGATGACACCTTGTGAACTATGGTTTAGAGAAACCTAAGCTGTCGTTTCTTGAAAGTTTGGGGCTGCGACGCATATGTGAAAACATTTCATCCTAGTAAGCACGAACCCAAAGCGGATAAATGCATCTTCATAGGACACCCAAAAACAGTTGGGTATACCTCCAGTCTCAGATCTGGAAGGAAAAGGGATTGTTTCTAGAATCGGGTCCTTTCACGAGGAAAAGTTTCTCTCGAAAGAATTGAGTGGGAGGATGGTGGATACTTGATGAGGTTATTGAACCATCACTTCAACCAGTGTAGCAGGGCACAGGAAGTTGTTCCTATGGCACCTACACCAATTGAAGTGGAAGTTGATGATAGTGATCATGAAACTTCGGATCAAGTCACTACCAAACCTCGTAGGACGACAAGGACGCGTACTGCTTCAGAGTGGTACGGTAATCTTGTCTTGGAGGTCATGTTGCTAGACAACAATGAACCTACGAGCTATGGAGAAGCGATGGTGGGTCCGGAATCCAACAAATGGCTCGAGGCCATAAAATCCGAGAGAGGATCCATGTATGAAAACAAAGTGTAGACTTTGAAAGAACTACTTGATGGTCGTAAGGCTGTTGGGTATAGATGGATTTTAAAAGGAAGACGGACAATGATGGTAAGTATCACCATTAAGAAAGCTCGACTTGTCGTTAAGATGTTTTCCGACAAGTTCAAGGAGTTGACTACGATGAGAATTTCTCACTCGTAGCGATGCTAAGAGTCTGTTGGAACTATATTAGCAATTACTCCATGATTTATGAAATCTTGCAGATAGGATGTCAAAACATCGTTTCCTCGACGATATTACTGACGAAAGGTTGTATGTGATACAACCAGAAGGTTTTTGTCAATCTTGAAAGATGCAAACAAGTATGCAAAGCTCCAGCAATCCTTCTAAGGACTGGAGTAAGCATCTCGGAGTTGGAATATACGCTTTGATGAGATGATCAAAGATTTTGGGTTTATACAATGTTTATGAGAAACTTGTATTTCCAAAGAAGTGAGTGGGAGCACTATAGAATTTCTGATGAATACATGCTGTTGACATATTGTTGATTGGAAATGATGTAGAATTTCTAGAAAGCATATAGGGTTATTTGAGAAGTGTTTTTCAATGGAAAACCTGGATTAAGCTACTTGAACATTGAGCGTCAAGATCTATAAGGATAGACCAAAAATGCTTAATAATACTTTCAAATGAATACATACCGTGACAAGATTTTGGAGTTCAAAATAGGTCGGCAAAGAAGAAGTTCTTGGCTGTGTTATAAGGTATGACTATTGAGTAAGACTCAAGACCTGACCACGGCAGAAAAGAGAGAAAGGACGAAGGTCGTCCCCTATGCTTTAGACGTAGGCTCTACATATGCTATGTTCTGTACCGCACCTGAAGTGTGCCTTGCCATGAGTCAGTCAAGGGGTACAAGTGTGATCAAGGATTGGATCACAACACAACGGTCAAGGTTATACTTAGTAACTAGTGGACTAAGGAATTTTCTCGATAATGGAGGTGGTAAAAGAGTTCGTCGTAAAGGGTTACGCCGATGCAAACTTTAACACTAATCTGGATGACTCTGAGTAGTTACCAGATTCGTATAGTAGAACAGTTATTTGGAATAGCTCGAAATAGCGCGTGGTAGCTACATCTAGGAGATGACATAGAGATTTTTAATACACACACAGATCTGAAAGATTCAGACCCATTGATTAATAACCTCTCTCACAAGCGAGATATGATCAAACCCAATGGGTGTTGGATTCATTACAATCACATAGTGATGTGAACTAGATTATTGACTCTAGTGCAAGTGGGAGACTGTTGGAAATATGCCCTAGAGGCAATAATAAAATGGTTATTATTGTATTTCCTTGTTCATGATAATTTTCTATTGTTCATGCTATAATTGTATTAACTGGAAATCGTAATACATGTGTGAATACATAGACCAAAACATGTCCCTAGTGAGCCTCTAGTTGACTAGCTCATTGATCAATAGATGGTTATGGTTTCCTGACCATGGACATAGGATGTCATTGATAACGGGATCACATCATTAGGAGAATGATGTGATGGACAAGACCCAATCCTAAGCATAGCACAAGATCGTATAGTTCATTTGCTAAGAGCTTTTCTAATGTCAAGTATCATTTCGTTAGACCATGAGATTGTGCAACTCCCGGATACCGTAGGGATACTTTGGGTGTACCAAACGTCACAACGTAACAGGGTGGCTATAAAGGTGCACTACAGGCATCTCCAAAAGTGTCTGTTGGGTTGGCACGAATCAAGACTGGGATTTGTCACTCCGTATGACGGAGAGGTATCTCTGGGCCCACTCGGTAATGCATCATCATAATTAGCTCAATGTGACTAAGTAGTTAGCCACGGGATCATGCATTATGGAACGAGTAAAGTGACTTGCCGGTAACGAGATTGAACGAGGTATTGGGATACCGACAATTGAATCTCGGGCAAGTAACGTACCGATTGGCAAAGGGAATTGCATACGGGATTGGTTGAATCCTTGACATCGTGGTTCATCCGATGAGATCATCGTGTAACATGTGGGAGCCAATATGGGTATCCAAATCCCGCTATTGGTTAGTGGCCGGAGAGTTGTCTCGGTCATGTCTGTATGATTCCTGAACCCGTAGGGTCTACACACTTAAGGTTCGATGACGCTAGGGTTATAAGGGAAGTTTGTATGTGGTTACCGAATGTTGTTCGGAGTCATGAATGAGATACCGGACGTCACGAGGAGTTCCGGAATGGTCCGGAGGTAAATATTTATATATGGGAAGTCCAGTTTCAGTCACCCGAATAGTTTTGGGGTTATTGGTATTGTACCGGGACCACCGAAAGGTGTCCGGAGGTCCACCGGGTGGGGCCACCGGCCCTGGGGGACTTGATGGGCTGAATATGGGAGGGAACCAGCCCCTAGTGGGCTGGTGCGCCCCTCCCCAAGGGCCCAAGGCGCCTAGGGTTGAAAACCCTAGGGGAGGGGGCGCCTCCACCTTGCTTGGGGGGCAAGCCTCCATTCCTGGCCGCCCCCCCCCCCCTCTAGATGGGATCTAGAGGGGGCCGGCCCCCTCTACACTTCCCCTATATATAGTGGGGGTTTTGGGGCTGCCAAGAACATGAGTTTCCCTCTCTCCTGACGCAGCCCTACCCCTCTCCCTCCTCGTCTCTCGCAGTGCTTGGCGAAGGCCTGCTGGAGTGCCACGCTCCTCCATCACCACCACGCCGTTGTGCTGCTGCTGGACGAAGTCTTCCCAAACCTCTCCCTCTCTCCTTGCTGGTTCAAGGCATGGGAGACGTCACCGGGCTGCACATGTGTTGAACGCGGAGGCAACATTGTTCGGTGCTTAGATCGGATTCTGCCGCGATCTGAATCGCTTCGTGAACGACTCCACCGACCGCGTTCTTGTAGCGCTTCCGCATCGCGATCTTCAAGGGTATGAAGATGCACTCCCCTCTCTCTCGTTGCTAGTCTCTCCATAGATTGATCTTGGTTATGTGTAGAAAATTTGGAATTTCTGCAACGATCCCCAACATTAGCGTGGGCCATTTGATCTACAAGACATATTGCAAAGATTTTAGACTAAGTTCATGATAATTAAGTTCATCTAATCAAATTATTTAATGAACTCCCACTCGGATAGACATCCCTTTAGTCATCTAAGTGATACATAATCAGAGTGAACTAGGTCGTGTCCGATCATCACGTGACACGGACTAGTCATCATCGGTGAACATCTTCATGTTGATCCTATCTGCTATACGACTCATGTTCGACATTTTGGTCTCTTGTGTTCCGAGGCCATGTACGTACATGCTAGGCTCGTCAAGTCAACCTAAGTGTTTTGCATGTGTAAATTTGGCTTACACCGTTGTATGCGAATGTTAGAATCTATCACACCCGATCATCACGTGGTGCTTCGAAACAACAAACCTTCGCAACGGTGCACAGTTAGGGGGAACACTTTCTTGAAATTTTCTGAGGGATCATCTTATCTATGCTACCGTCGTTCTAAGCAAATAATATGTCAAACATGATAAACATCACATGCAATCAAATAGTGACATGATATGGCCAATATCATTTTGCTCCTTTTGATCTCCATCTTCGGGGTGCCATGATCATCATCGTCACGGGCATGACACCATGATCTCCATCATCGTGTCTTCATGAAGTTGTCTCGCCAACTATTACTTCTACTACTATGGCTAATGGTTTAGCAATAAAGTAAAGTAATTACATGGTGTTATTCAATGACACGTAGGTCATACAATAATTAAGACAACTCCTATGGCTCCTGCCGGTTGTCATACTCATCGATATGCAAGTCGTGATTCCTATTACAAGAACATGATCAATCTCATACATCACACACACACACACATATATATATATCATTCATCACATCCTTTTGGCCATATCACATCACACGGCATATGCTGCAAGAACAAGTTAGATGTCCTCTAATTGTTGTTGCATGTTTTTACGTGGCTGCTATAGGTTTCTAGCAAGAACATTTCTTACCTACGCCAAAAACCACAACATGATATGCCAATTGCTATTTACCCTTCATAAGGACCCTTTTCATCGAATCCGATCTGACTAAAGTGGGAGAGACAGACACCCGCTAGCCACCTTATGCAACTAGTGCATGTCAGTCGGTGGAACCTGTCTCACGTAAGCGTACGTGTAAGGTCGGTCCGGGCCGCTTCATCCCACGATGCCGCCGAATCAAGATAAGACTAGTAGTGGCAAGTAAATTGACAAAATCGACGCCCACAACAACTTGTGTTCTACTTGTGCATAGAAACTACGGATAGACCTGGCTCTAATAACACTGTTGGGGATCGTTGCAAAAATTAAAAAAATTCTACGCATCACCAAGATCAATCTATGGAGTAACTAGCAACGAGAGAGAGGGGAGTGCATCTTCATACCCTTGAAGATCGCGAGTCAGAAGCGTTACAAGAACGCGGATGAAGGAGTCGTACTCGTAGCGATTCAGGTCGCGATGGATTTCGATCTAAGCGCCAAACAACGGCACCTCCGCGTTCAACACACGTGCAGCCCGGTGATGTCTCCCGCACCTTGATCCAGCAAGGAGGAGGAAGACGGCTCCGGCAGCAGCACGACGGCGTGGTGGTGATGGAGTGGCAGTTCTCCGGTAGGGCTTCGCCAAGCTCGCGCGGAGGAGGAGAGGTGTTGCGGAGGGGAGGGGTTGCGCTTTGGATGTGGTGCTGCAGCCCTCCCTCCACCCCTCTATTTATAGGGAGAAGGGGGAAGGGGGCCGGGCCCTCTAGATGAGATCTAGAGGGGGGGGCAGCCCAGGGGGAGGGGGCTTGCCCCCCAAGCAAGGGGAGCGCCCCCTTTAGGGTTCCCCCCAACCCTAGGCGCATGGGACCTGGGGGGGTGGCGCCCAGCCCACTTAGGTGCTGGTTCCCTTCCACCTACATCCCATAAGGCCCTCCAGGGCAGGTGGAACCTCCCGGTGGACCCCCAGAACACCTCCGATGGTCCCGGTACAATACCGGTATACCCCATGAATATTTCTGGTGACCGTATGATGACTTCCCATATATAAATCTTCACCTCTGGACCATTCCGTAACTCCTCGTGACGTCCGAGATCTCATCCGGGACTCCGAACAACATTCGGTAATCACATACAAATCTTCCTTATAACCCTAGCATCATCGAACCTTAAGTGAGTAGACCCTACGGGTTCGGGAATCATGCAGACATGACCGAGACAGCTCTCTGGCCAATAACCAACAGCGGGATCTGGATACCCATGTTGGCTCCCACATGTTCCACGATGATCTCAATGGATGAACCACGATGTCGAGGATTCAAGTAATCCTGTATACAATTCCCTTTGTTAATTGGTATGTTACTTGCCCGAGATTCGATCGTCGATATCCCAATACCTCGTTCAATCTCGTTACCGGCAAGTCACTTTACTCGTTCTGTAATGCATGATCCCATGACCAACTACTTAGTCACGTTGAGTGTTGGAAATATGCCCTAGAGGCAATAATAAATTAGTTATTATTATTATATTTCCTTGTTCATGATAATCGTTTATTATCCATGCTATAATTGTATTGATAGGAAACTCAGATACATGTGTGGGTACATAGACAACACCATGTCCCTAGTAAGCCTCTAGTTGACTAGCTCGTTGATCAATAGATGGTTACGGTTTCCTGACCATGGACATTGGATGTCGTTGATAACGGGATCACATCATTAGGAGAATGATGTGATGGACAAGACCCAATCCTAAGCCTAGCACAAAGATTGTGTAGTTCGTAAGCTAAAGCTTTTCTAATGTCAAGTATCATTTCCTAAGACCATGAGATTGTGCAACTCCCGGATACCGTAGGAATGCTTTGGGTGTACCAAACGTCACAACGTAACTGGGTGGCTATAAAGGTGCACTATGGGTATATCCGAAAGTGTCTGTTGGGTTGGCACGAATCGAGACTGGGATTTGTCACTCCGTGTGACGGAGAGGTATCTCTGGGCCCACTCGGTAGGACATCATCATAATGTGCACAATGTGACCAAGGGGTTGATCACGGGATGATGTGTTACGGAACGAGTAAAGAGACTTGCTAGTAACGAGATTGAACAAGGTATCGGGATACCGATGATCGAATCTCGGGCAAGTACAATACCGCTAGACAAAGGGAATTGTATACGAGATTGATTGAATCCTCGACATCGTGGTCCATCCGATGAGATCATCATGGAACATGTGGGAGCCAGCATGGGTATCTAGATCCCGTTGTTGGTTATCGACCGGAGAACGTCTCGGTCATGTCTGCATGGTTCCAGAACCCATAGGCTCTACACACTTAAGGTTCGATGACGCTAGGGTTATAGGGAATAGATATACGTGGTTACTGAATGTTGTTCGGAGTCCCGGATGAGATCCCAAACGTCACGAGGAGTTCCGGAATGGTCCGGAGGTAAAGATTTATATATGGGAACTCATGTTACGGTCACCGGAATAATTCGGGGGTTACCGGTATTGTACGGGGACCACCGAAGGGGTTCCGGGGGTCCACCGGGAGGGTCCACCTACCCCGGAGGCACCCTATGTGCTGTTTGTGGAGAGGGACCAGCCCCTTAGTGGGGTGGGCGCCTTCCCCCTTAGGGCCCATGCGCCTAGGGTTTGGGGGAAACCCTAAGGGGGGGGGCTTGCCTTGGGGGGCAAGGCAACCCCCCATGGCCGCCGCTCCCTCCTCAGATTGGATCTGAGGGGGCCGGCCCCCCTCTCCCTTGCCCCTATATATATGTGGGGGGTGGGAGGGTAGCCGCACCAAAGTTCCGGTGCAGCCCTCCCCCTCTCCCAAGTCCTCCTCTTCTCTCGTAGTGCTTGGCGAAGCCCTGCTGGAATACCATGCTCCTCCATCACCAGCACGCCATAGTGCTGCTGTTGGACGGAGTCTTCCCCAACCTCCCCCTCTCTCCTTGCTGGATCAAGGCATGGGAGACGTCACCGGGCTGCACGTGTGTTGAACACGGAGGTGTCGTCCATTCGGCACTAGGATCTCCGGTGATTTGGATCAAGACGAGTACGACTCCCTCAACCCCGTTCTCTTGAACGCTTCAGCTTAGCGATCTACAAGGGTATGTAGATGCACTCCTCTCTCTCTTGTTGCTAGTCTCTCCATAGATAGATCTTGCTGATTCATAGGAAATTTTTTAATTTTTGCTACGTTCCCCAACAGTGGCATTCATGAGCTAGGTCTATTGCGTAGATTCTATGCACGAGTAGAACACAAGTTGTTGTGGGCGTTGATTTTGTTCAATATGCTTACCATTACTAGTCCTATCTGGTTTCGACGGTATTGTGGGATGAAGCGGCCCGGACCGACCTTACACGTACACTTATGTGAGACAGGTTCCACCGACTGACATGCACTTGTTGCATAAGGTGGCTAGCGGGTGCCAGTCTCTCCCACTTTAGTCGGATCGGATTCGATGAAAAGGGTCCTTATGAAGGGTAAATAGCAATTGGCATATCACGTTTTGGCTTTTGCGTAGGTAAGAAGTGTTCTTGCTAGAAACCGATAGCAGCCACGTAAAACATGCAAACAACAATTAGAGGACGTCTAACTTGTTTTTGCAGGGTATGCTATGTGATGTGATATGGCCAAAAGAATGTGATGAATGATATGTGATGTATGAGATTGATCATGTTCTTGTAATAGGAATCACGACTTGCATGTCGATGAGTATGACAACCGGCAGGAGCCATAGGAGTTGTCTTTATTTATTGTATGACCTGCGTGTCATTGAACAACGCCATGTAATTACTTTACTTTATTGCTAACCGTTAGCCATAGTAGTAGAAGTAATAGTTGGCGAGACAACTTCATGGAGACACGATGATGGAGATCATGATGATGGAGATCATGGTGTCATGCCGGTGAAGATGATGATCATGGAGCCCCGAAGATGGAAATCAAAAGGAGCAAAATGATATTGGCCATATCATGTCACTACTTGATTGCATGTGATGTTTATCATGTTTATGCATCTTATTTTCTTAGAACGACGATAGTAAATAAGATGATCCCTCATTAAAATTTCAAGAAAGTGTTCCCCCTAATTGTGCACCGTTGCGAAAGTTCGTTGTTTCGAAGCACCACGTGATGATCGGGTGTGATAGATTCTAATGTTCACATACAACGGGTGTAAGCCAGATTTACACACGCAAAACACTTAGGTTGACTTGACGAGCCTAGCATGTACAGACATGGCCTCGGAACACAAGAGACCGAAAGGTCGAGCATGAGTCATATAGTAGATACGATCAACATGAAGATGTTCACCGATGATGACTAGTCCGTCTCACGTGATGATCGGACACGGCCTAGTTGACTCGGATCATGTAATCACTTAGATGACTAGAGGGATGTCTATCTGAGTGGGAGTTCATAAGATGAACTTAATTATCCTGAACATAGTCAAAAGGTTTTTGCAAATTATGTCGTAGCTCGCGCTTTAGTTCTACTGTTTTAGATATGTTCCTAGAGAAAATTTAGTTGAAAGTTGATAGTAGCACTTATGCGTACTGGGTCCGTAAACGAAGGATTGTCCTCATTGCTACGTAGAAAGCTTATGTCCTTAATGCACCGCTCAGTGTGCTGAACCTCGAACGTCGTCTGTCGATGTTGCGATAACTATGTGATAGTTCAGTTAAATGGTTTAGAGTTGATGCACCAAAGACGATTTCGAAACATCGCGAAACATATGAGATGTTTCGAGGGCTGAAATTGGGATTTCAGGCTCGTGCCCACGTCAAGAGGTATAAGACCTCCGACGATTTTCTTAGCCTGCAAACTAAGGAAGAAAATCTCAATCGTTGAGCTTGTGCTCAGATTGTCTGAGTACAACAATCACTTGAATCGAGTGGGAGTTGATCTTCCAGATGAGATAGTGATGTTTCTCCAAAGTCATTGCCACCAAGCTGCTAGAGCTTCGTGATGAACTATAACATATCAAGCATAGATATAATGATCCTTGAAATATTCGCGATGTTTGACACCATGAAAGTAGAAATCAATAAGGAGCATCAATTGTTGATGGTTAGTAAAACCACTAGTTTCAAGAAGGGCAAGGGAAAGAAGGGATACTTCATGAAACGGCAAAACAGTTGCTGCTCTAGTGAAAACCCAAGGTTGAACCCAAACCCGAGACTAAGTGCTTCTGTAATGTGAGGAACGGACACTGAAGCAGAACCACCCTAGATACTTGGTAGATAAGAAGGCAGGCAAGGTCGATAGAAGTATATTGGATATACATTATGTTAATGTGTACTTTACTAGTACTCCTAGTAGCACCAGGGTATTAGATACCGATTCGGTTGCTAAGTGTTAGCAACTCGAAATAAAAGCTACGGAATAAACGGAGACTAGCTAAAGGTGAGCTGATGATATGTGTTGGAAGTGTTTCCAAGGTTGATGTGATCAAGCATCGCATGCTCCCTCTACCATCGAGATTGGTGTTAAATCTAAATAATTGTTATTTGGTGTTTGCGTTGAGCATAGACATGATTGGATTATGTCTATCGCAATACGATTATTCATTTAAGGAGAATAATGGATACTATGTTTATTTGAATAATACCTTCAATGGTCTTGCACCTAAAATGAATGGTTTATTGAATCTCGATCGTAGTGATACACATGTTCATGCCAAAAGATATAAGATAGTAATGATAGTACCACCTACTTGTGGCACTGCCATGTAAGTCATATTGGTATAAAACGCATGAAGAAGCTCCATGTTGATGGATCTTTGGACTCACTTGTTTTTGAAAAGTTTGAGACATGCGAACCATGTCTATTGGTATGTGCGCATGAAGAAACTCCATGCAGATGGATCGTTTGGACTCACTTGATTCTAAATCACTTGAGACATGCAAATCATACCACATGGGCAAGATGACTGAAAAGCCTTCTTTTCAGTAAGATGGAACAAGAAAGCAACTTGTTGGAAGTAATGCATTTTGATGTGTGCAGTCCAATGAGTGCTGAGGCACGCAGTGGATATCATTATGTTCTTACTTCACGGATGATTTGAGTAGATATTGAGTATATTTACTTGATGAAACACAAGTCTGAATTATTGAATGGTTCAAGTAATTTCAGAGTGAAGTTAAAGATCATCGTGACAAGAGGATAAAATGTCTATGATATGATCATAGAGATGAGTATCTGAGTTACGAGCTTTGGCACGCAATTAAGACATTGTGGAAATTGTTTCACAATTAATACCGCCTGGAACACCATAGTGTGATGGTGTGTCCGAACATCATAGTTGCACCCTATTGGATATGGTGCGTACCATAATGTCTCTTATCGAATTACCACTATCGTTCATGGGTTAGGCATTAGAGACAACCGCACTCACTTTAATCACCACGTAATTCCATTGAGACGACACCGTTTGAACTATGGTTTGGAGAAACCTAAGTTGTCGTTTCTTAAAAGTTTGGGGCTGCGACGCTTATGTGAAAAAGTTTCAGGTTGATAAGCTCGAACCCAAAGCAGATAAAATGCATCTTCATAGGACACCCAAAACAGTTGGGTATACCTCCTAATTCAGATCCGAAAGCAATAGGGATTGTTTCTTGAATCGGGTCCTTTCTCGAGGAATTTGTCTCGAAAAATTGAGTGGCAGGATGGTGGAGACTTGCTATGGTTATTGAACCGTCACTACAACTAGTGTGTAGCAGGGCACGGGAAGTCGTTCCTGTGGCACCTACACCAATTGAAGTGGAAGCTGATGATAGTGATCATGAAGCCTCGGATCAAGTCACTGCCGAACCTCGTAGGATGATAAGGACGCGTACTGCTTCAGAGTGGTACGGTAATCCTGTCATGGAGGTCATGTTGCTATACAACAATGAACCTACGAGCTATGGAGAAGCGATGGTGGGACCGGATTCCGACAAATGGCTCGAGGCCATAAAATCCGAGAGAGGATCCATGTATGAAAACAAAGTGTAGACTTTCGCAGAACTACTTGATGGTCGTAAGGCTATTGGGTAAAGATGGATTTTAAAAGGAAAACGGACAATGATGGTAAGTATCACCATTAAGAAAGCTCGACTTGTCGTTAAGATGATTTCCGACAAGTTCAAGGAGTTGACTACGGTGAGGCTTTCTCACTCGTAGCGATGCTAAGAGTCTGTTGGACTTGGATTAGTAGTTACTGCATTATTTATGAAATCTTGCAGATAGGATGTCAAAACATTGTTTCCTCGACAATTTTCTTGAGGAAAGGTTGTATGTGATACAACCAGAAGGTTTTGACAATCCTGAAAGACGCTAACAAATATGCAAAGCTCCAGCAATCCTTCTAAGGACTGGAGTAAGCATCTCGGAGTTGGAATGTATGCTTTGATGAGATGATCAAAGATTTTGGGTTTATACAAAGTTTATGAGAAACTTGTATTTCCAAAGAAGTGAGTGGGAGCACTATAGATTTTCTGATGAGTATATGTTGTTGACATATTGTTGATCAGAAATGATGTAGAATTTCTGGAAAGCATATAGGGTTATTTGAAAAGTGTTTTTCAATAGAAAACCTGGATTAAGCTACTTGAACATTGAGCATCAAGATCTATGATGATAGATCAAAAAACGCTAAATGGTACTTTCAAATGAGCACATACCTTGACATGATCTTGAAGGTGTTCAAGATGGATCAGTCAAAGAAGGAGTTCTTGCCTGAGTTGTAAGGTATGAAGTTAAGACTTAAAGCTCGACCACGGCAGAAGAAAGAGAAAGGACGAATGTCGCCCCCTATGCCTTAGCCATAGGCTCTATACAGTATGTCATGCTTTGTACCGCACCTGATATGTGCCTTGCCACGTGTCTGGCAAGGGGGTACAAGAGTGATCCGGGAATGGATCATTGGACAGCGGTCAAAATTGTCCTTGGAGTAAATAAGGACATGTTTCTCGATTATGGAGGTGATAAAGAGTTCGGTGTAAAGGGTTACGTCGATGCAAGCTTTAACACCTATCCGAATGACTCTGAGTAGCAAACCGGATACGTATAGTGGAGCAACCATTTGGAATAGCTCCAAGTGGAGCGTGGAAGCAGCATTTACAATATGACCTAGAGATTTGCGAAGTACATACGGATCTGAATGTTGCACACCCGTTGACTAAAACCTCTCTCACAAGCAAAACATGATCAAACCGCAGAACTCATTGAGTCTTAATCACATGATGATGTGAACTAGTTTAGTGACACTAGTAAACTCTTTGGATGTTGGTCACATGGCGATGTGACCTATGAGTGTTAATCACATGGCGATGTGAACTAGATTATTGACTCTAGTGCAAGTGGGAGACTGTTGGAAATATGCCTTAGAGGCAATAATAAATTAGTTATTATTATTATATTTCCTTGTTCATGATAATTGTTTATTATCCATGCTATAATTGTATTGATAGGAAACTCAGATACATGTGTGGGTACATAGACAACACCATGTCCCTAGTAAGCCTCTAGTTGACTAGCTCGTTGATCAATAGATGGTTACGGTTGCCTGACAATGGACATTGGATGTCATTGATAACGGGATCACATCATTAGGAGAATGATGTGATGGACAAGACCCAATCCTAAGCCTAGCACAAAGATCGTGTAGTTCGTATGCTAAAGCTTTTCTAATGTCAAGTATCATTTCCTTAGACCATGAGATTGTGCAACTCCCGGATACCGTAGGAATGCTTTGGGTGTACCAAACGTCACAACATAACTGGGTGGCTATAAAGGTGCACTACGGGTATCTCCGAAAGTGTCTGTTGGGTTGGCACGAATCGAGACTGGGATTTGTCACTCCGTGTGACGGAGAGGTATCTTTGGGCCCACTCGGTAGGACATCATCATAATGTGCACAATGTGACCAAGGGGTTGATCACGGGATGATGTGTTACGCAACGAGTAAAGAGACTTGCCAGTAACGAGATTGAACAAGGTATCGGGATACCGACGATCGAATCTCGGGCAAGTACAATACCGCTAGACAAAGGGAATTGTATACGAGATTGATTGAATCCTCGACATCGTGGTCCATCCGATGAGATCATCGTGGAACATGTGGGAGCCAGCATGGGTATCCAGATCCCACTGTTGGTTATCGACCGGAGAACGTCTCGGTCATGTCTGCATGGTTCCAGAACCCGTAGGCTCTACACACTTAAGGTTCGATGACGCTAGGGTTATAGGGAATAGATATACGTGGTTACCGAATGTTGTTCAGAGTCCCGGATGAGATCCCGGATGTCACGAGGAGTTCCGGAATGGTCCGAAGGTAAAGATTTATATATGGGAAGTCCTGTTACGGTCACCGGAATAATTTGGGGGTTACCGGTATTGTACCGGGACTACCGAAGGGGTTCCGGGGGTCCACCGGGAGGGTCCACCTGCCCCGGAGGGCCCTATGGGCTGTTTGTGGAGAGGGACCAGCCCCTTAGTGGGTTGGGCTCCTTCCCCCTTAGGGCCCATGCGCCTAGGGTTTGGGGGAAACCCTAAGGGGGGGCGCCCCCTTGCCTTGGGGGGCAAGGCAACCCCCCCTGGCCGCCGCCCCCTCCTCAGATTGGATCTGAGGGGGCCGGCCCCCCTCTCCCTTGCCCCTATATATATGTGTGGGGTGGGAGGGCAGCCACACCAGAGTTCTGGCGCAGCCCTCCCCCTCTCCCAAGTCTTCCTCCTCACTCGTAGTGCTTGGCGAAGCCCTGCTGGAATACCACGCTCCTCCATCACCACCACGCCGTTGTGCTACTGCTGGACGGAGTCTTCCCCAACCTCTCCCTCTCTCCTTGCTGGATCAAGGCATGGGAGACGTCACTGGGCTGCACGTGTGTTGAACGCGGAGGTGACGTCTGTTCGGCACTAGGATCTCCGGTGATTTGGATCACGACGAGTACGACTCCCTCAACCCCGTTCTCTTGAACGCTTCCGCTTAGCGATCTACAAGGGTATGTAGATGCACTCCCCTCTCTCTCGTTGCTAGTCTCTCCATAGATAGATCTTGGTGATTCATAGGAAAATTTTGAATTTCTGCTACGTTCCCCAACAATGAGCTCATGATGATGATGCATTACCAAGTGGGCCCAGAGATACCTCTCCGTCATATGGAGTGACAAATCCCAGTCTCGATTCATGCCAACCCAACAGACACTTTCGGAGATACCTGTAGTGCACCTTTATAGCCACCCAGTTACGTTGTGACGTTTGTTACACCCAAAGCATTCCTACGGTATCCGGGAGTTGCACAATCTCATGGTCCAAGGAAATGATACTTGACATTAGAAAAGCTTTAGCAAACGAACTACATGATCTTGTGCTATGCTTAGGATTGGGTCTTGTCCATAACATCATTCACCTAATGATGTGATCCCGTTATCAATGACATCCAATGTCCATAGTCAGGAAACCATGACCATCTGTTGATCAACGAGCTAGTCAACTAGAGGCTCAGTAGGGATATGTTGTGGTCTATGTATTCACACATGTATCACGGTTTCCGGTCAATACAATTATAGCATGAATGATAGACAATTATCATGAACAAGGAAATATAATAATAACCATTTTATTATTGCCTCTAGGGCATATTTCCAACAGTCTCTACAATTCTTGGTGGTTGTCATCTTCATTATCAGCTTTGAAGACCGTAGAAGAGTTCTTCCTCTAAATCCTGTCCTCTCTCGAAGATTCATGGTTCTAGCTTCTTGTTATCCTCTCAAATTCTTTCCAATAGTGCAATTCTTTTCTTACTCATCCGGAGTATATCAGGAGTTGTTTTCCATTTTGTTTCACCGGAGGCCAGCATTCCAGAAGAATTCATCGTCCTCACATTCCATCTATCGTTATCCAGTTATCCCGGCGCGTCTCTCAAGTAGTCTATAGTTAGCTCGTGATCTCTTTGTTTTTTTGCATCTATATCCCCTCAAGCTTATTTGTTCTTCTAATTCTTCCCGACGATTCATTCTCTCTTCTTCATTCTTTTTTAAATTCTCACGGTGGTTCGTTCAAGATTCCTTTTCCTTTGTTATCATATCAATTCATTTGTTCTTTCCAATCCTACCGGTGATTCGTTGAAGATTTCCCATATTCGCGCTATCTCTCTCTTAATCTTTCCCAACGCGAATAAGTAGTATGCAAATCCATTGCTTCCCATCGATTTAATTGATGGCGGATAAGTATAACATAAACGGATTAATATTTATCCACCCAAAAGAACTAGCCAAAAGAACTGGCCAAAGATTAATATTTATCCACAAACGGATTCAGAGCTTACAATGTCCTGGATGCACCCGGACATGTAATGCTAGAAAGACCTATGTCAACCACCTCATTGACACTACGGCTTACACGAAGAAAACAAAACGAGGAAAAACTTGTAGCCATGGATTTTGAGGCCTTCCGAGTATTTCAATGATACCCCGGGCATCATCGGGGCCTCCCGAAACCCGTCAAGGAATGAATGGAAGGAACATTTATGATGCCCAATCTTTTATTCCCATAGTCCTTCTACAAATCACTGGTTCTTAAGTGTGTGACTTTGAAGGTTTAGAAACGTGTGGACATGACCTAGAACACCTTTTGGTCAAAAGTTACTAGCGGGCTTTGGCCAGCCTTGATAATTTTCACATATTCGCAAAGATCTTTATTGAGCAAACATTTAATTACCACATGCAATTTTCTTTTCTTCGCGATCTGTTATACAAAATCCAAGGTGAGACAGTATTTCCATGGTCAACACCAGTGGCGGAGCTACAACAAGGCCGAATGGGCCATGGCCCGCCCAGCCCATACGATTTTCTGTAGTGCACACTTCATTTTGAGCCATGAAACTTAATCCTGATA
Organism: Triticum aestivum; assembly: GCF_018294505.1. Taxonomy (NCBI): domain Eukaryota; kingdom Viridiplantae; phylum Streptophyta; class Magnoliopsida; order Poales; family Poaceae; genus Triticum; species Triticum aestivum. The sequence continues at coordinate 724,367,517 of NC_057798.1, read as the reverse complement.
GTTTTTTCCTACAGTCTGCCCGCCCAGCTTCCTGGGCTAAGCTCCGCCACTGACTCAACACTTAATTATTGTCCATGTTACTAGTTTTGTCCTCTTTTGTCACTTCCGTATTTCGGTATCCATGTGATCTCAATCATGGTATCTGGGCATACGATGATGGATACCGCAATACCAAGTGGGCCCGGAGTGTATCTCTCCATCGTCAGAGGAGCAAATCTCAGTCTTGAACTATCGAGCACTGTGACATACTTGTTTGTATACCCGTAAGTTACTTTTATGATCACCCAGTCATGGTGTGATGTTTGTCAACTATAAAGTAACCATCCGGTATGCGGGTCTATGATATTCTTTGGTACATCATGACCATCACAGTGATCTTGCACAACATGATCAGTAAGAATGAATGTGGCCAAGATTTAGATTACTCCTACGAATTCATGGGAAAGGTAGCGTGTCCAATTAGAAGGGACGACCGCATCCGATGCTTTCTTCAAGTTCACTATGAGATTCGAGATCAAGGTACTCGTGAGGATCTTCAGAGAGATCTCATTGAGTGATGAACATGGAATGGGCAACAGAACTAGTTGTGCTTCATGTCATTTATGATGAACTTTTTGTTATGTCTTATACTCCCTCCGTTCCAAAATAGATGACTCAACTTTGTACTAACTTTAGTACAAAGTTAGTATAAAATTGGGTCATCTATTTTGGAACGGAGGGAGTATGTGATGAACAACTATGTTGACTTGTCGATTGATGAACTGAACTAGTTGTGCTTCATGTCATTTATGATGAACTTTGTGTTATTTCTTATGTGTGATGAACTATGTTGAATTTAAGCTTGTCGGCTGATGAACTATGTAACTAGTACTTTTTTTGTTTTGTTTTGTTTCAGATTCATTTGACATGAGTTTTAATTATCATATCATGATTTATTTCAAATGTGTATGCAATCAAAAAAAAATCATCACCTGTTGGAAATGCTCTTAAGAGAGGAACGCTATGGATGTAGACTTCCGCAAGAACACTACGCTTGGGTACCCTACATGCGAATAGCGCCACACAGGACGAACATAAGCTGGAATGATACCAAAATTGCTAGTACATGAGAATGAGACAACCACTTAAAACATTTATACTGTATTGCTCGGCACAGCCGCCACACCTACAACGCTAGGATAACTTTGACATGTCGTTCAAACGAAAATGGTACAACACGGGAGAACCAAAACTTTCTGGTGCTTCTGGTTAATCTTCTTCAGACACAACATTCCACGCGACGAGGTCCTGGTCGCTCCCACCTGCAATGGCTGGTAAAATGGCAACCATGCCATAGCTGCATGACAACTTCAAACCATATATATAGTCGTCGCAGTGCCTGCCTTGCTGAAATGACGACCAGGGATTAGACTCATTGTATCTTTTCGCTGAGATTCTATCAGTATATGATCTGAAGCCACTCATACTTCCTGATTAGCAGTATCTAAGACGTTCTGTAGAAAGGATGCCTTGGCAGAAGAATCGGTTGAAAACTGACCCAAAACTGCAATTGTTGCTGTACTACTCCTGATTTTCTCTATTCCCCTTGATATCATGCAGATATGGTTTGCTTCTACAACAACTATGGCTCCACGATGTGAGACGGAATAAACTGCTTCAGCTATCTGTCTTGTCATCCTTTCCTGGACCTGAAGCTTGCACCCGTAGAAATGAACCAGAGCCTGAAAATGTGAGCGGTTGATCCCTTCACCGTCTCCACTGCCAAAGTAACCAATGTGCACTACTCCGTAGAACGGCAGGAGGTGGTGCTCGCACTGGGCACAAAATGGCAAATGCAGCTCAGAACCAATTGCTCGATGATCAGTAGCATCTTCGCCTGGTCTCTCATATACACTTGCACTGTTAAGTGTAAAACCATTCAGCTTCACATCAAGATTGCATGCTCTGAACCTCATCAGCCATTGCACGTAACGCTGAGGACTGCCTAGAAGTTCTTTCCTTAGGGGGTCCTCACCAAGAGACAGGAGCATTGAGCTGACAGCAGAAACCATATTAGATGGAATGGATGCCGATTTTGCTGAGCTAGCACCATTGGTTGTAATCTTCTTTGCGTGCCCATTGCAAAGCGGAACCTCATGAGGCCTTAAGGGGCACCAAGTTAAAGAAGCAGAACGGCTGTCCATCTCCATGTCTATGCCTCTAAGCTTAAGAAGAGCCACAAAATCATTCCAAAAGGAGCTGTTCTCGCCCTCAAAAACTCCCGAACGAGATGAATGTGAGGTTCTAATCAAAGCTCGCGAATTTTTGCATTTGAAGTTCTCCGGCAACGGTATGTGCCAGCACTGCATAGCAACAGCAACACCAGCAGGTTGTATGCTAACATGCAATGCACCACAAACTTCATTAGCTAATCTCTGAGGGTTTTGAAATCTCTTGGCAAAGACATCAGCTACTCTTGAAAGCTTGCTTAACCCAACGACCCTTCCACCGGAGGGCACATATCCAACATGGCATTGTATGCTGAACGGAAGTAAGCAAGACTCACAGTATGAATAAAGATCGATATCACGAACAACAACTTGCCCTCCAGTTCCTCCAGCAGAACCAGTCCTTTTGTCAACACCAACCTCAGGAAACAGAGCACCCTGCACAATGTCTTTTACTTTCTGTCTGTAACCTGCAAGAGTGGTTTTAGCATTTAGGTATGCAGCAAACAAGGCTCAAGAAGCAAGTGTGTCACATGTTAAAAAAAAAAACTTTCATACGAAAAGCAACAACCTTAAACATCACTTAAAAATAGACATTGCACAATAAGGCTTAATTTGGACAGACTAGGGTGGACACGGATCCCAGCCCATCCTCGTGGAATTTAGTTCAAATACTACGTGTATGGGCCCGGCTGCTGGACCATACAAATAAGGCCCAAAGTAAATCATATAAACATAGATATACGTCAGCCATGGGGCAACAGCTTAATACCATGACAAGTTTATAAAATGTAAAACCAGCATCCGTTGGCACAACACTTGGCATATGCCCAACAGTCAATACTGTAATCTTCAAATAAATTAACATAGGTGGTTCAGTTCATATAAAACAAGCACACAATCTTGAAAATAAATAAATACAAAAGATAGATTGCTAACAGATATTTCTAAGAGTCTCTTGATTTTTCATCTATAGCCAACACGGTCGTTAAGGAATTGGTTGCTCATGGACTTTATCTAGATTAGAGCATCTCCAACAGATGCATAAAAGTTTCGCGCGCTAAAATAATTTTAGCGCGCCACTTTAGCATTTTTAGGGCGTCAAACCCAACATTGGTTTAGCAGATGCCCAAAAATGCGCGCCCAAAAAAACACGCAGTGCAAATTGTGAAGCGCGCGCAATCCGGCGCCCCAAATTTGCAGCTTCTGATAGCGCTTTTTAGCGCGTGCCCAATCCTTTTTTGCGCGTGCACTATTTTACAGCTTCTGCTGGAGCTGTCCAGCGCCCAAAAAACCCGAATTTTAGCGCGCGAAGCAGTTTTGTGCGCCTGTTGGAGATGCTCTTACCAAACACTCGTTAACTAATTTTTTGTCATTTCTCCGCTGGCAGTCTTCCGAGAAATGTTGAAAGCAAACGAAGATTATTATTCCTTAAGTTCTACAAATTTCTGGTGATAGCCATAGAGTTAAAAAAACATGGTGAGATTATCATTTCCAAATTCTCCAAAGAGTCGTGAACTGCTAAACTATTGAAAAAGGGAGCTTAAAACATACTCCCTCCGTTCCAAAATAGATGACCCAACTGTGTACGAAAGTTAATACAAAGTTGAGTCATCTATTTTGGAACGGAGGGAGTATGTGTGAACCACGTTTGAAGGATACCTTAACTGACAGGTGGTCACAAAAAGACACTACTTGGAACTCCGTTAACTAGGAAATAATTCAAGTAAGCCTGCCTCTTTAAGAAGAAAATTGTCTTATGATCACCATGGGTATGCGACAATCCAGCAGACAATATCTCGACATTATTCAACTATCTATTTTGGTAAATGAACCAATGCCCATCTTACTTCTATGTCAATAACTGGTACGAGGAGTGTGTAGGAGAACCGCAGCTTGTTACAAGACTATGCAGATATCCTCCAAACAGTCCAATAAATGGCCAGCCTCACTATTTAGTATCGTACAAAACAAACCCCATAACTGTTACCTATGGCACCACTCACTTTGGAATTTGAATTTTCAAGTATTTGCATCCTAAGACAATGTTTAGTATGCAACTATCCAGGGGACAATATCCAAACATTGTTCAAGTTTTCATTTTGGTAAATAAATCATTGCCCTAAGTTGATAATCATTAATTAGTGTTGTACGAGTTTATGGGAAACGGCACAGCTTGTGATGAGACTATGCAGTAAGCACATATAATCCAATAAATGATGAGCGACTATTTAGTATCTTATGCTAGACACCGACATTAGAAATCTTAATTAGTAATTACACAAGATTCCTCGGGAAATTCTTAATTCCACAAATGCCATGTGCTGCGTGTTGACCATCAAGGACTAAGCGGTATCTTAACTAAACGACAACAATAACGGTTAACTGTATAATTTGATCTCCCGCTGTTCGCATCAGAGCTCCCAAGTCCCAACTGTTGTCCACTGAGACAACTTCACCGCCTTTTATAGTCATACTGCAAAGTTGCAATTAAAATGTCAAATTCACACTTCCAAGAGATATTGCAGTCATCACAATCCAAGCCATCAAGCCCACTTTGTACAGTCCTGCTGCATGGTTTGGTTAATGGACATTACACCCACATCAGAGCCTGATAGGTGGTCAATCACCAAATTTTAAAGCATGGGCTACCAACAGAAAGCAGCAATGATCACTCTACCAACACTATAGCAGCAATGATCACTCTACCAACACTATAGCAGCAATGATCACGACTGATGAACAAACCACTCACAGCAAACTACCACCTTAATTTAAACCTCAGGCGAAGTGATCAGTCAGACTGACGAAATGGAATATTCGGGGAACAAATTCCTGGACGACCCAAACCCCTCGCTCTGAGATCCGAGTGAACACACTCAAATTCCTCACGGCGTCGCTCTGGTGCGCTGAACGACTCTGCGGTCTCCAGGGAGCGTGGGGCGCAGCTTACGAATCAAGGATCAACAAAGGGGACGAACGCTAGTATGCGCGATATGCCACGAACGGATCCACGGGATCAGGCTAAGGGTGCAGGGCAGGCTGGTGCCATACCTCGGGTGCCATCGCGGAAGGCCTTGGCGACGCGCTTGGGCGTCCGGCACAGCCCCTCCCGGCGGTCGTCCTCGCCGAGCCCCGCCAGCAGCGCGCGCACCGCCGGCTCAATGGCGTCCCCCGCCGCCTCCCCGCCGCCGAGCTCCGCCAGGAGATCCTCCTCACCCTCCTCCTCCTCCTCGTCGCACCCGCAGGCCGCAAGGTGCGCCTCCTCGAGCGCTCCCATGGCGGCGGCAGAAGGTGTCCGCCCCGCCCGCCTGGTAGCAGCGGCTATTATTAGCGGTGGGGGCGGTGGGGGAGCAGACTCGTGGAGACGGGAGGGGAGTGGATGTGCGCCGCGCGCCCCGAGATGTGCCGTGTGTGGATCGGGCGCCGCCGCCCCCCGAGCCTTGATTTTTTTTTTCCCCTCTCCTCTCCTTTTCGCCCACAGACGGGCCGGCGTCGCCCGGGATATATAGGTGCGACGGGCCGGCCTGCCGGCGCTGGGGCCAGCCTGTCGGCGGGATGGCGGTGGTGGAAAAGGTGCGGCTCCAGATGGGGTTGGTCCGGGGCGACGGTTGGTGCGGGTACGGGGACGAGGCGGGGTGGGCGTGGGGGTGGGTTGGTGGGTGGAGGAGTACTGTGCTGTACGCGTCGGTGGCCGTTGGATGCGGAGACGTACGGTCCGGATCGACCGAGAGAGAGAACGGTGTGCTCGTTAGCTGACCGCGACAGCGGATCTAGGAATTTTTGGGTGCACGGTGAGGGGAGAGTGGACTGGTGTTGGATCATGCTTTCTATCGGCACGCACTTCGACGAAAGAGGTTGGATCGTGTATACGTGTGGGGATTCTCCGCCGTGGTTTTCCTCTTAGAAGGACACTTTCTGTTAGGGTGTGTTTGGTTCGAGGCGTGAAGGTGTGTTTCCTTTGTAGTAAGTTTTATAAATAAAAAAACTTGTTTTTTACGGTTAAAAAATAATCCTTTTTTGATTTCATGACAATGTTGAAAAACGTCTGATATTAAGTTACAAAGGAAGTAGAACATTACCGGTCAGTTCTGCACTCGCACCACTCAGGTCCAGTGTTTGGATTGTGAATGAGTCGGGACGTAGTGATCTTCCTATATACCCAACAAACCGATTCCTCCAAATCGACTGAACCATGGGTAACGCTTCGCCATGCAAAATTTTTTGATTAAATGGCTTGGGGTAAAGGCATTATTGGCGTGTTTTTTTGGTAGAGTTTTTTTCCATGTGTGGCATAGTGGAACCAGTGGGGGGGGGTGCAGACTCTCAGAGGCTCTAGGTCATGTTCTGCAATCTGTTTGGTTGCCCACAAAGTCCTAGGCTACATGAGTGCACCAATATCCCCTTAGTGTTTGGTTGTCTGTGTTTCACGGTTTTGGGTTTGGCTGGTGCAGATCGTTGTTGAGGGAGTCATGGGACTAAGGGGTCCTCCGGGCGTCGGCCCAATGGATATGGGCCGGACTGGTGAAGCAGCATAGCGATGGAAGATCTATGAAGCCGTGGTGTGTCCTCCAAGTCAAGGGTGGACGGGATCTCTTTTCCCTTATTGTAATCTATCTCCGGTAACCCTAACTCTATCAGTGTCTATATAAACCGAGGGTTGTAGTCTTTAGGGTTAGAGCTTTATTCATCACCTCATCACCTTAGGGTTTAGCTCATGCGGATCTCGAGGTAGATCTACTCTGTAAACCATACTATACATCCAATAAATCAAGCAGGACAGAGGGAATTACCTCTTCGAGAGGGCCCGAACCTGGGTAAACATCGTGTTCATCGTCCCTTGTTCCCCATCCATCCCAGATCCACAGCTTAGGACCCCTACCCCGAGGTCTGCCGGTTTTGACACCGACATTGGTGCTTTCATTGAGAGTTCCACGGTGGGGTCGCCCAAAGGATCGATGGCTCGCCCGATCATAGGAGAAGGCATCGGATCCGGGGACTTCTTTGTCCCCGGCCAATTCTTCGCGTTCGGCAGCGTCATGCTGCACGCTGACCCGGCTGGTCGTTCGGATCAGATCGATAACTTCGCCCCTGAACACCAAATTCGATTCGGTAATCTGGAATACATTGCAGACACGCGAGGCGATCTGGTCTTTACCGGATTCACTACCTCCCCCCCCCCCCGCACCCTCGCAGGCCTCGCTATGCCCGCTCTGGAATCCCCCTCCGACCTGATTTATAGATCGGCCCCCGCCCTCCGACCGGCTTCGAGTGAGGAGGGCTCCGCTTCAAGTGGGGCCCAGACTCCACCTCCGGCCTGATCCATCATGTCTGCGGAGGGCCTATCCTCGGCCTTTGAGGCAGAATCAGGAGGCGAAGGCCAAGAGTCAAGCTCGGCCGAACCTTTTCGTCACGACGCTCCTCTGGCCTTGAGCCCTTACGACGAACCGCCAGCCAATGGCTAGGGATCACCCCTGGCCCGAAGCGGCCCGATCTCAAACCCCTGTGTGGAAACCACACGCAAAAACCAAGGCCCGTCCTTGATCTCTAGTGACAACCCGGACCCCCACAAGTATCTAGTAGTGCACTCTGAACCCAGCTTGGCCTGTGGAAACCAAGGACCGACCAAGACACTGACTGCCCCCCACGCTGTTACAACGGAATTTGGCCCAGAGCCCTCGAACTCGGCGACCCTCGCTATGATGAACGAGGTGCTAGACCGAATCCAGAAAATTACCATCCATGAGGATCTGCCCTCCGCCCACAATCATCAACCCTTCGAGGTGTACCACAAGGAATTTTACGTCCCACCCACCACCCACTTGGTAGCCACTATCGATGGTTTAACCGATATGCTAGATTATAATTCGGAAAACGCCAAATACACGGACGAGGATGGCGGAGCCACAGCTAGCACCGATGTCGCCCCCCTCCCGCCGTCACTTGCCGCTGGTCGTCCACGTCCACCTACAATATTTACATGTGGACACCCCCAAATACGGCGACGGTACTCCCAATCAGGACCGAGACAAGCCCGGAGATGAGCCGCCTAAACACAGAAGACAGCGATGTCGATCAAAGCCACGTCGAAGCCATGCGAGCAACATGGACTCTTCGAAGAATGGCACCGTAAATAATACGGATGACCTCGCCGGAGCCGCGGCCATCGAACATCATCAGGATGACCCCGCGGGGCAGGAGGACCCGCTCCACCCAGAAAACCCCGACGACTCCAAAGACAGCAACTACCTCCCACTCTCTGAAGAGGAGGCCAGTCTCGGGGATGACGATTTCATCGTCCCCGAAGACCCTCTATAGCTTCAAATGGAGGCGTTTAGCCATCGCCCGCAGCCTGAAGAAACAAAGACGCAGAATCAAGGCCAAATAGGACACCCTCAATGATCGATGGACCAAGGTCCTAGACGCTGAAGAAGGGTATGGCCGCGAACAACCACTCAAAAGTTATCCCAAGCAAAGACTACTGTTGCAGTTCAACGATGAGGTCATAGAGCCAACACGTCCAACATACACAAGCGTCGAACATCCGGATCGCCCCCTAGAGGGCGGGACAAAGAAGTTGATGAGGCCGAGCACTCCGCAGCCCCACCTCGCCATTACGGTAAGGGTCAAGCACGACCGGCCTACGAATAGGACCTCCGCTATAACCTGGAAGATCGAGGAGGCCATACCAGGTCCATCTATGGACCCAGAGAAGATCCGCCCACTTACCGAGAAGGATATTACGATCGGCTAAACCGAAATGATAGAATCCGGGAGCAGGAGCGGATTCGGAGGGCCGAAGACCTCTGATGTGATGTAGCCTGAGTTTGGGGCGCTACACGCCCCCTGTACTTTCATAGAGAGGGTAATGCAACACCAATTCCCGGAAGGCTTCAAGCCTGTGAACATTGAATCATACGACGGAACCATAGATTTGGTCTTATGGATAGAGGATTTCCTCCTCCACATTCACATGGTGCGGGGAGATGACCTCCACGCCATTAAATATTTGCCACTAAAGCTTAAAGGTCCAGCTCGACACTGGTTGAACAGCCTTCCTGAAGACTCTATAGGCTGCTGGGAAGAGCTTGAGGACGCTTTTCGAGCAAACTTTCAGTGCACCTATCTCCGGCCTCCAGACGATGACGACCTAAATCGCATCACACAACAACACGGAGAATCTCCCCGACAATTCTGAAACCGATTCCTGACTAAGAAAAACCAGATTGTCAATTGTCCAGATGCCGAAGCCTTGGCCGCTTTCAAGCATAGTGTCAAGGATGAATGGCTCGTAAGACAACTCGGCCAGGACAAACCAAGAACTATGGCAACCCTTACTTCCCTCATGACCCGCTTTTGTGCGGGCGAAGATAGTTGGCTCGCTCGTAAAAACACCAACCCCGACACCCCTAGTACCTCTGAGGTTCGGGACGGAAACAGAAAACTATGACGCAACAAGAATAAGTGTTGCCACAATGATGGCAAGGGCGAGAATATGGCAGTAAATGTCGGGTTCAGAAATCTTAAGACCAGACCCCAAAAGAAAGCCCCTGAAGGCAACGACGATGGCCCATCCAAACTAGATGCAATTTTGGACAGGCCTTGCCAGATACACGGCACACTAGAGAAGCCCGCCAACCACTCCAACTGTAACTATTGGGTGATAAAACAGGTCAGCAAGCTCATAGCCGAAGACTCGGGCAAAAGCCCACGAAGAGAGGACGATGATGAGCCCCACAGGCCGAATAGTTGAGGCCAGAAACCCTTCCCTTCTGAGGTCAAGACGGTAAACATGATCTAGGCAACCCACATATCGAAGAAGGAGAGGAAGCGAGCGCTACTAGACGTGTATTCTGTCGAGCCAGTGGCACCAAAGTTTAATCCATGGCCAGCCTGCCCGATCACGTTCGATCGCAGGGACCACCCAACCAGCATATGCCATGGAGGGTCTACAGCCTTAGTGCTTGACCCCCATCGTCGATGGATTCCACCTCACTAGAGGCCTAATGGATGGGGGTAGTAGCACTACCAAAATATACTCTTCCGTGATGATACGTATTTGTCACAGTAGGTCATGTTTTGTGTCATGCATGTACATCCATGACGATTTTATGACAGAATCAAGATAGTCATACATGTGCTATCGTAGAAGTGTTCCATGACAATACCAAAATTATCATCACGGAAGTGTCCACTTCCATGACGATAAATGGCGCATCATAGAAGTGCTTTCATCAAGGGTAACCGACACGTGACATCCACCGTAACAGGTTGCCGTTAAGCTATCGGGTTCCGATTTGGATCCGATAACCCGTTAATAACCCCGACCAATGGGGATTTTCCACGTGTAAAATTCTCATTCGCCGAAGGATCCACGTGTCGGCTCAGCGTTGGGACAAATGTCATCCACTCATAGTACGGGAGGCGCCTATGATACATCGACACGTGGCAAGGCCCAACAGTGGCCCATTCCGGTGAAAAAGGCCGGCCCAGTAAAAATTAGTAGGCCGACCCATATAAGTCCTACTTGTGTCAGGTCCATTTAAGCCCACGACCCATACGAGATGTGCCAATTCAGCCCGTCAACGGCCCGTTAATGATTTGACACCATTGCAGCCCATCGCCAGTTCGAGCCTGTTAATAGCCTGTTATATATTTGGGCTCAATATTGGCCCGATGTGGTTTCGGGCTGTTAACGGCCCATTCAAGGGATGGGCCAATTTTTACGATGTACGTCTTTTGGCCTTTTAGCGACCCATGTAAGTGTTGGGCCGATTTCTGGTGTGTCTTTTAGCCTGTTAATGGCCCATAAATGAGTTGGGCCATTTGTAGTCAGACCTGAGTTTTGGCCTTTTAACGGCTCATGCTCTTCATGGTCCAATACCAGCCCGGTTTCTCTTTTGGCCTGCTAACCCACAACACAGTTGGGCCATATACATTACGACCTGACTTTTGGCCTCTTAGCGGCCCATGCTCTTCATGGTCCAGTACGAGCCCGCTTTCTCTTTCGGCCTTCTAAAGACCCATAATATAGTTGGGCTAGCCCGACCTTATTATCGGCCTATTAATAGCCTGTCAAATCAAATGGGCCCACCTATTGCCCGCTTTGATGTCGACCTGTTAACGACTCAGGAGGTAACAGGGCCGAGCATTAACTGTCGGCCCGTTTCAATTATAGCTAGGGATGCAAACGAGTCGAGTTTGAGCGAGTTGGACTAGGCTCAGCTCAACTCATACTAAAATTCGAGCGAGCTCAAATTAAGCGAAGCTCAAGGTCGAGCTGTAGAAAGTGGCTCGTGCTCAGCTTGTAACAATCTCGAGTCGATCTCGAGCTAGTTTCGAGCTAAATAAGATGATTTATTCTGAATAATTGAGGCCAATTTTCACATAAGATATGCCACAACATAAGAAGTCACTGTAAATTTTGACTTATTCTTTCTCAACTTGAGATAAGATATCATGGACGAACTAGCAAGAGAAGAAAACAAAGGTGCATCTGCTCTCAAATTTTGGCAAAAACAACAAGATAGTCAACATACGGCTAATCACGCACCATATTGAGGCTAAATTTTCTTCGCTCTTAATTAAGCTTCCATGTTTGTTAGTAAGTAAAATGGAGAAAAATTCGCACACAACATATATGGTAATAAGCTAACAATTTCTTTGTAATAAACATGAAAATTATTTAATATACTTATACGATCGAGCTATCGAGCTAAAACCGAGCGAGCCAATAGTGGCTCAAGATCAGCTTGTTTCTCGATCGAGCTACATAGAGTGCTCATACTCAGCTCATTTCCTTTCGTCGATCTCGAGTCGAGCCAAAATACGAGTCGATCTCGAGAAGCTCATGAGCCTCGAGCTTTTCTTGCAGCCCTAATTATAGCTACCCAAGAGAGCTTTCGGCCTAATTACGGCCCATTAACTTAATGGGCCCACTAAAGTTCAAACATGTCTGTAGGCCCAATTAGATAATTTGAGCCCATTACAACAAGCAATTATGCACATCACCAAAACTGATCAATCAAAGTCCTATGAGAATTTTGGCCCCAGCCCATTAGGGAAGCCCATTAAGGATAGTGGGCTGCTTACTTCATATAGGGCCCATGACTGTTCGTGCTAACTAATAATTTCACTGCTTTTTTAGCTTCCTAGTGACCAGTTAGCTGGAATGCGAGGCGTGCTAAGCAAAGGTACGACATACAAGGAAAAACGTTGCACATCCAGCATATATTATAGGAAATTACATCCACTGGGCAATCAAAGATTGATGCCAGTGCAAATAAATAAATAGAACCTAATGATCTACAACGTCACAATCTACAACCTCAGCGCGGATGACGCCCATAAGCATGTGAGAAAGTTCTTCCTTCTTTGCTACACTATCTCTGAAAATATTGATCAGTTGTTGTTGCACAAGAATGTGCACCTCTGATTCCTCCATGATTTCCATCATTGCTTCAGCCAATAATTGGTTCACAAACATACATTTTTTCCGCTGCATTTGAGATAGAGGAAACTGAATAGATTTAGATGGCGATTTGGGCATGCTTGTATTATTGATGGTGGAGAGTGTCTCGACCACTGCGTCATAACATAAATTAGGAGGGGAACCGAACAGATTAATCAAGAGTTATTGCCATATTACCTGGCCTAGATTTATTGGAAAGAAACAATGGGGTTGCCTTGCTGTTTTGAGAGTTTGTCTTCTTATCTTCAACAGCCTGCACCAAATTAACACGCTAGCGTTGCTATCATTGGCCAGGTCAGATAATAGGAAAACAACATTGACATAATGAACGTTTGGGCAACCACACCACACTAGCCTACACCAAATTAACACAATATGGCACAACTATCATCAGCCAGGTAAGGTAATACGAAAGCAACATTGACACAATGAATGAATGGGCAACCAGAGCAGCACTACAATTTAGTAGTGTGCATGATATGAGATAGTACACTCATGCAGCTCAGTATGCAAAACTACCAGGTCGTTTTCCTTACAAAAATCAACATTGTCGCCTTTAATTATATATTTTGCTACAACTAAATTTAGATCAGATAAAGGTTGGATTCACGCCGATTAACAAAATACATGTTCATGTAAAAATATAGTGATATACAACAGGTACATCAACATTGGAGCATGGAGAATTTCCGCAAGATACTTTCCTCGAATACGATCCTAGTGCAAAAAGTCTTCTATCCTTTAAGCTTATTTTCTAAAACAGAGATGGGTAAGAAACATGTAGAAAATATGATTAGAATGCTATAAAATTTCATGATGCGAGGATACGCACACGCTTCTTATAATGGAGTTGACATATTTTTGATGGACTGGAGCGGACTAGTTCTTTGGCCACTGGAATCTGCTTATTATCAGTAGGAGTTGGGTTTCTCTGTGCTGGAGCAGTATCTATGGAAACTGGAGTTGGTTTACTATCTCCTAGCGTTTGGATCTTTTGCAAAGACCTTGTTTGTAACCCTTCAGATTCTAACATAGCCGTCTTCCTCTTGCATGCCTTATATAGAAGAATGGTGCTTCAATTATAAAACATGCTACAACAGAGAGATGGAATAGGTACTGAAGAATAGAAAGGCATGACATATTGAAATGTATTCCCTCCATCCGGACATAAATGGATGGGTCTAGGCATATTTCAATTCTAGATACATCCATTTTTATCCATTTCTGCGACATGTAATCCAGAGGGAGGGAGTATGATGTAAGAGCTAGGGATATGACATGACAATAGAGTAAAAAAACACTAATTGAATGTAAAACTGTATGCTAGCGGAATACATACAGAAAAACACTAAGGCAACATATGTGTGTATGATTGGGAAACTAAGATGGCATTGCAACAGACCACTAGAACAACACTTCAATGTAAAGAAGACATGGTATGGAAGACAGATGAAGTACATATTGATGAATATCAATGCATAAGATATTCAAAAGCATGATGTCCAAACTAAGCAGATGGCATTGCGATAGAGTAGAATGATAGTACTTGAATTTGAAAACATGTTATCATGAATTAAATAGGTAGTGAAAAACAGGAAGGCATGACATATTTACATATGCATGATCAGCAGGCTAAGCACATGGCATTGCAACATAGTAGATGCACCCCAGGACATTATATGCATGTTGTACCCATATCATGGGCCAAGTTAGAGTAAGGACCTTGTGGGGTGAATAGGGTTCATCGTCTTTCTGCAAGTCTTCTGAAGAACTGCCTTTACATGTTCCATCATATTGGGTATCATTGATGTCAAGTTTGTTGGTCGTTACATTGCTCCACGAGGTTCTTGTGGATATATCATTGTGTGCAATTATATCTGACATGCAACAAAGACAACTAGTAGTTAGATTTATGTAATGAGTGCGTGTAGGAGATGACATAAATAGTAGGATTGGGGTTAACTAGCAGCAACAGGTCTAAAAAACTAAAGGGAGAACAGGGATGAAAGCTACAGAATATGTATTGTTTGTACTCGAGATTAACTAGATGGCACACAAAAGTATTAAAGAACAACATAGGTAATACTAGAAGTGGTATAATACTATAATCACCAGCCTGTGAGATAGCATTGGCTGATGGATGATAACTATGGAACAACGTTACCTAAAGAACAAGTCTCTTACCTGAACTATATGGAACGACGTTAACTCTTGAACAAGACCCGTAAGAGATCAGCATGAATATACAGTGAAATGTGATAATCTATTTTCCATGCTTAGCTGAATAACAAAGCCATAAATGTTGCAAACAAGTAAGTTGAGGGTACAACCTATCTGGCCACCATCCATAGGAGTGAGCATCATGTGCTGACTTGTCGATGGCCCTACAGTTGTTGTGGCTGTCCATGTCGGGCACGCGCATTCAATGCTCAGAACTATTGAGTGGAGACTATAGCTCCCTTCTGGTGTATGCTTCCCTTGTTGGAGCAACTGCGGTGATAAGGAAGATGGTGTGGCTGAAGATGCAGAAAACGCAAAATGTTAAGAACGACACATATCTCTGATCTGAAGAAATACCCTAAGAGATCAACAGTAAGGTAAGTGAGTGGTCACATGTCTGTTGACTGGAGACTAAATTGGGGTCACATGATTTTATCTTATTTTGGTACTGTCTGATCTACGCCGGATGGCTTGTTGGCCATCTTGTACCCCCCGGCTGACACTGTTCAGAATCTTCCCCGAAGAGCCAGCGACCACCGGTAGAGTAGCCTGCCTCCACTGTCCATGGCCGCGAGAGCTTCGACCAACCCTCCCCCCCCCCCCGCCCCACTGCACTGCTATGGTTGTGCCGTCCCCGGCCAATCCACAAAGACTAACCGTCATCCAGATCTGGCGGCGGTAGTACCTTCAACCCACACAACTCTAAGATAGCCATCTAAGCACTACTTCCGCAGCGAACTTGCGGCCCCGCACCCTTACGTTAGACACCAGCCAACCGGCAGCCTAGGAGCTCCTCCGCCTTAAGGGGTGTTGCTTCCCATTGGGAATTGATTGGCCCAGAATAAAAATCTAGACAACCGATGCCTAAATAAAGTGATTTGAGATGAGTGTACGACCTATCTTGCGGCCCGCTGAAGTAGGCAGCTCTAGCTGCCGAGTCGGTGAGGCCGGTGCGGTTGAGGTGGCTACCGGCGGCAGGGAAGCAGAGTGTCGCGATGGTGGACGACTATGGGGAAGCAGCGCCGGGGCCCTAGATGCATCCGAAGTTGAAGCCGCTCCAGCACTGTGCATAACGGTGGGGGTGAATCGGCTCCGGTACGGTTCACGCGGCCGTCATCGAGGTAGCTCCGACAGCACGGAGTAAGAGGCACACGGCCTAGTGCGCGACGGCAAACGGGCAACATCTCCGACATTGGGGAGGAGGGCGACGGTGAATTTGGTGCGATGGGGCGCCATGGAGGAGGAGCTGAGGTTTCGCGGCTGGGGAGAAGGTGATTTGGCGCACACGAGGTATGAATGGGGAATTGGGAGGGGGAACCATGTCTTACGGACACATTTGTCTAAAATGTGGGGGGAGTTACAGTTCTACCCCTGCCTTTAGGCTCTGGGCTTGGGTCTCAGTACTTAGGTTCGGGGATAGTAGAGTAACTTTGCTTCTTCCAAATAGTGGGCGCGACCGATTTCAGGCGACGAGGGCGTGTTTTGAAATAGTGGACGCGAGCGATTTTGGGCGAGGAGGGCATGTTTTCAAATAGTGGGCGCGAGCGATTTCGGGCGAGGAGGGCGTGTTTTGAAATAGTTGGCGCGAGTGATTTCGGGCGAGGAGAGGGTGTTTTGCCGCCCACATGGTTTATGAATTATTCGGCACATGTCATTTCGGCCAAGGAGAAGGCGCGCTTGGATGAAGTTACGAACCTACCCTCGATGTACAACGGGCCAATTGATGTGTGTCTCACATAGGCCGGTAATTTCGCGTCCCCCATTTATTTGCTCGAGCGAATTCCACCGAGCAGAGGCTGTTTAGCGGTTCGTTCAAATTTTGGGAGAACGAGCATCCACGTCTACCTTACCAAGTCGATTCGAATCAAATTTTGAAATATTAGCTTGCCACTTCTTTTTTAGATGGAGAGATGATTCTCGGGACAAATGTGTTTTTCCATACTCGTTGCTAACGATTTACTATATGAAAAATTGTTGACCCACTCAAAAATGGGAATCAAACCCAAAATGAAATATCTTGATTCAATGAAATAGCTCATTCACCAGGTCAAAATAGTGAACTAAGTCCAAAATTGAACACCTCAATTGAGTAGCATGTTGTACAGTATTATAGTACTCCATGAACATGTTGAAAGTCAAATTAATGAACTTGTTTGATACGCATATCTCCATTCATGTGTGGAAATTAGACAACATGTTCTCCAATTTAAATATTTGAATGCAAGTTTATATCGAAACATGGTTTATATCAGTCTTTGATGCATAAAACGTGACCTCCCCCTCTCCCGGACTCCTGCTCTCTCTCTTGCCGACAATCTTCAATCCTATCACACACATCCAAACACAAACCTTGTTGGTCCCTCTCCCTCTTTCTCTCTATCTCTCTCTCTCTCTGTGTTTGTGTGTGTGTGTGTGTGGGGGGGGGTCTTTCTAGTTTGCATGCACACTCCACGTATAGGTCTCTCTCGCACACTATGTATGATTATCTAGTCCAAGCTAAATATCTTGGGTGCACTCATCGTACGCACACAAATTCCCTGGTTGTTGCCCGTAACTCTCTCACGCACCACTCTGCTGTCTCGGAGCTCTTCCATCTCTCTCTCAAACTCTCCATCTCCCTGGGTCACACATACACATGCATATCTCACTCGCACTCGATAGACCCATCTAAAACTCTCTCTATCTCCCTCGTTCTCTCTCCATCTCACATGCACACAGACAATCTCACACCTAGCCAGGTATGATGGCCTCTCACTCAATTTTAGTCACACACAGTACCCCCTATATGTATATAACTAGCTAATTCTTAGTCTCCATCACAAACATGTGCATGCATGGTCTATCTTGATTTCTCTCGGGGCATCTTTCTATTGCACACGCACCTCGTCCCTCGATCTCCCACCCATATAGTCCCCTCACGATCTCGACGGGATCTCTCTATCACAAAAACACCCTCTCTCCCTCCCCATGCGTCCATCTTCTCCATGCGTCCCTCTTGACCTTTGTCCCTTGTTGGCTAGATCTCTATTCGACATGTGCTATAGGGGTGTCTCTCTCCGTTGCAAACAATCACGCACTAGCTATCTTCGTGTATCTCCTCACCTCGCTTTTCTATCTCGGAGATGCATGCGTGATATGTTTGCACAAGAAACAAACACACGCTCTCTCTCTAATTTATCGTTTGGTGTCCCTTTCTCTTTCACACACACACACACTCTCTCTCTCTTTGCACACTCACTCATTCTCCTTCACACACACTTGATCTCTCTCGACTTAGGTACTCTCTTCGGTCCATAACATATAGATTTATTGAAAATTCAAACATCACAAAGTTGGACCATGTACGTGGAGAAAAACATTTACATCTAGAATGACAAACATATATCATTAGATTCATCATGAGATGTAGTTTTGTTTTGTATGATGTATCTTTGGTATTGTAGATATAAATAATATTTGCGTAAACCTGGTCAAATTTTCCAAAGTTCGACTTCTAAAAAATTTATATGCACTGCATTATCGAGCGGATGGAATATCTCTTTCCCCCTCTCAGCTATCTGACACACCACTCAGCCATATCGGGGATCCTCTATCTCTCTCAAACTTTATATCTCCCTGGTTCACACATACACATATCTCACTCACGCTACATAGACCCATCTAACACTCTCCGCCCTTGTTCTCTCTCTATGTGACATGCACCCCCCTAAGTACCATAATCCCTCACTCCATCATAGGCGCACACACTCCCCCCCTAAGTATGACTATCTCTCACTAGCCATCAGGAACACACGTATTGTCTCCTTCCATCCATATGTCTATCTTGATATCTCTCGGGGTATCTTCTATCGTGCACACACCTTTAATGCTCAAGGCTCTAGGCTGAGTAGTAGGAGCAACTTTCAATTTGTTATTTGCCCAAACGATATATTCAATGAGTTCTTGCCAATAACCACGGCCACTGTCACTCGATCTCCCACCCATGTAATCCCATCACGATCTCCAGGGGATCTCTCTGTCACAAACATACACTCTCTCCTCCCCATGTCTGCATTTTCTCCATACATCTCTCTGGACCTCTCTCCCTTGTTTGTCAGACCTCTCTGGGCCACGTGCTAGGGGTCTTTCTCTCTCGGTTGCAAACAACCACACACTATTTCCTTACCTCGGTTCCGCTGTCGAAGATGCATGTGTGATATGTTTGCATAAGACACACACACCTTTTCTCTACTTTATCATATGTTGTCCATGTCTCTTTCACACACACACACACACACACACTTTTTTCGCCCACTCTTTCTATTTCACTCTCTCTCTCTCTCTCTCTCTCTCTCTCTCTAGTTAGGTACTCTCTCGCGTCCATAAGCATATGGATGTTTTGAAAAGTCAAACCTCAAAAAAGTTTGACTAGGTATATGTGGAGAAAATATTTACATCTGGAACGATCATTAGGTTCATCACAGCATTTACTTACTTCATACTATCATTTATCTTTGGTATTGTAGATATAAGTAATTTCTTTATAAACTTGGTCAAAGTTTCAAAAGTTTGACTTTAAAAAAAATATAGGCACTACATTATCAAACAGAGGGAGTAGCTCTTTCTCTGTCTCTACTATCTCTCACGAGCCTCCCCTCTCACTCAAACTCTCTATACCGAGGGATTATATATATGGTCACTGTGTCAGCATATAGCTCCGTATATTGTTTAGTTGACCGGTCAACCAGTCCACATGCTGCCTTGTCAGCTCGTGTTCTCTATCTTCATGTGCCGGCCCATGTGGCAGTGGGTGAAAATAAGTAAACTAGAGGCCCATGTGACACGCGGTGAAGTAAACAAAGTTGAAACCACTCGGGGTAGCACCCTGCATGCGAGTAAATTGAGGGCACACTTCTTCCACATGAAGGACACACTCGCACACACTTCACCACTGCGCGACGGCATGCACAGAAGGACACACTCACACACACCCAACACACAATACACACTAGCACACGTGTACACCGGCATCGCCGCCAGCTGAGATGGACGGCGAGGCAGCCAACAAGCGGAGGCGGCTTGAGGCAAAACCGCATCCGGTGAGCCTGGACTTCATCAGCGGCCTCCTCGACGCCATGTTGCTCATCATCATCGGCCTCCTCCCCACCAAATCTGCCGTGCAGACCACCCTGCTCTCCCGGCGGTGGCGCCCCCTCTAGCGCCACATCCCCCTCAACCTCACCGTCGATAGATGCCTCTCCGAAGGGGATTGCAAACACATGGCCGCAGTCTCCAATATCCTTTCATCATACTCTGGGCCAGCCAGACGCTTTGACATCTGCATGTTCAGTACCAACTGCAAGGTCCAAGCCAAGTTCGACGAGTGGTTCTTATCCTCCGCCCTAGATCAGCTCGAGGAGATCAGGTTTGAACCTGGACAATGTCGCTCTCTGTCGCCATCCGTGCTCCACCTCATGCCAATGCTGCGTCGCGCCAGCTTCAACTCCAAATATTTCCCCCAGATTAATGCTGCACCCGCCCTTCTTCCCTCAACTCAAGCAGCTCGACCTCTTCGATGTTGGCATCTCGAAGAAGGCTATGGAGCACCTGCTCCGCAGCTTACTACGCTCGAGTGAAGATCCACAGGTTCATTAGCCTCCACATCGCCTCGATGAATCTCCGATGGATTTATGTGTCTTGCTGGCCTCGCAACAAGACATCAATTGGGAAGAGATCACTCCAGCTGTTCCACATTATGGTCATTGAGAATGCGCCTTTCCTTGAGAGATTGCTTGTATCTGATCTAGAAGGTCCAACAAAAATCAAGGTCGTTGACGCGCCGAAATTGACAGCGTTGGTGTACTCGTCTGCTAAATTCTCCAAACTCTTTATTGGATCCGTAATCATTCAGGTACAACACTCATCTTCTTCTCCGTCTTCTTGAAATTCACATTTTTAAATTTCTTCTTGATGTATTTACGACTGTCATCCAGAAAATGTTTCCCACAAGCTTGACCCAGTCTGTGCGCATAGTGAAGATCTTGGCAATAAAATCTATCAGCCCCAATCTGGATCAAGTTGTTGGATTCCTTACATGCTTTCCGTGCACGAAGCAACTATTCATCGAGGTGAAACTTCTTTCCTATTAGTAAACTGTAATCACAACGTAGCTCAAATTTTTCCTAATTTTCCCAAATTACGATGGAAAGTGTAGTGTTCAAAACTGCACCTAGACACTGCACGGAAAGAAATGTTTTTAATATTTTTTTCTCACTTGATCACCTGCATCACTTTTTTGTTGTACTATGATAACCCACAAGTATATGCGATCGCAACAGTTTTCAAGCATAGAGTATTCAACCCAAATTTATAGATTTGACACCAGGGGAGCCAAAGAATATTTGCAAGTATTAGCAACTGAGTTGTTGATACGTCTCCAACGTATCTATAATTTATGAAGTATGCATGTCATGTTTACAATAATTTTATATGGTTTTGGTATGATTTGCATGGAACTAATCCGGACTAACATTGTATTCAGCAGAACTACCGTGGTGTTGTTTTTTGTGCAGAAATGGAAGTTCTCCAAATGAGCTGAAACTTTTTGATGATTTTTCTGGAACAAAAGGGACCCCCGAAGCTTAGTGGGAGGGCCAGAAGAGCCACGAGGAGGGCACAACCCACCGGGGCGCACCTGGGCCTTGCCTATGCCCCCGGTGTATCTTTCTCACCTCGAGGCCCATCTGGACGTGAGACCAACGCAAAAAATTCCTATAAATAGAGATACCATCATAAATAACCCTAGATCGGAAGTTCCACTGTCGCAAGCCTCTGTAGCCACCGAAAACCAATTGGGACCCCATTCCGGCACCCTGCCGGAGGGGGGAATCATCTCTGGTGGCCATCTTCATCATCCTGGCGGCCACCACGATGAGGAGGGAGTAGTCCACCTTTGGGACTGAGGGTTTGTACCAGTAGCTATGTGTTTAATATCTCTCTCGCGCGCAATCTTGAGATGTCACAATCTTGATGTATCATGGGCTTTGTTAACATAGATGGATCATATGATGTTTCTCCCCTCTCTACACTTGTTGTGATGAATTGAGTCTTTACCCTTTGAAGTTTTGTCTTGTCGGATTGAATGTTTAGATCTAAGAACACATGATATATGTCTTGCATATGAAAACCTGTGGTGACAATGGGGTATTATTTTGATTCACTTGATATATGTTATGGCACTCAACTTGCGGATTACCTAGGTGACTTTGGGGTAATCTATGCATAGGGGTTGATGCACGTTTTTATTATCTTTTCTCCGATAGAAACTTTTGGGTCTCCTTGTAGTTCTTTGTGTGGATTAAGTATTATGAATCTGAAAATGTTTGATACATATCATATAATTAACTCACGGGTACTCGCGGTGACATTGGGGTATCTAGGTGACATTAGAGTTGGTTGATATGCATCATATGCTGTTATTTTAGTACGAACTCTTGATTAGATCGATCGGAAAGAATAGCTTGCTGTTATTTTAGTATGAACTCTAGGGTAGATTGATCGGAAAGAATAGCTTTGAGGTGGTATCGTACCCTACAAACAATTTATATCTTTTGTTCTCCACTGATAGGAACTCGAGAGTGATTCTTTATTGCACTTTGAGGGATAATCATATGATCCAACTATGTTAGCATTGTTGAGAGATAGCACTAGTGAAAGTATGCACCCTAGACCTCATTTTCCATCATTACAATACCGTTTGTGCTCCGTTTACAATTTACAACCTTACTGTTTTTTTATTGTTCGCATTACAAAAACTCATATCTCATATCTACTATCCATACTACATTGTTATCACCATCTCTTCACCGAACTAGTGCACCTATACAATTTGCCATTGTATAGCGTGTGTTGGGGACACAAGAGATTTCTTGTATCAGATTGCAGGGTTGCTTGAGAGAGAGTATCTTCATCCTACACCTGCCACGGATTGATAAACCTTAGGTCATCCACTTGAGGGAAAATTGTTGTTGTCCTGCAAAACTCTGCGCTTGGAGGCCCAACACGTGTCTACAAGAATAAAGTTGCATAGTAAACATCAATCTTTTTCCTGGCGCCGTTGTCGGGGAGGTTAGGTAAGCGGCACTCACACCCTATCAACGAAGCTCTTTTCTGGTGACATATCCTGGGAGGTGAGTGCTTGAAGGTATATCTTTAGATCTTGTAATCGAATCTTTTAGTTTCTTGTTTTATCACTAGTTTGGTTTATAAAAGAAAACTACATAAAAATGGAATTGAGGTTGCTTCATATTAGTGATCATCTTTATAATGTCTTTCGTGAAAATGATGGAAAGGAAATTTGTGCTCAATTTTTAGAAGAAGAATGCTATAAAATGTTTGGCACAAAATATTTGGATGATGAGCATGATTGCAATGTTGTTGGTATGAACTCTTTAAATATCCATGATGCTAACGATATGCAAAGCGATAAGCTTGGGGATGCTATGTTTGATGAAGATGATATTTTTAGTCCCCCAAGATTTTATGTGCAAATTTGTTATAATGCTTGCATGCCTCCTATTTATGATGATTACAACAATGAAAGTGGATTTGGAGAGGTCATGACTTTATTTAGTGATGAATCCAGTATTTTGGATGAGGTTTCAATTGACTATGATAACAAAGTTCCTATCTATTATGATTATGGTGATGACATGTATGCTATAAAGAATAATGATAACCATGAAACTTGTCATCATGATTTTAATTTTCACTCTCACGATAGTTATTTTGTTGAGTTTGCTCCCACTACTATTGATGAGAAGAAATTTGCTTATGTGGAGAGTAATAAGCTTTCTATGCTTTTGTGTCATGAAAGGAATGCTTTATGTGATGGTTATATTGTTGAGTTTCTTCATGATGCTACTGAAAATTATTACGAGAGGGGAACATATTGATATGTCTGTTTTATGAAACATTCATGCTATTTTATTATCTGTTTTGTTATACACTTTTATATTACTTTTGGGACTAACCTATAGGCCCAACCCATATTGCTGTTTTCTTGCCTATTTCAGTGTTTTGAAGAAAATGAATATCAAACGGAGTCCAAACAAAATGAAACATTCGGGAGCGTGATTTTTGGAACGAACATGATCCGGGAGACTTGGTGTTCACGTCAGAGAAGCTTCGAGGAAGCCACGAAGGTGGGGGGCGCCCCCCTACTGGGCACGCCCCTTGTCTCGTGGGCCCCTCGAGCGTCCCCCGGCCGACTTCTTTCACCTATATATCTCCATATACCCCGAAAACATCAGAACGGAAGATATATCGGGAGTTCCGCCGCCGCAAGCCTCTGTAGCCACCAAAAACCTCTCGGGGACCCTGTTCCGGCACCCTGCCAGAGGGGGGGATCCCTCACCGATAGCCATCTTCATCATCCCGACGCTCTCCATGACGAGGAGGGAGTAGTTCACCCTCGGGGATGAGGGTATGTACCAGTAGCTATGTGTTTGATCTCTCTCTCTCTCTCTCTCTCTCTCTCTCTCTCTCGTGTTCTTGATTTGGCACGATCTTGATGTATCGCGAGCTTTGCTATTATAGTTGGATCTTATGATGTTTCTCCCCCTCTACTCTCTTGTAATGGATTGAGTTTTCCCTTTGAAGTTATCTTATCGGATTGAGTCTTTAAGGATTTGAGAACACTTGATGTATGTCTTGCCGTGCTTATCTGTGGTGACAATGGGATATTCACGTGATCCACTTGATGTATGTTTTGGTGATCAACTTGCGGGTTTCGTGACCTTGGGAATCTATGCATAGGGGTTGGCACACGTTTTTGTCTTGACTCTCCGGTAGAAACTTTGGGGCACTCTTTGAAGTGCTTTGTGTTGGTTGAATAGATGAATCTGAGATTGTGTGATGCATATCATATAATCATGCCCACAGATACTTGAGGTGACAATGGAGTATCTAGGTGACATTAGGGTTTTGGTTGATTTGTGTCTTAAGGTGTTATTCTAGTATGAACTCTATGATAGATTGAACGGAAAGAATAGCTTCATGTTATTTTACTACGGACTCTTGAATAGATCGAGCAGAAAGGATAACTTTGAGGTGGTATCGTACCCTACCATAATCTCTTTGTTTGTTCTCCGCTATTAGTGTCTTTGGAGTGACTCTTTGTTGCATGTTGAGGGATAGTTATATGATCCAATTATGTTATTATTGTTGAGAGAACTTGCACTAGTGAAAGTATGAACCTTAGGCCTTGTTTCCTACCATTGCAATACCATTTACGCTCACTTTTATCACTTGTTACCTTGCTGTTTTTATAATTTCAGATTACCAATTCCTTTATCTACCATCCATATTGCACTTGTATCACCATCTCTTCGCCGAACTAGTGCACCTATACAATTTACCATTGTATTGGGTATGTTGGGGACACAAGAGACTTTTTGTTATTTGGTTGCAGGGTTGCTTGAGAGAGATCATCTTCATCCTACACCTCCCACGGATTGATAAACCTTAGGTCATCCACTTGAGGGAAATTTGCTACTGTCCTACAAACCTTTGCACTTGGAGGCCCAACAACGTCTACAAGAAGAAGGTTGTGTAGTAGACATCAAGCTCTTTTCTGGCGCCATTGCCGGAGAGGTGAGTGCTTGAAGGTATATCTTTAGATCTCTCAATAGAATCTTTTTGTTTCTTGTTTTATCACTAGTTTAGTCTATAAAATAAAACTACAAAAAAATGGAATTGAGTTTGTCTCATACGCTTCATCTTTTTAATATCTTTCATGAGAATGATGGTAAGGAAAATTGTGCTCAAGTGCTAGAAGAGGAAGTCTATAAAATGTTTGGCATAAAATATTTGAATGATGAGCATGATTGCAATGTTGTTAGTATGAATTCCTTGAATATCCATGATGCTAATTATATGCAAAACCACAAGCTTGGGGAAGCTATGTTTGATGAATATGATATTTTTTGTCCCCCAAGTTTTGATGAGCAAATTTACTATGATGAAAGCATGCCTCCTATTTATGATGATTATATTGATGAAAGTGGGTTTGGAAGAGTGTCAACTTTAGGTAGTATTGATCCCACTATTTTGGAGGATGTTGAATATTATTGTGATAATTATGAAAGTGGATTTGGAGAGGTCATGACTTTATTTAGTGATGAATCCACTATTTTGGAAGAGGTTCC
Organism: Triticum aestivum; assembly: GCF_018294505.1. Classification (NCBI taxonomy): domain Eukaryota; kingdom Viridiplantae; phylum Streptophyta; class Magnoliopsida; order Poales; family Poaceae; genus Triticum; species Triticum aestivum. The sequence goes on along the minus strand of NC_057798.1, from coordinate 724,341,433 downwards.
AATTGATTATGAGAACAAAGTTGCTATCTATGATGATTATTGTGATGAATTGTATTCTATAAAGAATAATGATAACCATGAAACTTGTCATCATGATTTTAGTTTTCAATTGGATTATGCCTTACATGATAATTATTTTGTTGAGTTTGCTCCCCCTATTATTCATGAGAAGAAATTTGCTTATGTGGAGAGTAGTAAAATTTCTATGCAAGTAGATCATGAAAAGAATGCTTTAGGTTCTTGTTATATTGTTTAATTCATTCATGATGCTACTGAAAATTATTATGAGAGAGGAACATATACTTGTAGGAATTGCAATAATATCAAGTTTCCTCTCTATGTGTTGAAATTTTTTAAGCTATGCTTGTTTTACCTTCCTATGCTAGTTGATTATTGTTTCCATAAGTTGTTTTCTCACAAAATACCTATGCATAGGAAGTGGGTTAGACTTAAATGTGCTAGTCATATTCTTCATGATGCTCTCCTTATGTTTCAATTCTTATCTTTTATGTGAGCATCATTGAAATCATCATGCCTAGCTAGGGGCGTTAAACGATAGCGCTTGTTGGGAGGCAACCCAACTTTACTTTTGTCCTTTGATTTTACGCCTGTTTAGTAATAAATAATTCATATAGCCTATGCACTACTGGAATCAGCTACTTTGCCATCTGCCAGCTCTTTGTCGTCAGCTAGCAGACGGCAAAGAAGCTCTTTGCCATCAGCTACCCGAAAGCAGACGACAAAGAACTGGCTGATGGCAAAGAAAGCCTTTGCCATCAGCCTGTTCTTTGCCCTCCACTAGCTGACGGCAAAGAATCTTTGCCGTCCGCTAGCTGACGGCAAAGAGGGAGGGGGGGTGGGGCACTGAGGAGCTGGTTAAAAATACTTAACGTCCCCTCGCTTTGCCGTCCGCCGCAGACGGCAAATATGAACAAAAGCGGACGACAAAGGAGGGCGGACGGCAAAGGCTACCCTAACTAACCTAACTAACGGACAAGCCCCCTCCCCCGCCCGTTACTCTTATCTCTCCCTCGACCTCCTCCGCCCCCACCCCCGCCGCCCCCGCCCTCGCCGCCCCCGCCACCGCGCCCCGCCGCCCGGCGCCGCCGCCGCCGCCGCCCCCTCCCCCTCCCCCGTCCCGCCGCCCGGTGCTGCCCCCGCCCCTCCAACCCCCGCCCCCGCCCCCGCCCCTCCCGCCCGGCGCCGCCCCCGCCCCCGCCGCCCGGCCATCCCACTGCCCCGGAGCCCCGCCTCCCCCCTACCCACCCACCACCTCGGCGCCAGCGTCGCCCCCTGCTCCGGTGAGTTTTTTTTCTGTTTTTCTTTTTTTGCTGTTTAATTCTTGTTTAATTGTTAGTGTTAGTGTTAGTGTTAGATTTAGTGTTAGAAAAGAATAAAATTTAGTGTTAGTGTTAGAAAAAAGAATATGTAGAAGAAAAGAAGAAGAAGTGGAAAAAACATGAAAAAGAAGAAAATAAAAGAGGTAGAAAAAAGATGAAAAAGAAGAAGAAGAAAAGAAGTAGAAGAAGAAGAATAGAAGAAAAGAAAAGAAGTAAAAGAAGTAGAAAAAAGATGAAAAAAGAAGAAGAAGAAGAAAGGAAAGAAGAAGAAAGGAAAGAAGAAGAAGAAGAAGAAAGGAAAGAAGAAGAAGGATAGAAGAAGAAGAAGAAAGGAAAGAAGAAGAAAAAAGAAGAAGAAGAGAAGGAAAGAAGAAGAAGGATAGAAGGAAACACCCCGACCACTGACCCCGACACCCCGACCCCGACACCCCGACCCCGACACCTGACCCCGACACCCTGACCCCGACACCCCGAGCCCGACACCACACCCCGACACATAGACCACGACACCACACCCCGACACCCCGACCCCGACACGACACCCTAACCCCGAAACAGCACCCCGACACCGACATGACACCCCGACCCCCTAAACCTCCCGAAAAGGTGCTCTTTGGCCTTCCAGAGGCCGACGGGGTTATATATTTGTGAATTATTAGTTAGGTCATATATTTTTCGATTTTGTTATGAAAAACATCATATATAATTGTGTTGATCGGGTAGATTTAAATGTGCAGTTGTTTCATCGCTGCGAGGTTTGGTGTTCGACGACCTCGCCGTGCGTTTGACGAGCTCTGCCCCTTCGTTCGTGGGTGAGCACAAATGACATGTCCTTCTCCCCCATTAATTATTTGCACAAATGACATGAAATTTGGTAGCTAGCTATATATGTGTCTTGAATCATCAGTATGCGTAACCAATATGTGTCTCCCGTTCGAAAGCGTCATAGTTATAAATATGCATGCATTTGCATATTTATAACCTTGATTCTTTCGAATTGTCCAACGCTATCCATGGACAGCCCGAGTATGTGTAGATTGGGTTCGTTTTCCCATATGCTTTGCTCCGGATCCGACGCATAAATTTCGTCAGTGCCTCCCCTGTTGTTCTCCGGGTACACATCCTCTCTGTTTATTGCAGAGACGTGTATCAGGAGAACAGCGGGGAGGTGCTGCCGAAATTTTGCGTCGGATCCGGAGCATAGCTTGGGAAAATGAACCCAATCTACACATACTCGGGTGGGATTAGGACCTATCATTACCTATTAGAGTGTAGGTTGCATGGACGTAATAAAATTGACAAAGTAGATCAACTGATGAATATATACATGGTGAATTATATATATAATTGTTGTGTGTCCAGTAGCTCTGAAAGTCAAGATGAGTGATCGTGCGTGGATGTATACCGGTCACACTGGTCAGAACAAATGGAGCGCTGAATGGTTCACAAAAACCAAGGGGTTTGTGCAAGCCGCATTTGCAAATGGCCAGAGGAAAACTTGGTGCCCCTGTTTCCGATGCGGCAATTGGGAAAAGAGGACAGAGGCTGAAATGGGTAAACACCTGCAGAAGAATGGTTTTACGCCCGATTATACGGTGTGGACATTTCATGGTGAGTCTGCCCAACATGACCGAGCTGAGGTGGATCATCGTCGCACCGACGAGCATGGTACCGGGATGGAAAACATGGTGCAAGACTATGATGATGCTCGGGATTCGGACGAGGAGATGGAGGAATCTGCAAAGGCCTTCAATGAAATGTTGGAGTCTTCAAAACGTCCGCTCCACGAGCACACTGAGCTTTGTCAGTTGGATGCCATCTCACAAGTAATGGCTTTGAAGGCTCAGTTCAACTTGGGCAGAGAATGCTATGACGCAATTATGACAGTATTTGGACGCTTTCTACCCAAAGGCCATGTAATGCCTGCAAACCTGTACCAGTCGGACAAAATCCTCCGTGCACTGAAGATGCCCTATGAGAAGATACATGCCTGTGAGAAAGGATGTGCCTTATTTAGGCTTGACTATGCGGACTTGAACTATTGTCCCATTTGCAAGTGTTCCAGGTATATTGTGGTAGACAACGGTATGGGTGAGAAGACACAAACCAAAATCCCTGTTAGTGTTCTTCGGTATATGCCAATCGTACCAAGACTTCAACGTCTTTTCATGGTCGAAGAGACGGCCAGACAGATGACATGGCACAAAACAGGCAAAAGAACCGAACTAGATGCAGATGGTAATCTGATGATGGTACACACATCGGATGGTGTTGCATGGAAAAAGTTTGATGAATTACATGCTGACAAAGCGGCAGATCCGAGGCATCCTCGAGTCGGCATCAGCACCGATGGGTTCAGTGTGTTTGGTATGACGGCAGCCCAATACAGTTGTTGGCCCGTATTTGTCTTTCCACTCAATCTCCCCCCCGGACAGATTATGCAAAGAAAGAACATTTTCCTGACGTTGATAATTCCAGGGCCCAACTATCCGGGAAAAAATATGAATGTGTACATGCAGCCGCTTAAGGACGAATTGCAAGAAGCCTGGGATAATGGGTTCAAGACATACGACGCCTATAGCAAACGAAACTTCATAATGCGTGTCTGGTACATGTACTCGACGCATGACTTGCCGGCGTATGCGCTATTCATTGGCTGGTGTGTGCATGGAAGGTTCCCATGCCCCACATGCAAGGAGCTCTTGAGTTTCGTTGGCTTCAGGCCGGTCGCAAGTTTTCTTGCTTCGACATGCATAGACAGTTCCTGGATCCTCGCCATAAGTTCAGGAAAGACAAGAAGAACTTCATCAAAGGTAGAGTTGTAAAAAACTCCGCACCACCTGCGTTGATAGGCCAACAGACCCTAGATCAGTTAAACGCTCTCGAGCCAGATCCAGAGCGTCCAGGGTACTTCAAGGGGTATAATTCTGAGCATGCCTGGACTCACAAAACATGCTTATGGGATCTGCCTTACTTCAAAGACCTCCTTTGCCCACACAACATCGACGTGATGCACACTGAGAAGAATATCGCGGAGGCACTTTTTGGTACATTGTTCGGCATAGATGGGAAGTCAAAGGATAATACTAAGGCTAGAGTCGATCTGGAGGCGCTATGTGATAGGCCGTTACAAAACATGAAAGAACCGAAAGGAAAGTAGAACTGGACGAAGCCAAAGGCATGGTTCAATCTTGGAAGGCCAGCTATGAGGGAAATTATCTTGTGGGTGAAAATGCAGTTGATGTTCCTTGATGGGTATGCAGCGAATCTAAAGAGGGGAGAGAGTCTTGATAAATTGAAGATATTTGGTCTCAAGAGTCATGATTGGCACATATGGATTGAGCGGGTAATGCCGGTGATGTTGCGTGGCTTCATCGCTGAGGATGAATGGCTAATACTGGCAGAACTCAACTATTTCTTCCGTGTTCTTTGTGCGAAAGAACTATCGCCTGCCGTGCTAGAAGAAATGGAAGAGTTGGCGCCAGAGTTGATCTGCAAGTTAGAGAAGATCTTTCCACCGGGCTTCTTTAATCCAATGCAGCATTTGATTTTGCATCTCCCGACCGAGGCAAGATTGGGGGGGGGGGCGTGCAAAATCGTTGGTGCTACCCAACTGAGAGGATGCAGAAGACGCTTCGAGAAAAATGTAAAAATAAACGTAGAATTGAAGCATCTATGGCTGAGGCATTCATCACTGAGGAGGCGGCAAACTTCGTGACAGCACACTACGAAACCAAAAATCGTCATTTGCATAATCCGAAGCCTCGGTACAATGCTGACGAGCCTAAAAAGGGTGGATCCAACCTCGGCCTATTTAAAGGCAATCTCACACCAGCCAGTGTTTCAAATCCAGTATCTTTGGATAACGAAGAATGGCAGACCATTTCATTGTATATCTTCAACAACCTGATAGAAGTGCGACCGTACATCGAGTAAGTTCTCGGTACATTGTTTCGCAACTTCTATTTCCTTTGAACTGCTCTTATTCCTGGATATTTCATACAGTCGATACGTCGCCCTATTCTCGTATGGAGCGGTGATCCAAAAGGATTCCGTTGAAGAGTATGAGCTTCTCGCAAAGCAAGGAGGCGGCTATCCCGGTTTCATCTCTTGGTTCAAACAAACGGTAAATTCTATTAGACAATTTCATTTCATTCGCTAATTTGTGCGTAATGCAACAATCCTTTCATATTAAACTTTTAGGCTAATTCAGAGTCTATGGACGCCGAATTGAGACAAGTCGCTAATGGTTTTGACTATAAGGTCCGTTCATTTGACAAATACGACATCAACGAGTATCGTTTTCGTACCTATGGCAAAGAGCTATCTATGGCCGACCGAAAGTCTACAAATTGTTGTGTATCTGCTATCGGCGAAGGAGGTACTGAGTATTATGGGAGAGTTGAAGCAATTTATGAACTTCTATTCTATGGTGAAAACCCACCGAATGTGGTAGTCTTCAAATGTTATTGGTTTCAGCCGAAGGAGACTAGAAGGACTCATGAACATATAGGGCTAGTTGAAATCAACCAACGCACCCATTTAGATGTTCCTGATGTCTATAGTATGGCTCAACAGGCGACCCAAGTATTCTATCTACCCTGGGCCTGCCAAACTAATCCAAATCTGAAAGGTTGGGATGTCGTTTATGAAGTGCCGCCACGTGCTAGACTATCTCCCCCAAAGGAAGAGGATTATGAACCTCACATTAACCCAGACACATATGAAGGAGAATTCTTCCAAGAGACACGTCTTTCCAAAAAGCGTTTCAAGAACCGGTATACTTCACCCCAAAACATTGAAGTAGACAGCGACAGTGAATCCCACATCACCCCAGAGGAGGAACAAGAAGAGCCGGAACAAGAAGAGGTTACTGCTGCGGACGACCTCTCAATGCTTGACCGATTACGTAAAGGAGGCCTTCCACATGTTGATGCCACTGAACCCTATGAGCCCGTCATTGATTATAGTGATGATGATGATTATGCATTTATTGATGATACAGATCGAGATTAGTAGTAGTTTCAGGTATTCAATTTTTTTATGTTGTACTTGATGATGATACACTTAAGTGATATACATATTATTATTCATGTCGGTATTTTTTTTATGTTGTACTAATTTCGTTTACTCTTTGTCAAGGCAGGTGTTGAAAGATGGAAGGGGAGCCGACTGAGGCCAAGGACAAACGTGCCCAAATTGAAGGTGTGCCACACCATCAAGGTAGCTCCAGCTTATATCAGTTTGGGCGCAATTGGGTAATGTGGTTTGCTTCATTATTAATGCAATTCATTCATCATGCTAGCTTGAGCCCTTTAATTACTAATTTACTTTGTTTCTCTCTTTCAGGCATGCTACAATAAGACGGATAAGGTGCCAGAGGGGTACGACCTGTATGCCATGGCCCACACTGCCTCTTACAAGCAGGTCAAGGGGAAGGCGAGGAAAAGGGAGGAGTTTAACCCGAGCCAAATCCCCTACAATCTAGAGCAGGTGATGATATCTAGTGGCGGGAGATCCCGTGGCTCCATAGCCATTGATCCAGAGATTGCTCTTGAGACCACGGTGAGTTTAATTTGAATGGACGTTACTTGCTAGTCTTAACATTTGAGTGTCATCATGCTAACGAAACATTGGAAATGATCTTTGGTGCAGCGTTACTCCACACAAGCATCACACGATCCTTCTCCAGCTACTGGCCTGAGCCAGCCCGCTCCCACACCTCCATGATCAAGCCAAGTTTCTCTAGTTTTTTGCTTAACAAATGCATAAAGACCTAGACTTAGCTTTATTTCATCCAATATGCTTACCTTCATGACCTAGACGTAGCTTCTTTTCCTGCAAAATGACTTAATAAGCTTACTGACCTCCAAAACCAGCCATTTTACCTAAGTTAGCTCTAAAACGATCTATTCTTAGCTTTGTTTCCTCCAAAATGACCTAAGTTAGTTATAATATGCTTAGTTAACTAGGTTTGCTCAATAATGACATGTACTTACCTTACTATGTAAAAAACGGCATAATTAGCTTAGTTAGCTCATAAACGATCCATTTTACCTACATTAGCTCTAAAATGATGCATTTTACCTAAGTTAGCTCATAAACGATCCATTTCACCTAAGTTACCTCACAAACGATGGCGTGCTTCTTCTTCTAGTCACCTTTTCCTAACTTTCTTATTTGCCATTTTGCAGATTTCATTCACTTCTCGGAAGCTAGCTTGCTATGATGGAGTGCTTGTTTTTAATTTCATTCTCTTCTAGTATTCTTCTAGCTTGCTACAATGGAACTTGCTATCTTGATGAAACTTTGCATTGTAATATGTATGTGCAACTTTGCTATCTTGATGGAACTTGCTATGTATGAGTGGATGGAACTATATATGTATGTACGATGAAACTTATGTGCTGTTAAATAGCTCTGTGAAATATATCTATGTATGTCATATATATTTGCTGTGAAAATTGTTGGATTTAAAAAAAACAGAAAAGAGCCAATATGCAGGCTCTTTGCCGTCAGCCACCGACGGCAAAGGTCTCTTTGCCATCAGCAGCGGACGGCAAAGAGGCCACGTGGCAGGCAACTGTGCTTCCTGGGAGGCTGACCTATTTGGTCAGTTTGCCAACAGTGGCTGACGGCAAAGAGAAAAAAACTTTGCCTACAGCGGCGGACGGCAAAGGCCTTCCGATGTTTGCCGTCAGCGGCCGATGGCAAAGGCTTGCCATTAACCACCTAACAGAGTAACAGCGCAATTATTGCCGTCAGTATTCTTTGCCGTCGGCAGCTGATGGCAAAGGACCCTTTGCCGTCAGCCGCCCGAAGCGGACGGCAATGTAGCTCTTTGCCGTCCCGTACGTTGCCGTCCACTTTTGCCGTCAGCGGCGGACGACAAAGACCTTTGCCGTCCGCCATACGTGCCTTTGCCATCCGCAGTGGCTGATGGCAAAGTAGCTGATTCCTGTAGTGATGGTTAGATGAGGTTTTTTAATTAGTGGTTGTGCCAAGTAGAGCCTTTGGGAAGACTTGGGTGAAGTCTATATGATCTTGCTGTAAAAAACAGAAACGTTGCGCTCACGAGATTAGCTGCCATTGTTTAATGGAGAGTGATTTTAGGTTGATTATTTTTGCAGATGATTAATACACAAATTACTCAGGTCCACAAATTTATTTCAGAATTTTTGGAGTTCTAGAAGTATACGTTTGATACAGATTACTACAGACTGTTCTGTTTTTGACAGATTCTGTTTTCTATGTGTTGTTTGCTTATTTTGATGAATCTATGAGTAGTATCGGAGGGTATGAACCATAGAGAAGTTGGAATACAGTAGGTTTAACACCAATATGAATTTAGAATGAGTTCATTACAATACCTTAAAGTGGTGGTTTGTTTTCTTTTACTAACGGAGCTTACGAGTTTTCTGTTAAGTTTTGTGTGGTTGAAGTTTTCAAGTATTGGGTAAAGATTCGATGGACTATGGAATAAGGAGTGGCAAGAGCCTAAGCTTGGTGATTCCCAAGGCACCGCAAGGTAATATTCAAGGACAACCAAGAGCCTAAGCATGGGGATGCCCCGGAAGGCATCCCCTCTTTCGTCTTCGTTCATCGGTAACTTTACTTGGAGCTATATTTTTATTCACCACATGATATGTGTTTTGCTTGGAGCATCAATTTTATTTTGTTAGTATTTGACTGCTGTTATTTAGAATAATGTTTTGCATCTATATTCTTAATAAAAATGTCAAGGATAGCCTTTACCATGCTTTTTGCAAAGTATACATGTTGCTGTTTGAAAACAGAAAGTTTACCGCTGTTGCAAAAATTCCCTAGAAAAGTCAGAAGGTGATATAAGGTTGAATCGTTTTTCATATTGAGCTCTGATATATCTTGTAAAGATTAGTATTTTTCTCATAATTTTTGGAGTTAGGGAAGTATGATGAATCTTGCATTCTTTACAGACTATACTGTTTTGGCAGATTGCTGTTATGTTTGCATTGTTTGCATATGTTTGCTTGTTTAATGATTCTATTTGAGGATAGGAGTATTAAATATGCAGAGACATCTAGTATGCAATGTTGAATAATAATTTTAGTGAATTGTTACAGTAGAAAATGATAAGGTTTTGCATTGGTTTATACTTACTTATCTCACGAGTTCTTGTTGAGTTTGGTGTGGATGAGCTTTTGAGATTTAGGAAACCGTGATATGAGAGGAATTAAGGAAACACAAAAGCTCAATCTTGGGGATGCCCAAGCCACCCCAAGATAATATTTCAAGAAGTCTCAAGCATACAAGCTTGGGGATGCCCTGGTAGGCATCCCACCTTTCTTCTTCAAACAATTATCGGTTACACTACAGGAATCGGCTACTTTGCCGTCTGCCACGGCGGACGGCAAAGGCATGAACGGCGGACGACAAAGGTCTTTGCCGTCCACCGCGGACGGCAAACATTGACGTCAAAGTAAGATCCGGCAAACAGCTACTTTGCCGTCTGCTTTAAGCGGCTGACGGCAAAGGGCCCTTTGCTATCAACAACAGACGGCAAAGAAAGCAGATGGCAAAAATATCTCTGTTAGTCCGTTAGGTGGCTAACGACTGCCCTTTGCCGTCCGCCGTATGATGTCAGCTAGACGTCACCACTCTTTGCTGTCTGCCACTGTAGGCAAACTGGCCAAATGGGTCAGCTCCCAGGAAGCACAATTGGCTGGCACGTGTCCTGTTTGCCGTCCGCGGCGGACGGCAAAGAGGCCGTTGCCGTCGGTGGCAGACGACAAAGAGCCTGTATATTGGCTCTCTTTTTTTGTTTTTTCTGAATCCAACTATTTTCACAGCAAATATATATGACATATATAGATATATTTCACAGGGCTATTTAACATCAAACATATCACATATATATCCAGCACATAATTAAGTTTCATCCATTCATACATAAGCAAGTTCCATCCATACACATTGTTCCATCCATATACATATTACAATGCAAAGTTTGATCAAGATAGCAAGTTCCATCATAGCAAGCTAGATACAATGCAAAGCTCATCAAAGAAAAAACAAGCACTCCATCATAGCAAGCTAGCTTTCATGAAGTGAATGAAATCTTCAAAATGGCAAATAAGAAAGTTAGAAATAGGTGACTAGAAGAAGAAGACTAGAACAAGAAGTATATGTTATTTATGAGCTAACTTAGGTGAAATGGATCATATATGAGCTAACTAAGTTGAAATGGGTCGTTTATGAGCTGACTAAGGTGAAATGGATCATCTATGAGCTAACTTAGTTCAAATGGGTCGTTTATGAGCTAACTAAGGTGAAATGGATCGTTTTTGAGCTAACTAAGTTGAAATGGATCGACTATGAGCTAAGTAAGGTGAAATGGATCATCTATGAGCTAACTAAGTTGAAATGGGTCGTTTATGAGCTAAGTAAGGTGAAATGGATCGTTTTTTAGCTAACTAAGGTGTAATGGATCATTTTTGAGCTAATTAAGGTGAAATGGATCATCTAAGAGCTAATTTAGGTGAAATGGATCGTTTATGAGCTAATCTAGGTAAAATGGGTCATTTTGGAGCTAACCTAGGTAAGATGGGTCATTTTGGAGCTAACCTAGGTGAAATGGATAGTTTATGAGCTAATCTAGGTAAAATGGGTCATTTTAGAGCCAACTTGGGTAAAATGTGTGACACTCCAAAAATTTTATTTGGTTTTTATCAAAAACTTTGTGGTTTTGAAAAGAGGCCATTTAATTTTTTTTCTACTTTCAGAAAATCTTCCTCTTAAAAAACTTCCTTTGCTTTGGCAAGGATTTTATTTTTTTCAAACTTTGGTGTTTGATCTTTTGAAAACTTCTTCTCTGTTGGTTCCCTCTCAAATTCATTTTTGGGAGTTTAATTTGTTTTCTTTTAAAATGAAACTCTATGAAAATTTGAGATTTTCATATCTTGAAAACCACCCATGACTTTGCATTTTTTGCCCATGTGGTAAAACCCCTCCAAAAACCTCCCCTACACCTTGTGATCAACCTAAGTTCTCTGTCCCAACTAATCCAAACAAGTTTTGGATTTTATTCTAATTATTTTTCCTCTCAAATCAATTCTGAAAATTATTTGGAGCCTGAGTGATTTTCAAAGCAAGTACCCTATTGCATTTGAGTTTTTACCTTAAACCAACTCTCCTGGATAGTCCTTTGTACCCACAACTCAGAACCATCTTGATCCACTCCTCCTCTTTTCAAATTTTTCAAAATTCAGTCTCTACAAGTTTGGACCAGATTTGCCAAATTTGATGAAATTCATATCTACACTACTCCAAAAATTACACCAAAATTCAGGCAACCTATTTGAGCAATGAGAAGCCACTCCACCAAAAATCAGCTCAAGGAAAAATCCTAGATGCCAAAAACATTCTGTCGAACACCTGAGCTGCACTGTTCTTTGCACTTTCAGAAAAATTCAGTTTCAGTGTCATCTTGCGTTTGTCAGTTTCACTCACGCGTTCATAGTGCACTTGGCACGTTCCTCGTAGCCCCTCCCTCTTGTCCGGAGCTTCACACGCGTGCGTGGAGCCTTCCTGGCATCGGTGGCACGCTGGCCCGCCCTCGCCGGCGTCTTCTGCGGCGTCGGGACCCCCCGTGGCGGCCGACAGAAGGCATACCACGGCAGAACGCCGTTCAGCGCCGCCCAAAGCCCCTTGGCTCTCCGCGTGTCCCTGCCGTGCCAGCGCACGCCCGTGGCACCGTCGCCGTGGCCCGGCAAGCACGGAACGTTCTCCCTGCCACCGACGGGCCGCGCCACCCCCGTTCCGTCGAGCTCACCCATAACGCCAAACCCCAGCCCGTTTAGCGCCTAAATGGGACCGGTGGACCTCAACGGCGCTGCCCAAGCCCCTAATCCCCCTGCACATCCACGGCACCACCGTAATCACTCGCCGGAGATCCCCGTTCACGGCAACCGCCTCGGGCCGCCTATAAAAAGGGCCCCCGAGCTCACCCTCGTGCACGCATCATCACCACTCCTCACCAACGCCCCGCCAGGTCACTCGGAGGACCTCGAGGGGGTCTCCTCCCCCAACTCCGGCTGCCCCGGTCCGCCTCGGCCTCCACCACGATTCGCTCCGGTGAGGCCATCTCCGGCGCCCAAACCCCGTCCGTTACCCTCTCTAGCTACCAGGAGCCTAACCCCCTCTTCAATTTGACCTCTGCAGCCCTCTCCGACGAGTTCCTCGACCACCCGAGCCGCCGTCCGCCGGAGCAAAGCTCGCCGTCGACGTGATACTCGCCGGCAACCACCACCACCACCAACCGACGCGGAATGGCGCCCTGAGCACGGAGGTACCCTCCGATCCCCCTGCCTCGCCGTGGATCGCCGCCGGCGACCACCGCGGCTCTCGGGCATCGACGAGCTCCGTTTTCCTTTTTTTTGAAAGTTCAAACCTGACGTGTGGGACCCCACCGTCAGCCTCTCTGCCCTCTCTGTTGAAACGTTTTCTGGAAGCGCCTTCGGGCAAATACGTTTTCCCTTTGGGCTGGCGTAGTTTCTGCCGAAGCGTTTTCTGTTTTTATAAGCTAGCCCCCGGAAACTTTCTGTTTCATTACAGATGAGTCCCTGGGCAAAAACCCTTATAACTTTTAAAGAGAAAAGTATTTTTGATTGATTATTTTTCTGTTCTCTTTAAAATTTTGTCTAGTTTTTTATCAGATTTATTTGAAAAATATTTGGTATACTTTCTGTGCACTCCTTGGTATTTACGATAGCGCATATATTTTCTTTATACCGTAGATACCGAAGGAGGTGACGGAGCCGCGAACTTCACCGAGCTAGGTTCCGACTACTCTGAACCAGGCAAGCATGTTTGAACTTTTGATATGATGAGTGTCTTGGCATGTTTTGCATTTAGTTAGTTTTATGGCATATTGAGAAGCATATCGATGAACGTTATTTTATGTGATAGTGAGGTAAGTGAGTTCAATGATCCATATGTGAATGGATGTGAGGATGAATGGCCATGTGTTGGCATGAGTATGGGTGAGATGGCAGTGTCGTAGCATGCCAGTCTTACGCCAGACTATGTGACTTCAGTGTCAAACCGTATCGGTCCAGTTCCTCTCATTTCCTTCCCTGTACTACCACATGTTTTCCGCAAGGAATATGGTTTAGTAAGTTGCAAACCACTTTTCTGGTACACACCAAAAGGAGAGGTCGTGATGATGGTTCCATGGCCCTGGATTAAAGCCAGTCATCCGGTCAGGGGGCATGGGTGTTTCCGGTTGGGACCGAGAGGGGGGCACCCCTTAGAGCACGCGTATATAAATTTGATCCCATGCTATTCAAGATTGTGATCTCCCCGTCTCAAAAGTTTTTCTTGGATGATGTCTAGGGTGATTCCTAGCATCGAGAGGTAGGATGGGTGTGTACTGGTTAGCTGTGTTTTCTTCCGAAATACCGTAAACGGAACTAGTCCTTCGTGACTACGGAAATCCGTTGGCTGTGGGAAAAAATTTGTACAAACTCTGCAGAGTCATATATTCCTCCAAATCATCTATTCCCTGTCCCAGGTCGATATTATCTTATCCTAACCAAATGTCAGTTTTGATGGCAGAGACTCCGGTGATTCGCTTGAGTGCTAACTCCGGTTAAATGATTATCCCTGTGGATGGACTAACCCATTTATTCTTATGAATTAAATGTTTATTATGAGTATTATTTACCTGTGAATAAAAGCCCTTTCTGTGATGTCGCCCCGACGTCCGACTGTGGCATTTCTTTTCAAGCCCTTTCTGTGATGTCGCCCCGACGTCCGACTGTGGCATTTCTTTTAAAGCCCTTTCTGTGATGTCGCCCCGACATCCGTCTGTGGTATTTCTTTTAAAGCCCTTTATGTGGTGTTGCTAAGACGCCCAACTGTGGCATCATTTCCTTATATTTATTTGTTCACCTTTCGAGGCGTCGCTTCAGACACCCGATCGGTAGTTATTTATGTTCTGTTGGGATTTCAGGCGGACTACCGCCGTTTCCCTTTTTACTTACCTTGTTATGCTAATTTTTGAAATGTACATTGGTGAATTATTCATGATGCATCCATGCATGCATTTGTTATATCTTACGTCCGAACTGTCTTGCGAGTACTTTCAAAGTACTCATTGGCTTGTTGATTTGGCCAGATGTTGACGAAGGCGATCTCATGGATGAAGAGTTTGATAGCGAGTCCGACACCTAGAGGAGTCCCAGTCAGTCTCGTGCAACCCTGGATTTGGTCACTGTTTTACATCCGCTTCCGCTACCAAATAAATTCATCGAGCCTCACCTCGACGCTCGATGAGATGACAGACTTAGAGTCTTGTATTTCTCTCCCCGCTGTGTTTTTCCACCACCGTCCTATCCTCGAGTCAGTAGTATGCCTCCACACCACTGTGTCATGTCCGCCATTATGTATAATTATTGGCGTGCTTGTAATAATTTGGTTGAGCAACCGTAGTTCGACCCTGTAATATATTTTATGCTACTGGCTTATTGTATCAAGAATTTGTCTACCAGTGAGGAGGATTTCTCTCATACTGGACTCAAAAGATTGGTTTCTCAATAAATATTTTTATTGGAAAACCGGTCGTGACAAGCTTGGTACCAGAGCCAGGCTGACTGTAGGAAGCCACTAGGTGCGATCGCTAATTGGTTATTAGCATGATAGAGCTAAATTATATTTTTGCAATTGTAGTCATTTTCTGTCAGTCAGCATAAATTTATGATCTGACCCTGCAGAATTTTTGCCTACTTTTGTAGATGGCCGACAACAGCTGCGAGTCTCAGACCTTCGCCAACGTGCCCGATGGGTTCGTCAAGCTTCTTTCTTTCATCGTTCAGGTCGCGATGGGGCCATCCGTGCGCCCAGTCTTCACACTCTGCCAGCACCGAGTCAACGACAGTCTGACCATGCACCAGGCCGCGGTGCAGTTCAAGGGAGGGCGTGGTGAGTTACGCCGCTTCCGGTTCGTGGGAAGAGCCATGCCTACGGAGAGGCATGCTATGCAGATGGCAGCCCGTGAGGCGATAGCTCGTCTCAGGGATGTCCTTCCCGTGATGAAGACTCGTCGTTACCGTTATCTTCCGTGCCATGTGCCTTACACCTGTCACTACGCATACTCCTGCCCCAGAGGAGAACGAGACGAGGCTTTTGAGATGCTCATTGAGTATCTCCGGGCCCTGGAGGCAGCCTTCGACAACCTGGTGGACGACTTCGTAGCTACCCGCATGGACTCAGTTCATGGCTGTGCTGCCAACAGGAGGGAGCTCCTACCCATCGCTCCGCCACTGACTTTGGTCTCGTCCTCAGCATCTTATACGCCTACTCATCGCCTGCCTTCTACCGAAGAATTCAACCAAGTCATTGCGCCCACTCCAGCGCGCACTGCACCACCCTTCGCGCCCACTCCTGTACGTGTTGCTCCGCCCCTGGCAACCGTTCCGTCCACTCTGCGCAACACTACACGTATGGAGCCCATTAGCGAGGAGGAAGTCGAGTCCCCAACCTCGCTACGCCTCGCCCTCGGCAGGGCAAAGGAGGTCGTCAACATCTCTGCCTGAGTACGCTTAGCTGCCATGTATTGTACCGCTTTGTAAGATATGTACATAGGTTGTGAGAAGTAGCCTGTTTGCGCATCATGTAGGATCTGGAGAAGTGCACTAGCCTAAATAACATGTCAGGATTATGTACGCATATCCTGAGTGATGTATTGTATAATTACCGCCCGCGTGTAAGATATGTAATGAGCAGTCCTTCTCCGTGCGCAAGTCGATTTGTTTTTCTTAAGTAAGCTTGGTTATTTAATTATATTTGCCAGCTTTATGCATTTATGGATTTGTTTTTGCGACTCTTTCCGCTTTTCTTATGAGTTTTACAAAATATATCCCCAGAGTGAAAAATGTCTCGTCCTTGGACTCGCTCCATGCCAACTCCACCAGAGGGAAATTATACACAACCCAGCAACGAGTTCACTCAGGGACAGTCAAACCAACAGGGCAGTGAATCGGCACTTTCACAAATGTGCCGCCTTTATGAGCAGAGTCAGCAACAACATCGGGAAATGATGAACCAAGTCATCAACATGGGAAATCACCATGGACAGTATCAGCAGCATTCCAAGTTATCTGAGCTACAGAAGACACGTCCTCAAACATTTTCTCACACTGACAAACCTCTTGAAGCCGAGGACTGGCTTCGAGATATGGAGAGAAAATTAATTATTGCAAAATGTTCAGACCCCGAGAAGGTATTGTATGCTCCGCACTATCTCACAGGAGCAGCCGCATCGTGGTGGGAGAATTTTCTGCACATGCATCCCAACGAAAATGACATAACCTGGGATGATTTCAAGGAAGGTTTCCGTGGTGCACACATTCCTAAGAGTATTATGAAAATCAAGAAGAGAGAATTCGATGACCTCAAACAAAGGAACATGACAGTGTCAGATTACAACAGTCAATTTACTCTATTGTCCCGCTACGCCAATGAAGAGCGTATGACTGAAATCAAGAAGATGGAGAAATTCCTTGACGGTCTGGCGCCCGCGCTTAAATGCCAACTGGTCGTGCACACTTTTCCTGATTTTAAAACACTGGTGGACAAAGCCATTACTCTGGAAAATGAGAGACGCAGTCTGGAAGATATCCGCAAGCGAAAAAGGGACCAGACTAACCATGCTCGCAATCACCGAAGCAAGACAGATTTTCAAAAGGGTGGGACACACAAATCCTCATCCAATGTCTCACGCCCAATCAAGAATTTTCATGCAAGGGACAAGGAATTCACCTATCGCCCCGGCGTTACTTGTTACGCTTGTGGAGAAGAAGGGCACTATGCCAAACAGTGCCCCAAGCCAAGGAATTCAACCCCAAAGCCGAACAACGGCGGCAACAATTCCGCGCCCAAGCGAAACAATTTCAATCCCAACAATAACCACAGGAAGGGTCATCTGAACCACGTAACCAAAGAGGAGGCACAAAATGCTCCGGATATCGTACTCGGTACGTTTCCTGTCAACACAATACCTGCAATGGTTTTGTTTGATTCTGGAGCTTCTCACTCTTTCATTTCGAAAAGTTTTGCTTTGCAAAATAATTTTTCGATGCTTCCTTTGGAGAAATCCATGACCATCAAGTCCCCTGGGATTCAGCAAGTTACTCAGAATTACTGTCAGAATGTGGTCATTGAGTTCGAAGGATTGGAGTTTCACGCAAATCTTATTGTGTTGGAAAATAAAGGACTGGATGTCATCCTAGGGATGGATTGGCTAACCACCAATAAGGGTTTTATCGACTGTTTCAACAGGACCGTAATTCTCACACACCACCAAGGGAAGACAATAAGAGTATCAGCCAAGGAAGGAAAAATACCCCGGCAACCGAGATTAAATAAGGTGGACGTTTCTGAGCTAAACAAGGTTCCAGTAGTGTGTGAATTTCCAGATGTATTCCCTGAAGAGCTACCAGGCATGCCACCAGACCGAGAAATAGAATTCCGCATTGAGCTAGCACCAGGAACCACCCCCATATACAAGAAACCATACAGAATGGCACCATCCGAGTTGATCGAGTTGAAGAAGCAAATAAAGGAATTACTGGAAAAAGGATACATTCGAGCCAGCTCCTCACCTTGGGGATCACCAATTTTATTTGCCAAAAAGAAGGATGGAACGCTGAGATTGTGTATTGACTATCGAGCACTTAACATGGTCACAGTCAAAAACAAATACCCGATGCCAAGGATAAACGATTTGTTTGATCAACTCGCTCAGGCCAAGGTATTCTCAAAAATTGACTTAAGGTCAGGATACCATCAATTGAAGGTACGAACGGAAGATATCCCCAAAACAGCCTTCACCTCCAGATATGGACTGTACGAGTTCACAGTGATGCCATTTGGATTAACTAACGCCCCAGCATATTTTGTTCACCTCATGAACAAAGTATTTATGAAGTTTATGGACAAGTTCGTCGTGGTATTCATCGACGATATTCTGGTATACTCCAAGACACCAGAAGAGCACGCAGAACATCTCAGGATTGTGCTAGGAGAGCTAAGAAAACACCAATTGTATGCCAAGTTCAGCAAGTGCGAATTTTGGCTAAGACAAGTAGGCTTTCTAGGCCACGTGCTGACCCAAGACGGTATCGCAGTGGACCCAGAGAAAGTCAAGGCCGTACTTGGCTGGAAGTCACCAGCCAGCGTAACGGACATACGGAGTTTCTTGGGAATGGCAGGATATTACCGCAGATTTATTGAAGGATTTTCCACCATAGCCAAGCCTATGACACAGTTGCTCAAGAAAGATAAGAAGTTTGAATGGACAGAAGCCTGCGAGAAAAGTTTCCAAGAGCTAAAGCGGAAGTTAACGACAGCACCGGTATTAATTGTACCCGACATACACAAGAATTTTGAAGTATATTGTGACGCGTCCAGAAAGGGTCTCGGATGCGTGTTGATGCAGGAAGGCAAGGTTGTCGCCTACGCTTCAAGGCAACTTCGCAAGCATGAGGAAAATTATCCCACTCATGACTTAGAAATGGCAGCAGTTATTCATGCACTCAAGGAATGGAGGCATTTCTTACTTGGGAATCGATGTGAAATATATACGGATCACAAAAGTCTCAAATATATTTTCACGCAGCCAGAACTAAATTTACGGCAACGACGTTGGTTGGAGTTGGTAAAGGATTATGATGTTGGTATCCATTACCATCCAGGGAAAGCAAATGTAGTGGCCGATGCCCTTAGTCGGAACCCCAGCTCCGACGAAAACAATCTGCACAGCTTGAGGCCCGAATTCCAACAAGAATTTGCCAAGCTCAACTTGATAATGGTAGCAGAAGGCACCATATCAAACTTGGAAATACAACCCAACCTTGTGGAGAAAATTAAAGAAGCTCAGCCCGGTCACACCAGCATCGAAGGCATCAAAAGAAAGTTGAGTATGGGCAAGGCCTCGGAATTCGTAATAGACAATGAAGGAATATTATGGTACGGAGAAAGGCTCTGCGTGCCAAACATAGAAGACCTTAAGCAGCAAATTTTAGCTGAAGCACACACCACTCCATATTCAATTCACCCTGGAGGAACCAAAATGTATAAGGATATTCAGGAAAGATTTTGGTGGCACGGTATGAAGAGGGACATAGCCACCTTCATTGCATGTTGCGACTCATGTCAACGCATAAAAGCTGAGCATCAGAGACCAGCCGGACTACTGCAACCTAACAAAATACCTGAGTGGAAATGGGATGAAATAGGGATGGATTTTATTGTCGGACTACCTCGGTCACGACACGGGAATGATGCCATATGGGTCATCACTGACAGGTTGACCAAAGTGGCACACTTTATTCCAGTGAAGACAACCTACAACACTCAGAGGCTTGCCAGGATTTATCTTTCCCGCATAGTTTGTCTGCACGGTGTCCCGAAGACTATAATATCCGACAGAGGCACTCAGTTCGTCTCAAGATTTTGGGAGCATTTACAACAGGCTCTGGGAACCCAACTAGCCTTCAGTACCGCATACCACCCACAGACTGATGGACAAACAGAACGCGTAAACCAGGTTTTAGAAGACATTCTGAGAGCATGTGTCCTCACATATGGAACCAGTTGGGAAGAAAGCCTGCCATACGCCGAGTTCGCGTATAACAATAGCTACCAGGCCAGCCTACAAATGGCACCATTTGAGGCTTTATACGGACGAAGATGTCGTACTCCGTTAAATTGGTCAGAGACCGGAGACAGCCGTATCTTCGGACCAGACATGCTCAGAGAAGCCGAGGAAAAGGTCAAGCTAATCAAAGACCGACTTAAGACCGCTCACAGTCGACAGAAGAGTTATTATGATCAGAAACATCATAGGGTCAGCTTCGAACCCGGTGAGTTCGTATACCTGAGAGTATCCCCTATGAGAGGATTGCAACGATTCAAGATTAAAGGAAAGTTAGCACCAAGATTCATTGGACCATTCTGCATAGTGGCACGAAGAGGCACTGTAGCCTACCAGCTAGACTTACCCGAGGAATTATCCGATATTCATGACGTGTTCCACGTCTCTCAATTAAGGAAGTGCGTAAGCAACCCAGAGAAACAAGTATCCCATGAAAACATTGACGTGCAGCCAGACCTCACTTATCGGGAACGTCCCGTAAGAATATTAGAGGAGTCTGAAAGGAGGACCCGACAGAAGACCATCAAGTTTTTCAAAGTCCAGTGGAGCAATCACACCGACAGTGAAGCAACTTGGGAAAGCGAGGATTTTCTTCGGACAGAGCATCCACACTTATTTAAGGATCAGCTGGAATCTCGGGGACGAGATTTTTCCTAAGGGGGTAGGTGTTGTGACACTCCAAAAATTTTATTTGGTTTTTATCAAAAACTTTGTGGTTTTGAAAAGAGGCCATTTAAATTTTTTTTCTACTTTCAGAAAATCTTCCTCTTAAAAAACTTCCTTTGCTTTGGCAAGGATTTTATTTTTTTCAAACTTTGGTGTTTGATCTTTTGAAAACTTCTTCTCTGTTGGTTCCCTCTCAAATTCATTGTTGGGAGTTTAATTTGTTTTCTTTTAAAATGAAACTCTATGAAAATTTGAGATTTTCATATCTTGAAAACCACCCATGACTTTGCATTTTTTGCCCATGTGGTAAAACCCCTCCAAAAACCTCCCCTACACCTTGTGATCAACCTAAGTTTTCTGTCCCAACTAATCCAAACAAGTTTTGGATTTTATTCTAATTATTTTTCCTCTCAAATCAATTCTGAAAATTATTTGGAGCCTGAGTGATTTTCAAAGCAAGTACCCTATTGCATTTGAGTTTTTACCTTAAACCAACTTTCCTGGATAGTCCTTTGTACCCACAACTCAGAACCATCTTGATCCACTCCTCCTCTTTTCAAATTTTTCAAAATTCAGTCTCTACAAGTTTGGACCAGATTTGCCAAATTTGATGAAATTCATATCTACACTACTCCAAAAATTACACCAAAATTCAGGCAACCTATTTGAGCAATGAGAAGCCACTCCACCAAAAATCAGCTCAAGGAAAAATCCCTGGATGCCAAAAACATTCTGTCGAACACCTGAGCTGCACTGTTCTTTGCACTTTCAGAAAAATTCAGTTTCAGTGTCATCTTGCGTTCGTCAGTTTCACTCACGCGTTCACAGTGCACTTGGCACGTTCCTCGTAGCCCCTCCCTCTTGTCCGGAGCTTCACACGCGTGCGTGGAGCCTTCCTAGCGTCGGTGGCACGCTGGCCCACCCTCGCCGGTGTCTTCTGCGGCGTCGGGACCCCCCGTGGCGGCCGACAGAAGGCACACAACGGCAGAACGCCGTTCAGCACCGCCCAAAGCCCCTTGGCTCTCTGCGTGTCCCTGCCGTGCCAGCGCACGCCCGTGGCACCGTCGCCGGGGCCCGGCAAGCACGGAACGTGCTCCCTGCCGCCGACGGGCCGCGCCACCCCCGTTCCGTCGAGCTCACCCATAACGCCAAACCCCAGCCCGTTTAGCGCCTAAATGGGACCGGTGGACCTCAACGGCGCTGCCCAAGCCCCTAATCCCCCTGCACATCCACGGCACCGTCGTAATCACTCGCCGGAGATCCCCGTTCATGGCAACCGCCTCGGGCCGCCTATCAAAAGGGCCCCCGAGCTCACCCTCGTGCACGCATCATCACCACTCCTCACCAACGCCCCGCCAGGTCACTCGGAGGACCTCGAGGGGGTCTCCTCCCCCAACTCCGGCCGCCCCGATCCGCCTCGGCCTCCACCACGATTTGCTCCGGTGAGGCCATCTCCGGCGCCCAAACCCCGTCCGTTACCCTCTCTAGCTACCAGGAGCCTAACCCCCTCTTCAATTTAACCTCTGCAGCCCTCTCCGACGAGTTCCTCGACCACCCGAGCCGCCGTCCGCCGGAGCAAAGCTCGCCGTCGACGTGATACTCGCCGGCGACCACCACCACCACCAACCGACGCGGAATGGCGCCCTGAGCACGGAGGTACCCTCCGATCCCCCTGCCTCGCCGTGGATTGCTGCCGGCGACCACCGCGGCTCTCGGGCGCCGACGAGCTCCGTTTTCCTTTTTTTTTTGAAAGTTCAAACCTGACGTGTGGGACCCCACCGTCAGCCTCTCTACCCTCTCTGTTGAAACGTTTTCTGGAAGCGCCTTCGGGCAAATACGTTTTCCCTTTGGGCTGGCGTAGTTTCTGCCGAAGCGTTTTCTGTTTTTATAAGCTAGCCCCCGGAAACTTTCTGTTTCATTACAGATGAGTCCATGGGCGAAAACCCTTATAACTTTTAAACAGAAAAGTATTTTTGATTGATTCTTTTTCTGTTCTCTTTAAAATTTTGTCTAGTTTTTTATCAGATTTATTTGAAAAATATTTGGTATACTTTCTGTTCACTCCTTGGTATTTACGATAGCGCATATATTTTCTTTATACCGTAGATACCGAAGGAGGTGACGGAGCCGCGAACTTCACCGAGCTAGGTTCCGACTACTCTGAACCAGGCAAGCATGTTTGAACTTTTGATATGATGAGTGTCTTGGCATGTTTTGCATTTAGTTAGTTTTATAGCATATTGAGAAGCATATCGATGAAGGTTATTTTATGTGATAATGAGGTAAGTGAGTTCGATGATCCATATGTGAATGGATGTGAGGATGAATGGCCATGTGTTGGCATGAGTATGGGTGAGATGGCAGTGTTGTAGCATGCCAGTCATACGCTAAACTATGTGACTTCAGTGTCAAACCGTATCGGTCCAGTTCCTCTCATTTCCTTCCCTGTACTACCACATGTTTTCCGCAAGGAATATGGTTTAGTAAGTTGCAAACCGCTTTTCTGGTACACACCAAAAGGAGAGGCCGTGATGATGGTTCCATGGCCCTGGATTAAAGCCAGTCATCCGGTCAGGGGGCATGGGTGTTTCCGGTTGGGACCGAGAGGGGGGCACCCCTTAGAGCGCGCGTATATAAATTTGGTCCCATGCTATTCGAGATTGTGATCTCCCCGTCTCAAAAGTTTTTCTTGGACGATGTCTAGGGTGATTCCTAGCATCGAGAGGTAGGATGGGTGTGTACAGCTGTGTTTTCTTCCGAAATACCGTAAACGGAACTAGTCCTTCATGACTACGGAAATCCGTTGGCTGTGGGAAAATTTTTGTACAAACTCTGCAGAGTCATATATTCCTCCAAATCATCTATTCCCTGTCCCAGGTCGATATTATCTTATCCTAATCAAATGTCAGTTTTGATGGCAGAGATTCCGGTGATTCGCTTGAGTGCAAACTCCGGTTAAATGATTATCCCTGTGGATGGACTAACCCATTTATTCTTATGAATTAAATGTTTATTATGAGTATTATTTACCTGTGAATAAAAGCCCTTTCTGTGATGTCGCCCCGACGTTCGACTGTGGCATTTCTTTTCAAGCCCTTTCTGTGATGTCGCCCCGACGTCCGACTGTGGCATTTCTTTTCAAGCCCTTTCTGTGATGTCGCCCCGACGTCCGACTGTGGCATTTCTTTTAAAGCCCTTTCTGTGATGTCGCCCCGACATCCGTCTGTGGTATTTCTTTTAAAGCCCTTTATGTGGTGTCGCTAAGACGCCCGACTGTGGCATCATTTCCTTATATTTATTTGTTCACCTTTCGAGGCGTCGCTTCAGACACCCGATCGGTAGTTATTTATGTTCTGTTGGGATTTCAGGCGGACTACCGCCATTTCCCTTTTTACTTACCTTGTTATGCTAATTTTTGAAATGTACATTGGTGAATTATTCATGACGCATCCATGCATGCATTTGTTATATCTTACGTCCGAACTGTCTTGCGAGTACTTTCAAAGTACTCACTGGCTTGTTGATTTGGCCAGATGCTGACGAAGGCGATCCCATGGATGAAGAGTTTGATAGCGAGTCCGACACCTAGAGGAGTCCCAGTCAGTCTCGTGCGACCCTGGATTTGGTCATTGTTTTACATCCGCTTCCGCTACCAAATAAATTCATCGAGCCTCACCTCGACGCTCGATGAGATGACAGACTTAGAGTCTTGTATTTCTCTCCCTGCTGTGTTTTTCCACCACCGCCCTATCCTCGAGTCAGTAGTATGCCTCCACACCACTGTGTCATGTCGGCCATTATGTATAATTATTGGCGTGCTTGTAATAATTTGGTTGAGCAACCGTAGTTCGATCCTGTAATATATTTTATGCTACTGGCTTATTGTATCAAGAATTTGTCTACCAGTGAGGAGGATTTCTCTCATACTGGACTCAAAAGATTGGTTTCTCAATAAATATTTTTATTGGAAAACCGGTCGTGACAAAATGCATCATTTTAGAGCTAACCTAGGTAATATGGATGGTTTTTGGAGGTTAGTAAGCTTATTAAGTCATTTTGGAGGAAAAGAAGCTAACTCTAAGTCATTATGGTAAGCATATTGGAGGAAATAAAGCTAAGTCTAGGTCTTTATGCATTTGTTAAGCAAAACACTAGAGACACTTACCGTGATCATGGAGGTGTTGTAGCGGGGTGGCTCATGCCGGTAGCTGGAGAAGGATCGTGCGATGCTTGTCTTGAGTTACGCTGCACCAAAGATCATTTCCAATGTCTCGTTAGCATGATGACACTCAAATGTTAAGACTAGCAAGTAATGTCCATTCAAATTAAACTCACCGTGGTCCCAGGAGAAATCACTGGCATCGGCGGAGCGGTCTGACCGGACTTCTCGCACACAGATTGCATTTGATTTTGACGACTCAATCATACTAGTTAGTAATGAGACAAACACTACATGAATGTTTTGGCTAATGTGTAGAAAAAACTTACCACAAGGAGCTCGTATATGGCCCTTGCCTGCATGCCATTCCGTGCCCTCTCCTCCTCCAACATCTTTGTCGTCCTCTCCTCCAACTCCCGCTGCCTCTCCGCCGCCTCCGCCAGAAGTTTCTCCATTCTATCTCTCTCACTTTGTATAGCAGCCTGCAACACCACTCCTCGTTACCATTTGTAATCATTGATGGAAGCGCACACAATGTAATGGAGAAAGATAGCTGAGTACGTATAACTAACCTTGAAGGTGAGTTGGACTGGCCGTTCACGAGGCTTTATCTCAGGAGCGGAGCTCGACTGGCGCGCCTTGATCTCCGGGAGAGTGCTAGGACAATGGAT
This sequence comes from Triticum aestivum, assembly GCF_018294505.1. Classification (NCBI taxonomy): domain Eukaryota; kingdom Viridiplantae; phylum Streptophyta; class Magnoliopsida; order Poales; family Poaceae; genus Triticum; species Triticum aestivum. The sequence goes on along the minus strand of NC_057798.1, from coordinate 724,315,903 downwards.
AGGTCCATCTCCCATTGATATGGAGCCATGGGACCTCCCGCCACCAGATATCATCAGCAGCTCGGTATCAATGGGACCCTAGCTCGGGTTAAAGTCCTCCCCTTTCCTCGCCCTCCCCTCATCTCTATATTTCACGAGCTTGTCATGGGAGGAGATGTTGGTGAAGTTTTTTGGATCATCGAGGTCAGACGCAGAGAATGCCTTGACTTTCTTGTAAGAGCCAGTGTGGGCCATGGCATACAGGTCGTACACCTCTGGCACCTTATCCGCCTTATTGTAGCGTGTCTGAAAGAGAGAAACAAAGTAAATTAGTAATTAAAGGGCTGAAAGCTAGCATGACGAATGAATTGCATGAATCATGAAGCAAACCACATACCCAGTTCCGCCCGTACTGATATAAGTTGGAGCTGCCTTGATGGTGTGGCAGACCTTCCATTTGGGCACGTTTGTCCTTGGCCTCGTTGTGGTGGGCTCGCCATTCTTTTGAGCACCACTCATTGACCAACACCTCCCAACAATCCATCCGATCCGCACACCATCTCAGAGGGGCCTAAGTTAGGAAATAGAAACTTGAGCGCTACGGCTATGAATTACTAAATGAAGGAAGTAAAGTACAAGGCCTTAAGAATTACCTTCATGTACTCATCCTTACTCAAGAACTTCTCGCGGCACGCCGGCTTGGTCTTCTTGATACCACGCGCGGCGTAGTAGTCTCGAACGGCCTGCACCCGAGCCTCGTGCCGTAAGTTCTGTAGTAGGCGCTTGCAGACGTTATCGATAACATTTGCCGCCTCCTCCTCGTATCCCTCCTCACACCTGTAGAATGTCTGCAATCAAATGAGACAATATTGATTAGTACAATTAATAACTAGCTAGTTGAAGATTTTTAATTGTGTAAAGGAGAAATTACCCAAAACTTTCTAATCACCACGCCTGCCCTCGTCTTGCACAAGACACCATCCATAATCTCACCTGGCGGGGCCGAGGCAGCCAAGTAGTGCTCCCAACTCAATCCAAGCTCTGGAAGCCGACCCTCACCAGGCAACGTAACAAACCCCGGGAAGTTATGCCGACAAAGAACTCCAAGGACGGAGTTGGGCCGGCGGACACTATGATGGTGGTCCCAACCCCTGCAGCATGACAAGGCCAACGCATTAGATATTTGAAGAAACATGAATGCAGAAGGGTACAAAAAGATTAAATGCACTTACCTCTCCCCATCAGGGAAAATCAACCACCTCTGCTCGCGGGTCGCCGGCATGTCCGGGAGCCGTGTAGCACCATGCTGGTAGACGGTGCCCCCTTCCTCGTCAATATCAGTCGTCTCCTCGCCATCATCAGCATGGCCACTCGGCCCCTCAGGCTGATCCGGCCAGGTACCCCATCCAGACGTGTGTTCCTCCGGGGTCTCGTGGGCCGAACTCTCGTGGCCCGAAAGCCCGCGGACCGGAGTCCGTGTAGCCTCCTCCTCGGACGAGTCCACCCTAGCAGTCACGTGCTCGGGTGAAACAGCTGGGGGTGGTGGCGAGGAAGGCGCCCTCGCAGTCACCCTACCTCCTCTCCTGCGACCACGTGCTCTAGCTCCTATCTGCTTCTTCTTACCTCGTCCCCTGCTCGGCACCATGGTCGATGAAGAAGGGCCCAGCGGTGTCGCCATACTGTCCAGCAACGCTCGGTGGAGAGGTGCGTGTGGAATGGAAGACCTCGTCGCACGCGCCGACGAAGAAGGGTCCTCGGAGCGCTCCCGACCAGCGCCCACCATCTTTCAACACCTACCATGACAAAGAGTAAACGAAATTGGTACAACGGCAAAAAAATACCGACATGAATAATAATATGTATATCACTTAAGTGTATCATCATCAAGTACAACATCAAAAAAATTGAATACCTGACACTACGTATAAATGCATAATCATCGTCATCAAGTACAATAATAATCACGATTAGTATCATCAATAAATGCATAATCATCATCATCACTATAATCAATGACGGGCTAACGGGGTCAGGGGGTCAGGGTGTCGGGGTGTGGTGTCGGGGTCGAGGTGTCGGGGTGTGGTGTCGGGGTGTGGTGTCGGGGTCAGGGTGTTGGGTGTGGTGTCGGGGTCGGGGTGTCGGGGTCAGGGGGTCAGGGGGTCGGGGTGTCGTGTCGGGGTCGGGGTGTGGTGTTGGGGTGTCTGGGTCAGGGTGTCGGGGTGTTTTTTCTACTTCTTTTACTTCTTTTCTTTTCTTCTTTTCTTCTTTTCTTCTTCTTCTACTTCTTCTACTTCTTTTCTTCTTCTTCTTTTTTCATCTTTTTTCTACTTCTTTTACTTCTTTTCTTTTCTTCTTTTCTTCTTCTTCTACTTCTTCTACTTCTTTTCTTCTTCTTTTTTCATCTTTTTCTACTTCTTTTACTTCTTTTCTTTTCTTCTTTTCTTCTTCTTCTACTTCTTCTACTTCTTTTCTTCTTCTTCTCTTTTCATCTTTTTCTACTTCTTTTACTTCTTTTCTTTTCTTCTTTTCTTCTTCTTCTACTTCTTCTTCTTCTTTTCTTCTTCTTCTTTTTTCATCTTTTTTCTACTTCTTATACTTCTTTTCTTTTCTTCTTCTTCTACTTCTTCTACTTCTTTTCTTCCTCTTCTTCTTTTCTTCTACATATTCTTTTTTCTTCTACTTCTTTTCTTCTTTTCTTCTTCTTCTTTTTTCATCTTTTTTCATCTAAAACCCATGCACTAAATCTAACACTAACAGATATGTAGCACTAAATTTGACACTAACACTAACACATATGTAGCACTAAATCTAACACTAACAATTAAACAGCAAAAAAGAAAAAACAGAAAAAAAGAATACTCACCAGAGCCGGGGGCGACGCTGGCGCCGGGGTGGTGGGCGGGTGGGGGGGGGGCGGCGGGGCTCCGGGGCAGTGGGACAGTCGGGCGGGTGGGGGAGGGGGCAGTGCGGGGGCGGCACCGGGTGGCGGGGCACCGGGGCGGCGGGATGGTGGGCCGTCAGTGTGTGGGGGAGGGAGCGGTGGCGGGGGCGGGGGCGTTGGCGGGTGTGGCGCCGGGCGGGGGGGGGGGGGGGGCGATGGCGGGGCGGGGCGTCGGGATGGTAGGGCATCGGCGGGTGGGGGAGGAGGCGGTGGCGGGGGCGGCGCAGGCCGGCGGGGGCGGGGGTGGTGGCGGGGGCGGCGCCAGGCAGCTGGTGCGGCGCGGTGGGTGGATCGATGTGGGCGTCGGGGAGGAGAGAGGGAGAAACAGAGAGAGTAACGGGCGGGGGGGGGGGGGGAGGGCTCGGCCGTTAGTTAGGTTACCCTTTGCCGTCTGCTGCGGACGGCAAAGAGGGGCGACGTTAAGTTTTTCCGTTAGCGGGTCCCACCTCCCTCTTTGCCGTCAGCCAGCGGACGGCAAAGATTCTTTGCCGTCAGCCAGCGGACGACAAAGAAATGGCTGATGGCAAAGACCTTCTTTGCCGTCAGCCGTTTCTTTGCCGTCCGCTTTTCGGTAGCTGATGGCAAAGAGCTTCTTTGCCGTCCGCTAGCGGACGATAAAGATCTGGTAGATGGCAAAGTAGCTGATTCCAGTAGTGTTAGTATCAGTTGAGCCTAAGTTTTTGCTTCTTCACATGAGTCGTGCTATCCTTGCAATGTCATTTTATTTTGCTTTGCTTGCTATTTGAATAAAATACCAAGATCTAAAATTCTTAAATGGGAGAGAGTCTTCACATAGTTGCATAATTATTTAACTACTCATTGATCTTCACTTATATCTTTTTGGAGTAGTTTGTCATTTACTCGTGTGCTTCACTTATATCCTATGAGTAAATGGTTGAATGAGTTGAATGTCATAAATCTGAAATTATATATGTCTCATTTTCTTATCCCATGGGGAGTAATGACTTCACATCTAAGAAGTAGAGGTTGTAAATTTATTGAAGGTTAGCAAGCATTGTATTGGTCATTTGAACAATTCATGAAAGAATATCGAAGGAAGAGAGATTTCACATATAAATATACTATCTTAGACATCTTTTATAATTGTGAGCACTCATTAAGTATGACATGCTAAAGAGTTGATGTTGGACAAGGAAGACATCGTAATGAGTTATGTTTTCTCACATCTCAGTTAAAGTATATTGTCATGGATCATTCAAACATGTTGAGCTTGCCTTTCCCCCTCATGCTAGCCAAAATTTCTTGCACCAAGTAGAGATACTACTTGTGCTTCCAAATATCCTTAAACCCAGTTTTTTCCATGAGAGTCCACCATACCTACCTATGGATTGAGTAAGATCCTTCAAGTAAGTTGTCATCGGTGCATGCAATAAAAAATGCTCTCTAAATATGTATGATCTATTAGTGTGAAGAAAATAAGCTTTATACGATCTTGTTGTGGAAGCAATGAAAGCGACGGACTGCATAATAAAGGTCCATATACAAGTGGCAATATAAAGTGACGTTCTTTTGCATTAAGATTTTGTGCATCCAACCATAAAAGCGCATGACAACCTCTGCTTCCCTCTGCAAAGGGCCTATCTTTTACTTTATGTCTTTTACTTTATGCAAGAGTCAAGGTGATCTTCACCTTTCCCTTTTTCATTTTATCCTTTGGCAAGCACCTCGTGTTGGAAAGATCCTGATATATATATCCAATTGGATGTAAGTTAGCATGAACTATTATTGTTGACATCACCCAAAGGTGAATACATTGGGAGGCAACACTATAAGCCCCTTTCTTTCTCAGTGTCCGATTAAAACTCCATAACCACAAGTATTGCGTGAGTGTTAGCAATTGTAGAAGACTATATGATAGTTGAATATGTGGAGTTTGCTAAATCAAAGCTCTGACATAGACCCTTCCTAAAAATAAGATGAATTGTAATTGTTTGATGACTAAGAATGAAGTTTGCTAGTTTTCAAAAAAGTTTATGGCCTATGCTTTAACTTGTGAATTGCTTGTTACTTGTTCGTGAGAAGTTTTATGAGATGAACTACTATTATGACATATAATCATGCTAGAAAAGGTGATTGAAATTATCATTAATCAAACTTGTGCACCTGCTAGCATTCACACTTCATAAATTCTTACTTTTATCATTTACCTACTCGAGGACGAGCAGGAATTAAGCTTGGGGATGTTGATACGTCTCCAACGTATCTATAATTTATGAAGCATTCATGCTATTTTATTATCTGTTTTGAATGATTATGGGCTTTATTATACACTTTTATATTACTTTTGGGACTAACCTATTAACCGGAGGCCCAACCCATATTGTTGTTTTCTTGCCTATTTCACTGTTTCGAAGAAAAGGAATATCAAAGGGAGACCAAACAGAATGAAACCTTCGGGAGCGTGATTTTTGGAACGAACATGATCCGGGAGACTTGGAGTTCACGTCAGAGAAGCTTCGAGGAAGCCATGAGGGTGGGGGGCGCCCCCCCTACGGGGCGCGTCCCCTGTCTCGTGGGCCCCTCGAGCGTCCCCCGACCGACTTCTTTCACCTATATATCTCCATATACCCCGAAAACATCAGATTGGAAGATAGATCGGGAGTTCCGCCGCCGCAAGTCTCTGTAGCCACCAAAAACCTCTCGGGGACCCTGTTCCAGCACCCTGCCGGAGGGGGATCCCTCACCGGTGGCCATCTTCATCATCCCGATGCTCTCCATGACGAGGAGGGAGTATTTCACCCTCGGGGCTGAGGGTATGTACCAGTAGCTATGTGTTTGATCTCTCTCTCTCTCTCTCTCTCTCTCTCTCTCTCTCTCTCTCTCGTGTTCTTGATTTGGCACGACCTTGATGTATCGCGAGCTTAGCTATTATAGTTGGATCTTATGATCTTTCTCCCCCTCTACTCTCTTGTAATGGATTGAGTTTTCCCTTTGAAGTTATCTTATCGGATTGAGTCTTTAAGGATTTGAGAACACTTGATGTATGTCTTGCCATGCTTATCTGTGGTGACAATGGGATATTCACGTGATCCACATGATGTATGTTTTGGTGATCAACTTGCGGGTTCCGTGACCTTGGGAATCTATGCATAGGGGTTGGCACATGTTTTCGTCTTGACTCTCCGGTAGAAACTTTGGGGCACTCTTTGAAGTACTTTGTGTTGGTTGAATAGATGAATCTAAGATTGTGTGATGCATATCATATAATCATGCCCACGGATACTTGAGGTGACAATGGAGTATCTAGGTGACATTAGGGTTTTGGTTGATTTGTGTCTTAAGGTGTTATTCTAGTATGAACTCTATGATAGATTGAACGGAAAGAATAGCTTCATGTTATTTTACTACGGACTCTTGAATAGATCGAGCAGAAAGGATAACTTTGAGGTGGTTTTGTACTCTACCATAATCTCTTCGTTTGTTCTTTGTTATTAGTGTCTTTGGAGTGACTCTTTGTTGCATGTTGAGGGATAGTTATATGATCCAATTATGTTATTATTGTTGAGAGAACTTGCACTAGTGAAAGTATGAACCTTAGGTCTTATTTCCTACCATTGCAATACCATTTACGCTCACTTTTATCACTTGTTACCTTGTTGTTTTTATAATTTCAGATTACAAATACCTTTATCTACCATCCATATTGCACTTGTATCACCACCTCTTCGCCGAACTAGTGCACTTGTACAATTTACCATTGTATTGGGTGTGTTGGGGACACAAGAGACTTTTTGTTATTTGGTTGCAGGGTTGCTTGAGAGAGACCATCTTCATCCTACGCCTCCCACGGATTGATAAACCTTAGGTCATCCACTTGAGGGAAATTTGCTACTGTCCTACAAACCTCTACACTTGGAGGCCCAACAACGTTTACAAGAAGAAGGTTGTGTAGTAGACATTACATATGCATTTACATATTGCAATAATATCAAGTTTCCTCTCTATGTGTTGAAAGTTTTGAAGTTGCACTTGTTTTGCCTTCCTATGCTAGTTGATTATTGCTCCCATAAGTTGTTTCCTCACAAAATCCCTATGCATAGGAAGTGGGTTAGGCTTAAATGTGCTAGTCATATGCTTCACGATGCTCTCTTTGTGTTTCAATTCTTTACTTTTATGTGAGCGTGATTGAAATCATCATGCCTAGCTTAAAAGGCATTAAAGAAAAGCGCTTGTTGGGAGACATCACAACATGTACCCCTACTATTTTTGTGTGTTCAAATGATTAGGTTATTGTTCTAATCATGTTTTATTGCTTTTGTTTCAATAAAGTGCCAAGTAAAGCCTTTGGGATAGTGTGGATGATAGTTGACTTGAATCTGTGCAAAAACATAAACTTTTGCACCTAGTCCAGGAATTTTGAAAATTCACTGGAATGTGATTTTGATATGAATATTTTAAAGGTGATAGATATACAAATTCTCTATGTTTTCCTATTTTTTCATAATCTTTGGAGTAGCAGAAGTATGGTTGGAGTATAGATTACTACAGACTGTTCTGTTTTTGACAGATTATGTTTTCAATGCACAGTTTGCTTGTTTCCTAGTTTCTATGGCTTATATTGCTCAATATAAATTGTGTAAATGATATGCTATAGTAGGCATTGTGTGGAAACAATTATGAATCTTTTCATACCAAAGTGAAATAGTTTGCTCATTATCATACTAACCTATCTCAGGAAATTCCGTTAAGTTTTGTGTGATTGAAGTTTTCCTGTTTTGGGTGAGACATCGATATGAGGAGAATAAGGAGTGACAAGACCCTAAGCTTGGGGATACTCAAGGCACCCCAAGGTAATAATCAAGGAATATCCAAGAAACTAAGCTTGGGGATGCCCCGGAAGGCATCCCCTCTTTCATTTCCAACATTATCGGCAACCTCACTTGGAGCTATGTTTTCATTCATCACATGATATGAGTTTTACTTGGAACTTCATTTTATTTTGATAGGATTTGCTTGCTGTTATTTAAAATAATGTTTTGCATCTTTAAGTTCAATAGAAATGTCAAGGATAGCCTTTACCATTCTCATTTTGCAAGTATAGGAGTAGCTGTTTCAAAACAAAAAGTTTATCGCTGTTGCAAAAATTCCCGAGAAAAGTCAGAATTTGATAAAATGTTGAAACTTTTTGCAAAATAAGCTCTGATAATTTTCTACAGTGTGGTAAAGTTTCATAGTTGCTCGAGTTAGGGAAGTATGATGAATATTGCATTGTTTACAGACTGTACTGTTTTGGCAGATTGCTGTTATGTTTGCATTGTTTGCATATGTTTGCTTGTTTAATGATTCTATTTGAGGATAGGAGTATTAAATATGCAGAGGAATTTAGTATGCAATGTTGAATAATACTCTCTCCGTCCGGAATTACTCGTCGGAGAAATGAATAAAAATGAATGTATCTAAAACTAAAATACATCTAGATACATCCATTCCTCCGACAAGTATTTCCGGACGGAGGGAGTAATTTTTGTGATTTGCTACTGCAGAGAATGATAAGTTTTTGCATTGATTTATACTAACGTATCTCATGAGTTCTTGTTGAGTTTTGTGTGGATGAAGTTTTTGAGATTTAGGGAAACTGTGATATGAGAGGAATTAAGGAGACACAAAATCTCAAGCTTGGGGATGCCCAAGGAATCCCAAGCTAATATTCGAAGAAGTCTCAAGCATCTAAGCTTGGGGATGCCCCGGTAGGCATCCCACCTTTTTCTTCAAGAATTATCGGTTACTATCGCTTGAGCCTAAGTTTTTGCTTCTTTACATGATGTGTGCTGTTCTTGGAATGTCATTTTTTTTGTTTTGCTTGCTGTTTTAATAAAATACTTATATCTGAAAGTTTTTAAATAAAAGAGAGTCCTCAAATAGCTACCCATTTACATAACTACTCACTTGTTCTTCACTTATATCTTTTTGGAGTAGTTTGTCATTTACTCTCATGCTTCACTTATATCCTATGAGTAAATTGTTGAATGAGTTGAATATCATGAAGTTGAAATTATATGTTCATATCATGCCTAGTGGTAGCTTCACATTGGGTTTAGAAAGTGAAATCTTTTGAAGCTTGACAATCACAATATTGGTCATACAAACAATTCATGAATGATTGGTAGAAGGAAGAGAACTTTCACATGCAAATACACTATCTTGGAAATCTTTTGTGATTGTGAGCCCCTATCAAAATATTGTATGCCAAATTTTTTGACGTAGGACAAGGAAGACAATGTAATGATCTATGTTTGTTCATATTCACATAGAATTATATTGTCATAGATCCTTCAACATGTGGTGCTTGCCCCCCATCTATGCTAGCCAAAAATTCTGCACCAAGTAGAGATACTACTTGTGCATACAAAACCCCTTAAACCCAAATTCTATTCTCAAGAGTCCACCATACCTACCTAAGGATTGAGTAAATCCTTCAAGTAAGTTGTCATCGGTGCAATAAGGCAATAAAAATTGCTTCTAAAAGTGTTAGATCATTTAGTATAAGGGAAAATTGAGCATTGTATGAACTTGTGATGGCAAAGAATAAAAGCGACAGACTGCATAATAAAGGTTTCTATCATAAGGGTCAATATAACATGACGTTATTTTGTACTAAGCGGTTGAGCATACAAACAAATAAGTGCATGACAACCTCTGTGAAGGGCCTATCTTTTACTTTTATTTATTTACTTTTATGCAAAGAGTCAAAGTTTTTCTCTCTATTCCTTTTTATTTTTCTCTTTTGGCAAGAATCATGTGGCGAGGAAAGATCTAGGCACATATATCCAGTTGGATATGGGTAGCATGAGTTATTATTGTTGGCACCACCCTTGAGGTGAATACGTTGGGAGACGAAATTGTAAGCCCCTATCTTTCTATGTGTCCGGTTGAAAAGTTTTGCTCATGTGTATGCGGTGAGTGTTAGCAATCATAGAAGACTATATGTTGGTTGAGTATGTGGAGCTCTTACTTAGACTCTGTTGAATAAGTTGAATTGCAATTGCTTGGTGACTGAGAACATAGGTTGTTGAGTTTCAAGAGAATTCATCGTTTGAACCTTAACATGTGAATTGGTTGCTACTTTAACATCAGAAGTTTTATAAGAAAGAATTGTCGTTATGATGCTAGGAAAAGTGATTGAAATTGTCATTGATCAAACTTGTGCACTTTGCTAGCATTCACACTTCAGAAATTATTTGTTTTATCATTTACCTACTCGAGGACGAGTAGGAATTAAGCTTGGGGATGCTGATACATCTCCAATGTATCTATAATTTATGCAGTATTCATGCCATGTTTACAATAATTTTATATGGTTTTGGTATGATTTGCATGGAATAATCCGGACTGACACTGTTTTCAGCAGAACTGCCGTGGTGTTGTTTTTTAGAAATGGAAGTTCTCCAAATGAGCTGAAACTTTTTGACGATTTTTTTTGGAACAAAAGAGACCCGCGAAGCTTCATGGGAGTGCCAGAAGAGCCACGAGGAGGGCACAACCCACCGGGGCACACCTGGGCCCTTGCCCGTGCTCCGGTGCATCGTGCTCACCTGGAGGCCCATCTAGACGTGAGACCGACGCAAAAAATTCGTATAAATAGAGAAACCATCAGAAATAACCCTAGATCGAATGTTTCGCCGCTGCAAGCCTTTGTAGCCACCGAAATCCAGTTGGGACCCCATTCTGGTACCCTTCCGGAGGGGGGAATCATCTCCGGTGGCCATATTCATCATCCCGGCGGCCACCATGATGAGGAGGGAGTAGTCCACCTTCAGGGCTGAGGGTTTGTATTAGTAGCTATGTGTTTAATCTCTCTCGCGCGCGATCTTGAGATGTCACAATCTTGATGTATCATGGGCTTTGTTAACATAGATGGATCATATGATGTTTCTCCCCTCTCCACACTTGTTGTGATGAACTGAGTCTTTACCCTTTGAAGTTTTGTCTTGTCGGATTGAATTTTCAGATCTGAGAACACATGATATATGTCTTGCATATGAATACCCGTGGTGACAATGGGGTATTATTTTGATTCGCTTGATATATGTTATGTCACTCAACTTCTGGATTCCTGAGGTGACTTTGGGGTAATCTATGCATAGGGGTTGATGCATGTTTTTATTATCTTTTCTCCAATAGAAACTTTGGGGTCTCCTTGTAGTTCCTTGTGTGGATTGAGTATTATGATTCTGAAATTGTTTGATACATATCGTATAATTAACTCACGGGTACTTGCGGTGACATTGGGGTATCTAGGTGACATTAGAGTTGGTTGATATGCATCATATGGTGTTATTTTAGTATGAACTCTTGATTAGATCGATCGGAAAGAATAACTTGCTATTATTTTAGTACGAACTCTAGGATAGATTGATCGGAAAGAATAGCTTTGAAGAGGTTTCGTACCCTACAATCAATTTCTATCTTTTGTTCTCTGCTAATAGGAACTCAGGAGTGATTCTTTATTGCACTTTGAGGGATAATCATATGATCCAACTATGTTAGCATTGTTGAGGGATTGCACTAGTGAAAGTATGCACCCTAGACCTCATTTTCCATCATTACAATACCGTTTGTGCTTCGTTTATTATATACTACCTTGCTGTTTTTTTATTGTTCGTATTACAAAAACTCTAATCTACTATCCATACTACACTTTTATCACCATCACTACAAAAAAAAGACACATCCGTGACATTTTGGGCCAAAGAATTTTTTTTCTGTCATACTTATGACACTTCTATGACGATAATTGTGACAAAACCTGGTTGTGACAAAACCTGGTATCATCATAGATGTGGCGGGCTCCTACTTCTATGAAAAAAAAATCATGACAGAAAATGGGCTTTGCGTCCTGGGCGGGCCAGAGACGTAACTGCATGACATTCTTTGGGCCCTCCATGACAGAAAAACCATGGTAGGCGCGAGGGCGAGGAAAATTTCGGCGAGTTCCCGGTTACGGTGGGTGGTCGGGGGCCGAGCGATGCGCGTTTCTCTCGTACACGTACGCGCGTGTGTGCGAGGTGTTGGCTCTAACTGAACCCGAGCGAGGCGTTGGGCTCTAACTGAACCCGGGCGATTGCACTGCATGCTACACGTTACTGAACCCGAGTAATCAATCGATGGTTGTTAACTGAACTCGATCGAGCGATTCCTTTGCTACTGCTGCTAACTAAAGCCGATCGATGCTGCCTCTCACTACTAGGGAAAACCCTAGTAGTAGCGCGGGTTTAAAGCCCACTAGTAGCACGTGCTGCTGCGCTACTAATAAGGCACTACATCTATTACTTAGCAGTAGCGCGTGTGACACGCGCTACTGCTAGGACACATAGCGGCAGCGCTTCTTCTCTCCCGCGCTGCTGCTTATCTAGCTAGTTGCAGCGTGTTTACTATCCATTGCTACTAGTATTTTTTTAGTGTACTTATCCGTTGTTATGCAAATTTTGGTACAATATCAATTATGAGGTTTATATCATTATGTCCATAACAATGTGTCAAATGAAGGTGGATTAGGTTCAAGTGGAGGCAATATGTGGTGCATGTCAAAAGTATACTACTAATCCAAACTTGATCTAGTTTGGACTAGTAGTAGTTTCGATGTGCACCACATGTTGCCTCCACTTGAATCTAATCCGCCAGCACAAGCTATTTAATCATCATCATAGTCATTACCACCAACAGTATTTATTTAATCACCACTAACACTAGCTAATAATAATCATCATAGTCATTACCACCAACACTAGCTATTTAATCATCATAGTCATAGTGCAGCACATCATCATCTTCAAACTCATTTCTAGCTAGCTAATCACTCCTTCTGCTCTCTCTCAGGTAAAATAACATAAAACATGTGTAGCTCTCCTCCTTCATCAAGATGGAGCATGCAGATGAACCTGTCTCCTAATCGTGGGCTGCACTTCTGTTTGCTGCCACTAGTACTTCTCTGCGCTCCTCCATCACAAATTTGGTCCAGTCTTTCACTATTAAGAATCCGTCGCTAATCGTAAATGCACTAAAGTGATTTGTAGGATATCTTGGCCGTAAGCTAATAATACTCATGGTACCTTTAGTCTCGATCCCATGAGGCACAACATTCATCGGGAGTCCCTGTTGAAGAACATCGTATGGTAACATATTTAGCAATGAAGTTTAGCTTAAAAAAATAATTTATGGAAAAGATGCACTGAGGACAAATAGTAAAAATCCTACCATCCTTCCTAAATAGATGTGACCATAGTTCATTACAAACACTATTGGTCGCACGTTTTTAGTACTAACATTTCTAAATGCTGGAAGAAAATTTGTCTTGACAGTATCAAGATCCGCAAGCCATGAAACATAATGACTTAGCTCCTCGCAATTTAGTTCAGCCCCGGCACAATAGTAGGTCCTGTCTACCAAGAGCTGGACATGTTTGCTTGAACCAAAATAAGCTGACAATAGAAATTAGTTGTCAACTATTTTTGAATAAACAATATCAAAGACATAAATATGGTTGAGAAACTCACATAATGGTATAACTGGAGGCGTCTGCACATCGACCCAGATGTCGGTATTACCTTCAATATCATCTTCCGGACGAATATCAAAGGTGATAACCATATCAGGCTCAAATGCATAAGTCTTGCATAGTGCTCGCCATGTTTTGCATCCAAAATAGGTGTAGTCGTCTGAATTGTATAATTTTGCATGGAAAATATAACCATGGTCGGTCTTCAAGTAAACTTTCTTTACCTCCATAGTACGACTGAAACCTATCTTATCCAATACAAGAACTCTTGCATGGCAGGGGATACGCTAGTAGAATAGTAAAACAAATTATAAGTTGAAGCAAATGAAGCAGATGTCATTCTTAATTACGAAAAAAGACTTGTCGTTGTGACTTACTGTATCCACTTGGAAGTTCTCGTCCAGCTTGATGCTGAAGCGCCTATCATCATCTAGGAAGATTCTGTCGCACAGGCCGCGCTCGTCTTTGCAGTATTTGCAAATACCGAAATCCTTTTCGTCGTCAGACATTTCCTATGTTCATAGTTGAAACATTAATTGAAATTCGATCAAATACAACTACCAGGATACTCAACACACAAATCCGGGGCACTAGATATTTCCTACATATTCTGGCACAAGTCATGCCAAAATTCACGGAAAAATCCGGCATGACCTTTGCTAAAATAGGACATATCGAGCGCCTGAAATTTGCCGGAACGGAAATGAATCAACACTCCGGCAAAACATAGGCCACTCAGAGGTGTAACATGCAAACATGACCGACCACTGGGGCAAGCACATATCCTATTTGAGCAACACAAGATATACAACAAGTTCTTACTAACTAGTTCTATGAATTCAACTAGTTCTTACTAAAAATAAAATTACTATAAATAAAAATAAACTAGTACCTAATTAGTACCTAGTTCTTACTAACTAATTAGTACCTAGGAACTATAAATATTTTTTTACTCGTTTTATGATTCATCTTAGAAATTTGATTCGTTTCCACCCTTACATAACCCTAACTAATTTGAGCCGCATCCGCATCCGATTCGTTTCCACCCTTACATGAACCCTAACTAGTTTGATGCAACTAAAATATGAAGAAACCCTAGGTAGAGGTAGGGGAGAGGGAGGAGCAGGCGTGCTCACCTCGGGTGCTTGCGACGAGGGAGGGGCAGGCGGCATCGAGGTCGGGGTTGGGGCTCGGGTGCGCGGCGGAGGGCGGTGTTGAGGTCGGGGGCGGGGGCGATGTTGAGGTCGGGGGCGGGGGCGGCATCGAATCCGGGGTCGGGGGCAGTGTAGAGGGTGTGCGAAGAGCACACGGCGGCCGACGGGCGATGACGGCGGTGAGAGCGGAGGAGTTGGATTTGGGGAAGTGGCCGTGGGGAAGGACGAACCCCGTGGTTAAGTCAGAAGTAGTAGTAGGGTGTTCCGGAAAGCGCGCTGCGGCTACATTAGCTACATCACGTTCTGTGATACACGCTACTACTACTCCTTTCTCTTTTTTCCCTTTTTCATTTATTTTTCTTCACATTTTATTTTTCTCCTTTCACCTTATTTTATTATTTCATTTTCAGTTACCTTTCTATCTGCTTTCCATTTAATTTTAGATCCTTTAGCAGTAGTGAGTTTGGAGGAAAACACGCTGCTACAAAGAAAGTAGCGGTAGCGCTGTTCGATGTAGATCGCTACTACTATGTGGAGCCTATGGGATAAGCCATGGGAATTTTAGTAGTAACGTGTTTAGAACAAGGCGCGCTACTGCTAGAACTTTATCTGTAGCGCGGTTTGCGCAGGCGTGCTACTGCTACTTAGCACCAGTGTGTAGGGATGAAAACAGAGCAGAAACGGAAGGAACTAGGTGCTACCACATTTGGTTTCATATTTTTTTGCAAATGCGGAAAGGAATACAGAAACCCCGGAAATGAATACGGAAACAGATACTACCAGAAACAGACACGGGGCAAATACAGAGGAGACACGGAAACAGATGTGGGCGTTGAGCGGAACTTAGAAACCCCATGAATCATAGAGAAATACACACAAGAACAATCTTTTAAGGAATTGTTAATATGGCTACAAAATAATGTGATTATGTTAACAACTTAGCATTGTATTGTAGTAGTATAGGACAATTGCGTATATGATTAGTTAAGTACGTGTGTGGTAGTAAAAGTTGGACCTAAATAATCCATTTTGCTCATTGTGTCCTTGTGTGTTGTTTTGATCCTAGTGCCACAAAGCAGCTTTAGGCCTATAGTAAATACGGAAATTCCATAGTCACGGAAACGGAAAGTTCCATTTCCACGTCTGTTCCACAGGAAAATGTCGTTCTGTTTTTGTTTCCTTTTCCACATAAAAACATTCAGTTTCCATTTCTGTTTTGCAAATTTTCGTTTCCATTTCCATATTTCCTTTCTGTTTTCATTTTTTCTCTGTAAAAACGGAAAGTTTTCACACCATTTTCATCCCTACCAGCGTGCTTTTTTGACCCAGGCTACTGCTAAAGTTCTGTGTATAAGGTTTTCCCTAGTAGTGTCTGGATGAACAGTGAGCGTTGCGGGAGGGGGGGGGGGGGGGATGAACAGTGAGCGGTGGGGGTGGATGAACAGGACCCGTGGCGTTGCCTCTGGATGAACAGGACCCCGATCGATCGAGCCGGTTGGGGCTGGATGAACAGGACCCCATGGAGGGCTGGATGAACAGGACGACCCCGTGGAGGGCTGGATGAATAGTAGACTATGGAGGGGTGGATGAACATTAGACGATGGAGGGGTGGATGAACAGTAGCCCGTGGAGGGGTGGTTGAACAGGAGCCCGTGGAGAGGGGTGGTTGAACAGTAGCCGGTGGAGTAGCACGCAGTGGAGGCTGGATGAACAGGAGCCCATGGATGAACGGTCGCGGGTGGAGGCTGTAGGAGGTCGACGGTGGATGAACAGTAGCCCATGGAGGCTGGAGGAGGTCGACGGTGTAGATGAACAATATCCTGTGGAGTCCCGTTTTGCGGTACACCACACCCCTCCCGATGAACAGGACCCCCGTTTCGACTGTAGCGCTCCAACACAAGTCCGTTTCGTCCGTTTTGCGGTACGCCACACCCCTCCCGATCAATAGGACCCCCGTTTCGACCATAGGAGGTCCGTTTCCTCCATTTTGCGGTACGCCAGACCCTTCCCGATGAACAAGATCCTGTTTCGAACATGGCCGGTCGAACACAAGGCCGTTTCCTCCGTTCTGTGGTACGCCAGGCCTCGTTTCCATCGCCTGTTCCGTCCAAGCCCTCCTGATGAACACGACGATGCATTCTGCTCCGACCCAGCCGGTTGGCTCCCCACGAACACGACGATGATGTTGTTTCTCCGTTTCGACCCAGCCATGTACACGAGCCCTGGCCGTACGTATGCGCGAGTAGGCGTTCGAGACCCCGCCCGTATGTACACATACGTGGCCGTATTTTATTTATTGCACACTGGCCGCTGTACATACATGTACATGCTACGTGCGTGCCTCTACTACAACACGTGCACGCCTCTACATCCACCAGTATGTACGTACACGTTCGCGACCAGAATGACAACTCTATGTACGCTTCGACCAGGTGGGTCCCGACTGTCAGGCACTTCCTTGCGTGCGAAGATGTAGCTGGTGGGTCCCAGCAGTCAGGGGGGCGAATCGTTTTTTTTCCCGAACGCACTTCCTTGCGTGCGAAGATGTAGCTGGTGGGTCCCAGCAGTCAGGGGGAAAACTTTTTTTCGCGAAATATAGTAGCCCGTCCGGTGGGTCCCTGTTGTCAGGTGGAGGTATCATTATTTTCCGCGTAATAAGGAGGCACTTCCTTGCTGTGGCCGTGAACCTAGCTGTCAGCCTCTCCATGTACAGTTCACGTCCGATGGAAGTCATTCCTTGACCACATTGACCATGCCGCGCCGAGAGCACCATGGCAGTGGACGACGGCGAGGCCTAGGAAGGGGACGACGCAGAGCTGGGGAAGACGCGTCAGTGGAGGCCCATGCTGAGAGGAGTACAAGGGTTCACTGGTTCGGCTGCGGTGTGAGGCTGCCGTCGCCGCAGAATAACAGGGGGTGTGGGTGAGTGGAGGGATGGCCTGGCCAGCGGTGGGAGTAGTAGGGGCGGTGAGGCCTCCGCGGCAGCACAACCGGCCACGGGAGGCAGGAGCAGGCGGCACGACCGGCGCTGCTTTGGGCGGCTGGAGCAAGAAGACCAGAGGTTGAAGAAGCACGACGGCCGTTGGATGGACATCGTACGGTCACTACCGCTAGAATTGTTTATATTGACTAATTTGACAAAGCCCTTGGTACGTCAACTTAGTAGGCCCACAGGTCAGCTTCCGAAACGGTGCGCCCCAGATGTCAGGGGGAGGAATCATTTTTTGGGCGGGTGAAGCTAGAATATCCGAGATTGAAGAAGAAGCACGGCATCCGTTGGATGGACATCCAACGGCCACTGCTGCTAGAACCGTGTGTTGACTATAAGTTGACAAAGCCTTGCATACGCGTCAACTCTCTTTTTCTAGGGGATGCGTCAACTTTGTAAGGCCACAAGTGTGTGGCAGAGAACTTATAGCCCATTTGAGATTTGTAAGAATGTGCAGCCCATTTTTGAATTCTAATCGAATTTACTACAGCCCATTTACAGTTTGTTAAAAGTACAGCCCATTTCAACCAACCGTTCAAAACAGAATTCAATAAAATTTCCCACATTTTGATGGGATCCGAAATATTTTTATCCCGAAATTTCTAGTCAGATTAAATACAATTTCAATATAAATTTATATTACGTAAAAATCCAACGAAACATTGCGCTCGCAACAATTAATGAAATTAAAATTTTCAATATCCAAAAATAATATTTATAAAGTAATTACGTGTTTGGTGCATTTTTTATAGTTACTGCCCAGTTTTTATAATTACATCCCATTTATTATTTCTTAAAGCACATTTTCTTGTTAAGCCTAATGCATCCCTCCTAGGAAAGATTTGCAGCCCAGCGGGGCGGAGAATAACAACTTGACCTTGCCTGGGTATTCCTAAAAAAAGTATAGCTGGGCTAGCCATTTTCAGCTTGAAAAAAATTAATATCTGGGCTGGATATCTGGCCTGGGCTAGACGGGCCATAGCCCTCCTAGTTAATACCTGCAACGATGTTTTCTTGTTGTTCAGAGGAGAAAAATTAATATCTGGGGTAAAAATCTAAAAACTCTGCAGTGCTCACACCTCAAAAACACAAATACTGCTTGAGCTGCTTGTTCCAGCTGTCGGCCGCTTCTTGTGCAATTCTCTCGTTTATTGACTACATAGGTTGACAATGGTGTGGGACCATGATGTCAGGAAACCAGGAGGAAGCAAAAAAATTATAGTTTATATATAATAAGGAGACACTTGTGTACGTGAGGCTATGGCCCTGGTGGGTCCCTATTGTCATCCTCTCCAAGTAAAGTCATCTCCCCACCCGCGCGCGCTTTCCGCCCGAAACAGTCAGCGGCGCCTGCCCTGCTTCCCGGTGCAGGTGATTGCTCTGCCTTCAAATGACACAAGTGCCGTCCGTCCATCCATATGCCGCCCACATTAATGATACATGGTTGCCAAGGCGGCTACTCCGGCGCCACACGTCCGTCCCACCACCGCCCACCATTGCTATATAAACTGCTGCGCCGGCCATAACTGCAGTCATCCGCATCCATTCCCTTTCTCCTGTCCACACCACTACTACCCATCATGGCTTCCTCGCGCTCCATCCCTCTTTGGGACGGGCGGACGACGGACCACAAGGAGATGGCAGCCATTGCTGCCGACCGGCTGGGCGGTAGGCAGCCGGAGGACGACGACGTCCCAATGGAGAACATGTTAGTCGATGATCCGGCGCCAACCACCTCCTCTGCGCCATCCTCGCCGGTGCATTGCACCATGACCATCACCGAGGCCCGTGCCCAACACATGGACACAGTGAGGCAAAAGCGTGAGGAGCAGTTCCAGGAGGCGCAAGCCGATGCCACCTACAACCACCATCTCCTCTAGGAGCTCCTGCAGGCGGAGGAGCAGATCGCCGCAGAGCGGGCGGAGCAGGAGGCGCTGCTCGACTCGTACCGCTCCGTCCGCGAGGGCCGCCTCAAGCGCTGGCAGTACCGCCTGCGGGTGGCGGAGGCTGTGGCCGCCTACAAAGAGGGTGATGAAGCGGGTGAGGCGCTGTTTGGCGAGACCGAGGACGAGGCAGAGGACAATGCTAGCTCCGACGAGTCCCCGCTTCGCTGGCGTCGACGAGGCCTTGCTCCACCGAGGCCCCGCGGTGCCAACAACGAGGTAGAGGACACCGCTGGCTCCGCTGAGGCCCCGCCCCGCCTACAACAAGGCAGAGGACATCACCAGCTCAGCCGAGGCCTCACCCTGCCGGCAACAAGGGGGAGGATTCCCACCATTCCACCGAAGCACCGCCGCCGGCAACGAGATCGAGGACATCCCCTGCTCTGCCGAGGCCCCGCCCCGCTGCCAACGAGGCCGTGCCACACAGAAAATGAGGAAGAGTAGAACATGGTAGGTCGCCGCCGCTCGGGTCCAAGTAAGGCCACCGCTGCTACCCTCCGGTTGAAGCCAAGCTAGGCGGGTTGACCATTGACGGCCGGTTAGCTTCTTGGCGGCGACGTGGAGTCGGAGAGCTGTGTTGGAGAAGAACGCTGCTTCTACTTAACTGCTGGTGCAGTTGGCTGACTGACACGTGGGCCCAACAGGCCACATGTCAGTTATGCAACTGCACCTGCAGTTAAGTCACTGAAGCTTCTGTTCGGCTCAGCGGGACATAGGTGGGTAGCTTCGGTTAATTAATTATACCTCCAGCGCACCCCTTTTTAGTTGAAGAATGTATGAAATGTAATGAAATCCGGCATGTTTATATGAAATCCGACCGTGTATGAATGAATTTATTTCGATTAGTTTGAATTCCTGTATCACTGGCATTGGATGAACATGCAAAACAATACGTACTAGCATTATTCCCAGGGTGATCACCTCGTTTGCAGCAGTTTCACATGTACTCCCTCCGGTCCTTTCTAGTCTGCATACAAGTTTTGTCTGCAGTCAAAGTATCTCTACTTTGACCAATCTTATAGAAAAAAGTATGCACTTTCACAATGTGCGAAGTAAAAAGGAACAGAAGGAGTACAAAGAGTTTGAGCAGCTTTTTAGCGTTTCTGTACATTGCAATCAAACACACAGGGCTGGCAATTCATAGAGAACATTCAAAACAATCGATGATTATGCATCTCAGCGACTCACATGTCAGAGGCAATATTTACTTCACAACTAAAGAATAAAGAAAAAATTGATCGACGCTGCTGACAGCAAAGGGCGTCCCATTCGAAAATATCAAACGCATGTCTTGCTAAAATCAATGAGCAAAATTTGACAAGGTTGTCCCATTCCAAAATATCAAATGCCTACGATTGTGGAATGGGCAGGGTTTGCCATCAGTTCGGACATTGACATGGCACCTCGTGCTAAATAAACCAGCTGTTCTTTTTGTGCAGTTCCACCAAAATCAACCAAATTCGCGCGTAGCTTGTATGATTTCGCCCTTATATGTTGCAACGCCTTGAACTTATCGGCACCTCCTTTCTTGTGGTGGAAATGAATGATTCGATGTATTCATGAACATTTTGTGCAGTTCCCATTGAAATCAAGCTGAGCACCCCTGTTTGCACAAATACAAAAAAGTGATTAGTATAAAGCAAACTGTACTATGAATTGACAGTTTAAACAGGCACCTACATGGTCCATGTAGAGCACACTTTTAGAAAAATGGAACTCACCAGAAAGAATCCTAGAACAACATTGTACTCGCGCATCACAGCAAAAAAATGGAGATTTGTCAGTCCTTCTGAGCTGAAGTTAGTTTGGTCTTGTGGGGAGTAATGTAACCATCCTTCAACTGCTCCTTCTGATGAGAAGATAGACAGGGCTTCTTCATCCTGGCATAATCGGAACTAGTCACTTCACGTACTCCATATTCTTCTTCAGAGGAAGATGATCCTGTTGTGCAAAGACAAGAGGACAACTAAATGCTAGCATCCCTGTTTGCTCGAAAAAAGGAAAGGAAATATTTAAAACAGCACAGATGAAGCACTTCTCAAGGACAATACCACTTTTTCATGACAGTATCTAAACAGTAGCACAACACCAATAGAGATGACAAAGCTCAATCATATGGATGAAATCAGTGGGCGAGTACCAACCTTTGTCAGGAGGCTTATTGTGTAGAGCATACAGATGAAGCACTTCTCCGGAACCATCTGTTGCTATCTACTGTGGTGGCCATGCTTACTATATACTCCTCGATTAGTTTAATGTTTCCAACATCTTCTTGTGCAGTTCCACTAAAATATATGGTATCTTCAAAGAAGATCCCTGTTTGCACAAGTAGAGATAATTACGTATTACATTAAGAGTGGCATCAAATCAGTGGCAAAACAATTGCTCGTTCCAGCCATAGCAATAAATTAAGATGCAAAACTATATCATTACTTGTGTCATCACAGTTCCAGTGCTTCATTACAGCACCGGGAGTTGATTTTTGTTTTTCTTCCGCTTGTTCTTCCCCTTCATCACTTGGTTCAATAACAGACAAGCTTCGCCTTCAATGTAAGATTTGGCATGTCAATTAGGGAGCACAAGTATAGCACTAAACAATGACATTAATTTTCTGATGAAAGTGGCAAAATACAGGCCAACAGTTGTGAAATATCCTTATCTTACCTCAATGGGATATTACGGTGCACATACAGATTGGAAGTCTTGTCTCCATTTGTGCAGTTCACTAAAATCAAGCAACATTACCGTACAAGTAGCACAACATATGAAAGCACACTGCAGAATCATGTGAAAGAAGGCTAGTACTGACCTCTCATGATGCGGAATTCAAACAACTCACAAGAAGAAGATCTGAACCAAATTTGCCAACACGGATAGGAAGTAAGATCTCCTCTTGTGCAGTTCCACTAAGATCAAGCAATCAAGCAACGTTGTCGGTGTGACATTTTGGTTGAACTGCACAAAACACTCTTAAAACAAAAGTGTTTTGTGCAGTGCAACAAAAGGTCACAATGGCAACGAGGTGAAGTAGATAACCCTGTTTACACAGAGGTGCAAAGGAAACAACTAGTGGTCAATAACGGTGGATGACACAGAAGCCAACAAAAAGAAGCATCTACCTTATCTAAATGGGAAAGAAAGCAAGACAGTAGCATTTCTCAAACGGTGGCATTGATTAATATTAACATAGAGATTATATTAACAATAAAATTCGTTAAACATGTAATTTGCTTTTAACTGTGGCATTGCATCAATTTTCCAGCGGCATTATTAGAGGGTGTTTGTTTACAGGGACATTTTGGTGTAGGGACTAAAAAACTCCGTGTCAGTCCCATCTAAACCAAACAGGAGGGACTTTTAGGGACTAAAAGTGGGCATTTGGGACTAAAGAAAGAAGACCCCGAGGGAGTCTTTTTGGGACTTTTTCCAACAGTTGCCCCTGCCACGCATCGCACCTTGTCTCTATTAGTTCATTACTAGGGGTAACATGGTCTTTTAGCATGTCATTTAATAACCTCTAGTCCATGTTTAGTCCCTGGAACCAAGCAGGTAGGGACTAGGGAGTTTTTAACCAAACAGGGCCTTAGATTAACAACAGCTAAAGAGTTGCACGGGACAGTGGACGCACTAGCACCATGTGCATCTACCGATGTACTGTGGTGATGCACAACTTGTTGCAACAAAGAACAAACAACCAAGGAGCATATTTGTGTTGGTCCCAGTTTTGTTATCTTTAGACACCTTTCCCTATGTGAGCGCAGCAAATCTAGTCCTGCTCAAACTCTACAGCCTTGTCCCCCAAAACAAAAGATCAGTTTGTTACAGATGTGCGTACTGTGTTTGTCATTGTTTTCCTTTTCGACCAACGTAGGTGCTGGATAGCCAGTCTGTACTAGTACTTTCGCCCCTTCCTTTCCTCTTTGAACCACGTCCTAGATTTATGCGATACAACTTTCGCCACTACTTTCCCCCGTTCCTTTCCTCTATGAACCACGTCCTAGATTCATGCTATACAACTTTCCCCACTACTTTCCCCCTTCCTTTCCTCTTTGAACCACGTCCTAGATTCATGCTATACAACTTTTTCCCACTACTTTCCCCCACTCCTTTCCTCTTTGAACCACGTCCTAGATTCATGGTATACATGCAGCTAGAGCAATGCATGTGGAATAAGTAAATTATACCTTAAGGTTCTTGGGGCGTGGTTCGGTGGGCGGCGGGACGGTGACGAAGAAGAAGGGGTCAGAGGCCCTCCCGCGCCACCGCTGGGTGAAAGTGGACAGCTGCGCCGGTAGTGGATTCCCTCCCTCGTCGATGGCGACATCGTTAAGCCTCCTTCCCTTCCCGACAGATGGATCCTACTGGCTCTTTGACCAGCAGTGAGGGGAGAGAGAGGCCAACGAAGTCTTGTTTACATCTGGAGAGGGTGAGAGAGTGTGAAGAGAGCAACTACAAGCGCTTAGGCTCCAGCATGTATATATATACTGGAGAGAGAGTGTGAAGCGTGAGGCTGCAGCTTATACGTTATGAGGTGATTATACAATCATTACGAGATCGTATAGCTCCGTATCCATCCATTTTGACAAGTCAAAGAATCCTCCTGGCACAAATTATGCTCACGTGTAGTTATCGAACCCGAGACCTCAAGTTTGATGAGCGAATAGGCTAACCAGCTACACAACCCTCCCATTATGTTCAACGAGAGGAAAATAACCTTTTATACATTCCTGCATTCGTGTGACAAGCATGCCGTGTTTTTTTGTGTGTGGGAGTCATTGGGATTTAAATCATAATCCTGTCATGTGGCTTTGGTGGTAAGACTATCCACGGTGGTGCAGAAATAATGCAGCCTTAGTCACCTTACCTCTCTCCACGTAGTACGTTGGGCCCCACCAGTCAGAGGGTGAAACAAACAAATTAATAAGAAAAATTAAAAGCGCCAGCGGTGTATCTTACCTCACACATCTCGCTACTGCTCGGGAACACTGTCCAATTGATCCCTCTGTTCGCTCACGTACTATTTTAAGTGAATCCTTATTATAACATGCACACAATTTTGGGCACTTGTATTCGACCTAAGTCAGTGTGCCACCGTATCTCGTACTTACTACTCCCTCCGTCTAGGTGTATAAGTCACTTTAGAAGGTGCAGCGGGACCAAGGTGGTGCGTGTGCGTGTGTGTGTGTGTGTGTGTTTAACAACATGTGTGTGTTAGAGAGAGCGACAGATCGACCTACTCCTACAGAGAGATGGTGTGTAGTGTACGATTTTAGCCGCGAGAGTCGGTGCATCCTCTCGTTTCCGGGCGTGTCCGGTAGGGACAGGCGGACAGCTGCCATGCCCGCTCCTGACCAGCCTGGCCCACCCAAAGCCCCTCCATCGCTCGCGCGCGCTTCCCGCCCGAAACGGTCAGCGCCGCTCCAAAGAATCGGTGCCGCATTCATGCCCGGGCAGAGCGGACGCGACCTCTCACTGGCGCAAGAGTGATGGTTGCTTCGTCCGTCCAACTTACTGCTGGGTCTATGTGATTTGATGGCTCATTGGTCTTTATTACTGAGGTGGTAGGACTGCTGGATGTCCCACGCTTTCGGCGAAAGGAGGTACTACTAGATTACAATTTTCTCCATTCTTACAGCGGAGGAGTGCAAGAGCAGTGAAAGCACGCAGGCCCAGTGATTACATGGCCCACCTCACACTATCACCATATTTTTTGGATACCGTGCGACACCTAACTCTTTACATAGTACTCCCTCCGTTCCTAAATACTAGATGAGTCCCCGCGCGTTGCCGCGGAACAGCCGTATATCTCTCTGCGTAAAATTATCGATTTCATAGAACTAAAAAAAACTCTATAACCGCATGACAAATGTGGTAGCCAAACTAAAAAAACTCCCATCATCATTTAGATCATCCCACGTAAGGAAAAAAGATCAGCCAACTCCTACTGCATAATGGGATTATATTTTTCTTTTTGACATGTTAATGGGACTTAAAAGCTCACTTACATGCATGCTACCGGTGCATGCTTGCATGCAGACATGTTGATGTGATTTAAAACCCACTCACATGCATGCCACGGTATTTCTGCATGCTTGCATGTGGCTTAGTGCGGAGCCTCTCAACGTCTAGATCAGACGGCTATTATGGACTGATTTAGTTCATCTAACGGCTACATTAATTTTGATGATGTGGCTCAAGGAGAGGATAGAGAATTCCTAGTAGTGGGGGCTAGCTATTACTAGTAGATAAGTCTTTGTAGAGATTCCACTAGGTGAACTACATACGGAACAAAATGAATGAATCTACACTTAAAATGCATCTATATACATCCGCATGTGGTTCATGGTGAAATCTCTACAAAGACTTATATTTAGGAACGGAGGAAGTACTAGTATAGTACGTACTGTAATTTATCAGCGAGATAAATTTGTACAATGCTATGAAGCTTCCAGCTTCTGTTACATGTATCTTGCGTCCAAGGTTGCCCGTTGCAACATTTCATCAAATACAAAGGAGACTAACATGCATGCTATTGCATCTCAATGATTGACAGATCATAGCAAATATGTACTCCCTCCGTTCCAAAATAAGTGTCTCAACTTTATGCAAACTTTAGTACAAAGTTGTACTACTACTAAAGTTGACACTTATTTTGGAACAGAGGCAGCTAAAGAAAAAAACGATCCATGCAGTCCCTAGCCCTTGAACCGTGAACCCTAACCAGGCTTCAATTTGCTGGCAACGTTCGAGCTTCCTAAGAAATGAAGTTTGCAACCTTTTGACCATCGGATCATTTTGTGCAGTTTCACCAAAATCGAGATGAGCATCCCTGTGGCAAAGAAATTGAAGAAGCGTGATTAGAATAAGATTACTGGGACTAGTTGATGAGACATAAACTCATCACAAATACAGTACGTAGAAGCCAGTAGAGGTATGTGCGGGGCAAAGAAGTAGAGAAATATCCACATGGAGTGATGTGGGCAGCTGGAGCAGTGGTGCAAGCCGGCTGTAAAGGGAGTTGTACCTGAGGGATGTCGGGACGTAGCTCAACCTTGAGGAGGGCGGCGGGAGGCGGCAACTGCCCACGTCGCGGCAGTGAGCAAGGGACGAAGGCAACCTCACCGGCTTTGTGAGAGAGAACGGCGGGGACCCCTGATCGGGACGTGCCGACAGTGGGTTTTCGCCGTCGGCGATGGCAAACGCATCTACACTAAGCATCCACCCCTTCCCCCGTCGGACGTGATCCGCCGGGATGTTAGAGATGTGGCCACAGTCGTTTTGTGCGAGAGAGTGTGAAGAGAGCAACCCCATCAAGCAACCGTGTAGGCTGGCCCATCCTGACTATGTATATAGTGGAGCGGTTTCCTTTTCTCTCCATATGAACCTATCATATTGCGTATGTGGCACTGAAGAAAAAAAACTTCATTTATAAATGACGCGGCACCTACTACTCGTTCTCCTATAACCTTGCGCTTGGCATCTCTAACCTTGCGATTGTCTCTTCGCCTCTTCGGGAAGTCGAGCAATAATGGTAGTGCAGTATATATCGTTCTGGCTATATGAGACCAAATGAATTGCTGCATGTCCACCACATGGGCGAGGGTCGAGGGGCGAGGGAGAGTGCTACATACGGAGCAAAATGAGTGAATCTACACTCTAAAATACGTCTATATACATCCATGTTTGGAGTATGTACTAATAGTTCATATTGAAATCTACTAAAGGACATATATATTCAAAACAATATAATATGATCTCTATAACGAAGGTAGTAGGGATGAGGAGTAAACTGAGGGAGTAGTAAATTTTTCTCCTCGTCCTGCGAGCCACCATCCGTGTGGGCGAGGGAGCGGGCGTAAGGCGTACATTATAAGCAAGCTTCACCTCATCCTACGAGCCAACGCGCCCGTGGGCGGGGGAGATGGCGTACTAAGCAAGCTTCTCCTTGTTCTGCGAGTTGACAGGACACATCAAAAGTACTCCAATATATAGAGCCTTGCCTCTAAGGTAGGCCCCACATGGTTTGCCTCTTTTTTAACATAACGCGTCAAGTCGCAATTTGTTTGTTCACCCGTGGTAGACGATCCTCCCTCCACCCAGTGGACAACCAGTACACGTGCCAAATTACCACGTGGGCTGCCTTCTCGTATAGAAATGAGGTCCACCGTGTACCCGCGCGGGTGTGGTTGGGAAAGAGACGGGAGTACATGTGCTGTGCATGCACCTCTTCTCTTCGTGCACGTCCCCCACCTACGTGGGTGTGTGTGAGAGATACAAACCACGTTCATGAGTGTTTTTTGTTTGGGGGAGGGGTTGATTTCATGAATGTATTTGTGGGAATATGTGTCGATGACATCTCAAACAAAATTTTGCATGCAATGTATGTGAAATGGAGGCCTGTCCATATCATATATACAGGGTTGGGCGATCCACGAGAAGAGAGGGAGGGGTCATAGATATCGATAGAGTCGAAGAGAGGATCAAGTGGGTGGGTGCGAGATCGATGAAGAGAGCCATCGAAATTGTTTGTGTGTGCAAGTCAAAGATATAGGGCGACTGACCTACCGGAACGTCAGAGGGCACAGGTCAAGTTTGTGTGTGGCAGGGAGACATGACTAGAGCGCTCGATGTATCAGTGTGTGTGGGGGGGGGGGTGGGGGAGGGGTAGGCAGAGGCCTAACTATAGAGGTAGAACGACTCGTATATGTGTTGAGAACGAGAGACCCAGCTATGTCCTGAGGGAGATCGGTCGACATCCATACATAACTGAAGGACGGGAAATATGATGGGACAAAGAGAGAGAGGAGAGAGGGGGGGAGCGAGAGGGGTAGAGTGCTGGACGGGTGATGGAGTTGCTTCTTGAAGATGGTGGGAGAGGCCTACTAGACAAACTGAGGGTGGAACTACAATGTTATCAATAAGAGTGGGGATGTGTTTCTGTGTATGCCTGTGCGTGATAGATCTGTCGGGACGCATCCATGGATGATGAAGGGGAACCATATGTTCGGTAAGCAAACCTAACTAGATCGATAGATCAATTGTTGTTTGTCAGAGGAAGAGAGACAAAACTAATGAGGTAGATTGATCGACATGTGGGTAAAAACGAGTTATAAGGACCTAGCTAGCTATATTTATAGCGGGAGATCGGTCGGTGTACGTCCATTTGTTAGAACCAAATAAGGCCCAGCGAGACGGATAGACAGAGAGAATGGAGCTAGGAGGTGGTGCGAGAGGCCCAGCTACTAGCTAGATAGGGGGAGGAGTGTGCGGTTGTGAGATCAATGAAAAGAGGGGCGAGAGTTTACACGTGTGTGTGACCGTATGAGAGACACGAGGCAAGGACACATAAAGGAGGAGATTGAAGGTGCGTGTGTATGTTGTAGGCAGGCATCGCTGGAGAGGTTTATCGATCGGTGTGTGTCGGAAAGGAGTTGTGGAGACTCTAGGAGAACGACCTAAAGAAAAAAATGAATGTGCCCGGTGGATAGAATGCCGAGGGAGGGGGAGGGCGAGGAGGGCGTGTGCATGCACGAGAGAAAGTTAGTGGTAGCTACAAAGGTTAGAGGATTGTGTGGGTGTAAGAGACTAACAAAGATCATAATTTGATATGAAAGTGGATTCATATATTTGAATAGGAGATCATAGTGTTTTAAACATATGCATGCATGAATATAGCGGTGATACGCGTGCTGTGCACATGTTATACCATAATGTGATAATGCATGGCGTTTGCAACTCACAGCTAAATGTCGAACAATCTAAACCATACTATACATCAAACAATCTCACATTTTATTTGAATTTGTGATAATGTGTGGCGTTTGCAGCTTACAACTAAATATCGAACAATCTAAACAATACTATATATCGAACATTCTCACATTTTATTTGAATTTGTGGTAATGTGTGGTGTTTGCAACTCACATCTAAATACTTGTAGGCGTAGGGGGCGGGGCACCATACATAATGTGATAAACACATTATACATATGAGACATGGTTTAGATTATGAAGATCTAGCTAGAGCTAGAAATGTAATGTGATTTGAAATCAACATAAAGTGGATTCAAAAAATTGAGTTCGAGTTCATATAGTACACATAGTTCATATGTAACTCGAGACTAATCATGTGGTGTGCTGTGAAGATAATACACAAATGATGGTTTAACTTGAAAATAATGATGATTGTAGATCTTATTAAGACAGAGAAACAAATTCAAATGCTTTGACTTCACAACAATCATAAATGTAGATCTTATTCAAATAGAGAAACGAATTCAAATTTAGTTCATATTGAAGCGGTAGTATATACGTTTGGAATGCACTAAAACGTTCATTTGAGTAGTAGGTTGCATGCATTATACACGTAGCAAAATATTTTAATTGGACATAACATGAATTCAAAGTTTTGAATGACATTTGTAGTGCAAATTGATTTGGTACAGTAGACGTTAGGCTTGTCCGGAAATTTCAACCCACGCCTTGTTAGCCCGAAATATTTAAGATATATCTTTGTCTCGTTGTGCTCCGACAACTCCCTCCATCTCAAATCGCGCCTTACTATTCCGAAATTACAACGCGCATGAAAACTGCCACCTCCTGTGAAATCCCGACAAGCGAAATGCCCGTGGTACCCCTGAACCAAAAGAACCGCCTCAAATCGGTGGGGGTACTTTCGTAACTTACCCCACATTTCGGACAAGCGCGTCTTCCCCACTCCCATCCCATCCTCCCACCCTTTCATACACCGAGGCCGTGAAAACCCGCAACGAAGCCCCATACCCTGCTCCGTCCGCCACCCAGCCGGAGCCTCTTCCCCGACGACGTCTTGCACAGCAACACCTCGACGTCCCTCATCCACCGTACTGCATAAGGATCCGTCGTCGATCTCGTTGTCCCATCGGTTCAGCCACCCTGTCCTCCCCCTCCAAGGAGCTGCCCCGACGTTCCCCTCGTCTTTCGCCCCACCTCCATTCCCACACCGCCGTCTTCACCTGCAGCACCGAAAGAGCATCATCATCACCGTTTCCTCGGATGAAGCTGCGGCCTAACTGGCGCCACCAAAGAGGTTGTACACTAATCACTGCATTTTCTTCTTGATTCGATCTCACGATGCTGCCGGCGCTCGGTGCCGAGCTGACACGGCGCGACTCCATCCACGACGGCGTCGCCGGCCACTTCCTCCATGGCAACGCTCCCTCGGCGATGACGTCCACATCAGTAGCAGCTGTTGCTGCTTTAGCTCTCGCTCGCGCTGCTGCTCTGCTCTTGCTCTCGGTCCCCTGCCTGATCTGCTCTTGCTATTGCTCTTGCTCGCGTTGCTGCTCTTGCTCTTGCTCTTGCTTGCGATGCTGCTCCGATTTAGCTACACTTCAGTCGACTGAATCGACTTTTGGGTCAATCGATTTTCAGGGGATGGGGGGGTCACCGGGGTGAAGGAAGAACCAGTCGCAGCGGGGAGGGGGGCTTGCCGGAGAGGTACCCCACTATCTATCTTAGGGTTCAGGGTGGGAGCGGTGGTGGGGCGGTGGCGTGGGGATCGCCGAAGAAAAAGCTCAGCATGGGGGGCCTAGAGGGATGGCCGGGGCGGCGGCAGACCGGCGGTGGGGAGTGTTTTCAGGGAGGGCGGGGCAGCACAACGCCAGCCACGGGCGGCGGGGGGTTGTTGTTTGGCCGGTGATGGCTAGCGGCTCAGGGGGGTGGAGGTTGAAGATGAACTGCAGGACCTTGATTTCGTATCCAACGGCTGCAAAATCGACTGACCAGAGATGAAAAAGTCAGTCGACAGACGTGTAGCCTCACCTTGCTAGTGCGTTTAGTTTCAACAACAAAATTCAGTTTCGACAGTTAAGTTTAGTTTCGACAGTTAAATTCAGTTTCGACAGTTAAGTTCAGAGATGAGCGGCTGATGTATTTTACATCTAGCACTTTGTGGTTATGTATTTTATGTCATGTATTGGAGATGCTATTAGAATTCCACTCAGGTAAACATTGTCTCTCTTATCCTGCTTCAGCCTCGGCGTCGTACAACTCACCGGAGCTGCTCCAACGACGAAACCCTCCATCACAGTGGAGCAGTACCTCAAGCGCCATCTCCAGATGCCTAAGATCTTCTTCCCCTCCTCCGACAACCAAGTCAGCCGGAGCATCCTCACCGTCGAACCCAATCACGCTGAGATCGACATGGCTTCGCCAAAGAGGTTGTACACTTGTTGCATCTCTTTTTTACTCTACATGTTATATATATTGTCCACTGAGCACACGTAGTAACGGGAAATACAATTATTTTATCCTACTATATGACAAGCAGTGAGGTACCAGGCAACTTAGCTATCCGTGATGGACTCTCTTGAATGCCATCATTATTTATCTCTGCGCGTTTGAGTTGTGTATTTGTCAATGGCCTTGGGAGTTGAGCTAGTAGGGCAGTGGCCTGGGTCCAAAGTAATAGAAGTAGCACAAAAACATTTTTTTAGTGTAGGCTTTTCCTTGCTCAAGCCTGCCTACTAGAATCGCCAGTGCTTGAAAGGAAAAGTGAATGAAAAACATAGGAATTGGAAAGTTTCCTATGGTACTACTATTCATGAATTTGGTTCAAAGGAATGGAGCAAAGGAAAACTGTAGGATTTGTTCCTTTAGTGTCTCCTTGAAAGAAAAAACGTAGGAATTTTAATTTTCACTTGTCCTCCTTTTCAAATTCCTATTCATGAAGCACAAGACTAAGAGATAGTAGCATAATAGCATTATAACCGTACATTTTCTTGTGGTTTGACTTAATCTCACCATGCTTCTTTGCATCCTGTGATCTTCCAATTGTTGTGAATCAAACACCCAGATTGGCAGAAATCCAGTGTTTTTAAATTCTCTGTTTTGCACGTGCATTCCTATCCTATTCCTGTCTATTTCCTATCCCTGCATTGTTGGAATCCTCCAATTCAAACGAGCCCTTACAGAATTACTTCTCTTACAGATAGTTGTCAAAGAAAACCTTGCGTGGTTTGTCCCGCTCCTCTTGCGCCGTCGTCCACCCCAGCTCAGCTGCTCCAACGACAGAAGGGTCCAACACAGCAGGGATCCGGCCTCCAGATTGTCTTTCGCCGCCTTAGATCTTCTTCCCCGCTGCCGGCAGCCATGAAAACTGCATTACCATCATCAACCGAGCAGATGACCTCGAGGACTACACGGGTCCGCAAGAGAGGTCGCACTCTTTCGTGTTGCTTATGTTATGCATCACTTAATATTACATGCTACTTTATCGTCCTGTTCACCGATTAGACTCTGAGTCAGCTCCAAACTAATGGTCAAACTTGAGTTTTTAAATGGTTGTGGGGTACATATCGGGGCCGCAATCAATAGTATCTCTCTACTATCTGGTTAATCTCCGGTGTCTACTACGAGTTTCATGTTGGGTGGGAAACAAATAGTAAAGAAGTCATTATCTGTATTTTTTAACTGAAGCCATTATCTGCCTGCTATTATTGGTTTTGGGTCTATCCACAGGTTGCTACCATCACTCTGGATTTCTGCATGCACTCCTTACATAATCTCACTATGTTTTATTCCTATGCATGACAGTTATTGTAAACAATGGAACTGAACATGTAGAGCAAAAGAGACGAGCCTTGCGTGGCAATAAAATTTCATGCAGACGTCGCTCCATGGTAGGCGCAAAGGCAGCCCCCCTCCACGCATTTCGGATTGTAATCGAGAGGAAGATATCTGTTCTGAGGGGGATTCAGAAGGAGAAGACAACTCCTATTTACCCCCTGAGGTCTTCGCTCTAACTTGGCATGCTGATGTTGGTTATATCATGCATATGGTGCCTTGCATTGCTTACTTTATACATCAAATATGTCATCTGCTTAGTTTAGACATCCTTTGTGCGAATGCCATCTGTTTAGTTTATTCATCGTTTATGTGAATTATGCAACGCCATCTTGTTTAGCCAGGCATCATATATGTGAATTTTGCAATGCCATCCTGCTTAGCCAGTCATCTTATATGTAAATTATATCAGGCCATCCTTTTTTTCGTTACATATTACATTTGTCAACAATGTTAGTACATTCAACTGCTCTTCGTGTGCATCAGCCATTTGACACGGTGATGGCAAATTCTGGAGTGAAAACAAGGTCTTCAGAGCAGACTATGCTATCTGACGAAGCGCATATCTCGCTGGTTACGGATAGCTCCTCAGAGGAGGATTCAGAGACAGATGACCAGTCCTATTCCCCCCCCCGAGGTGTATGCTCTAACTTGGCAGGGTTATGTTGCTCATATCGTGCGTATGGTGTCTCGCATTGCTATGTCATTTGATTAGTTAGACATGCTTTGTGTGAATGCCACCTGTTCAGTGTCTAATTACCATATATGTGAATTATGCATTGCCATCTTGTTGCAAGACATTATATATGTGAATTATGCAATGCTATCTTGTTGCAAAGGCATTATATATGTGAATTATGCAATGCCATGCTGTTTAGCCAATCATCATGTATGTGAATTATATCATGCTATCATTTTTTTGTATTACGTGTTCCATTTGTCGACAACGTTTGTATATTCAACTACTCTTCCTGTGCATCAGCCATTTGAAGCGGTGATGGAAGTATCTGGAGTGAAAACAAGGTATTCAGAGCAGACAATGCTACCTGCTGAAGCAGACATCTTGCTGGTTACAGAGAGCTCCTCAGAGGAGGATTCAGAGACTGATGACCAGTCCTATTTCCCCCCTGAGGTCTATGCTCAAACTTGGCAGGGTTATATTACCCATGTCATGCATGTTGTCTTGCATTGCTTAGTTTTTACATCATATATGGATTGCCATCTGCTTACTTGCTTACTATATAAATCATATATTTGAATTATATCATGCCATCATGTTTACATAGTACATACACATCATCTATCTGAATTATGGCATGGCAACCCATTTAATAAAGACATCATATAGTTATATCATCTCATCCTGTTTAGTGTTTACAGTCATCATATTTTGAATTATGGCATTCTATCCGTGAATGTATGTGAATTATGGCATGCCAACCTATTTAATAAACACATTATATAGTTATATCATGTCATCCTGTTTACATAGTCATCATATTTTGAACTATGTCTTTCCATCTTTTTTAGTTAGCCATCATAATGTGAAATTGTGTCATGCTATCCTGTTTAGTTAGCCATCATATATGTGAAATTGTGTCATGCTATCCTGTTTGGTTAGACAACATAAATGTGAATATTTCATGCCCTCTTTTATTCCCCACTATCCATTGCACATGTCTATCATACAATGTCTATACTTTCAATTAATTTTCTTGTTTATCAGCCATTTGAATTGGAGAGGGTGATGGCATTATCTAAGGGAGTAACAACACGGTCTTCAGAAAAGATAGTGCTACCAGTTGATGCAGATAGAACCACGGTTGTACTTGCCCAAGGACCAGATCCACCACACATAACCCAGACTCTCGCAGATTGTACCCCTACCCAGTTGGACAGAGAACCAGCTACACCCCTTTTAACCCCAACCCCGGCAGATAGTAACCCAGTTCCAGTTGACACAACACCGTCTCCACCACAGAGCACCCAAACACGAGCAGTTAGAAAGGGAACTGCAGTGCCCAAAGCACGAGGACCACCACTCTGAATCCCAACTCAACGCTTAAAGGAGAAGAAGATTTGTTCTCAGGTCAGGTTCTGTAGCTATGGTTCATACTCCTTTGCTCTTGCATTACTGTATTTACTCATACCAACTATTTTCAAATTTGAAGGATGGAATTGAAACTCCAATGGCGCAACAGGTATGTTTTAAACCTGTTTCTTTAACTGGTTTGCTGTTGTAACCTGCTCTATGTTGATTTCAGTTTCAATTGAATAAACAGTTATGTTCTCATGTCATGCACATTACAAGTGTTGTTATTGCTCTATAGTTTCCCACACTTATATTCTGTCTATTCTGCTTTGTCTTGAACAAATATTATTTGAACTGTGTCTCTATCTTGATTTGGCAACAAAAACTAGAATGATATAGACCATAAAGTGACCATGGTACATAGATATATGTTTGTTTCATGCTGTTATCCTGTCCACTTTACTACTGAACTCATTTACCAAAATGAGTTTCATATACAACATGGTAAACCAGTGATGTGTCTGCTTGTTTCTCTTTTAGAAAGTGTACAAAATATTGGAGAACAGTACCGCGTTATGCAATGGTAAAGGAAGTAATGCAGATAAGGTTCAAGATAGTGAGACATCCCTGTTGGTCTCCAAGAAAGATGATAAAAACTATCTTGACGACAATGAGAGAACCCAAAAGTCCTGTCTTGATGTAGTGTTCGAGTTACAGGCCACTACTGCTGGCACAAGCTCTTCGAACTCGCTGCCTGAATCAGTTCGTCTTCTTGAGTCTCAACTTCAACTTGAAAGACATCGATCAGATGTGCTGCGACAGGAAGCTGAAGGGCTGAGGAAGTCCCTGCAGAATTCAGATGCATACTTCCTGGTGCAATAGCAAGCGCTGGAGGATTTAAGCGCCAAACAAGATAAAGTTAATAAGCTTGCTAAGCATCTTGCCAGCAGTATGGGTACCCAGGATATTGTTTCTTGAGATCTTCTGAAGTGGTTTTACTTCTGGATTTGTTTTGCTGCAAGGTTTATTTGCGCTGGTCGCCAACTTTGACAACCAGTGTATATGATATGCTGCTTTGTTCCCTATATTTGCACTGGTGGCGAACTTTGATGCCCAGTGGATGTAATATGTGTAATAGCAGTGATAGCCTAGCGCTAGTTGCTTGCTTATTTATTTCCTTGTTGTCTTGTTTATTTGTTTGCTTGTATTCAGTCAGTTCTTTTTCTGCGGTTTGCTAGTGGCCACAATAATCTATTTTTTAAAACTAGGCCACAATAACCATGGGCTACATATTTACTGTAGTGACACTAGGCCTCCTACCGGCCGTAGAAACAATGGCCCTTCTACGGGCCGTAGAAACAATGGCCCTTCTACGGGCCGTAGAAACAATGGGCCTTCTACGGGCCGTATCATCAATGGGCCTTATATGGGCCGTAGGATTGATTTGCCAAACATGGGCCAATAACAGACCACATTATGGCCGTAAACAGGCTAGAGTTAGAATCACCCGTTCATGGGCCGACCATAATGGGCCATTGTTAATAGGCCGTATTTGATGACACTATGAAAACGGCCCAACGTATTAATGGGCCACAAACGGGCCGACTGTAACAACGGGCTGAATTTGGCCCACAAGCAGAAAATGACTGTAACGGGCAGTAAGTAACCGAATGCTGGAAATGAGCCCAAGAATAAATGGGCCCTGAGAAGGCCGAAAGATAACATGGGCTAGAAACTGCCCAATGGAATAATGGGCCGTTAATGGGTATAAAGTGATACACTGTTTATTACGGGCCAGTTTCACCACGGGGCGGTAATGGGCCAAGAGTTACAAAGGGCCTTATATGGGCCGAAAGACGTCATGGGCCATACATGGGCCGGAAGTTAAAACAGGCTGGAATTATATTAGACGGCCCAGATGATGCTAGTGGGCCTAATTCGGATAGGTTGTAACGGGTCGTGGGTTAGCGGGCTGTAAATGGGCTATATGCGAACAAGCCGTTAACAGGCTTCCCGTGGGCCGGCCCGCCACCTTTTGACCAAGTCAAATGGGCCGGCCTTTTCACAGGAATGGCCCTTTGGTGGGCCGTGCCACATGTTGATGTATCATAGGCACCTTTAGTCCGATGAGTGGATGACATCTGTCCCAACGGTTAGCCGACACATGTTTCCTCCAGCCAATGATGATTTTACACATGGAAAATCCCCATTGGTCGGGGCTGTTAATGGGTTATCGGATCCAAAACCGGACCCGATAGCTTAACGGCGTTCCGTTTCGGTGGATGCCACGTGTCGATCACCCTTGATGAAAGCACTTCTGTGACGCACGATTTATCGTCATGGAAGTGGACACTTCCGTGATGATAATTTTGGTAATGTCATTTAACGCTTCTATGACAGCACAGGTATGACTATCTTGATTCTGTCAAAAAATCGTTATGGATGTACATGCATGACAAAAAACGCGACCTACTGTGATAAACACATATCATCACGGAAGTGTATTTTTTTGTAGTGCATGTCTTCGCCGAACTAGTGCACCTATACAATTTGCCATTGTATAGGGTGTGTTGGGGACACAAGAGATTTCTTGTATTTGATTGCAGGGTTGCTTGAGAGAGACTATCTTCATCCTACGCCTCCCACGAATTGATAAACCTTAGGTCATCCACTTGAGGCAAAATTGATGTTGTCCTACAAAACTCTGCGCTTGGAGGCCCAACACGTGTCTACAAGAATAAAGTTACATAGTAGACGTAAGCTTTTTTCTGGCGCCGTTGCCGGGGAGGTTAGGTAAGCGGCACTCACACCCTGTCAATGAAGCTCTTTAATGGCGCCGTTGCCGGGGAGGTGAGTGCTTGAAGGTATATCTTTAGATCTTGTAATCAAATCTTTTAGTTTCTTGTTTTATCACTAGTTTGGTTTATAAAACAAAACTACATAAATAATGGAATTGAGGTTGCTTCATATTATTGATCATCTTTATAATGTCTTTCAAGAAAATGATGGAAAGGAAATTTTTGCTCAATTGTTAGAAGAAGAATGCTAGAAAATTTTGGCGCAAAATATTTGGATGATGAGCATGATTGCAATGTTGTTGGTATGAACTCTTTAAATATCCATGATGCTAACGATATGCAAAGCCATAAGCTTGGGGATGCTATGTTTGATGAAGATGATATTTTTAGTCCCCCAAGATTTTATGTGCAAATTTGTTATAATGATTGCATGCCTCCAATTTATGATGATTACAACGATATAGTGGATTTGGAGAGGTCATGACTTTATTTAGTGATGAATCCACCATTTTGGATGAGGTGTTAATTGACTATGATAACAAAATTCCTATCTATGGTGATTATGGTGATGACATGTATGCTAGAAAGAATAATGATAACCATGAAACTTGTCATCATGATTTTAATTTTCACTCTCATGATAGTTATTTTGTTGAGTTTGCTCCCACTACTATTGATGAGAAGAAATTTTCTTATGTGGAGAGTAATAAGTTTTATATGCTTTTGTGTCATGAAAGGAATGCTTTATGTGATGGTTATATTGTTGAATTTCTTCATGATGCTACTGAAATTTTTTACGAGAGAAGAACATATGCATTTACATATTGCAATAATATCAAGTTTCCTCTCTATGCGTTGAAAGTTTTGAAGTTGCACCTATTTTGCCTTCCTATGCTAGTTGATTATTGCTCACATAAGTTGTTTGCTCACAAAATCCCTATGCATAGGAAGTGGGTTAGGCTTAAATGTGCTAGTCATATGCTTCACGATGCTCTCTTTGTGTTTCAATTCTTTACTTTTATGTGAGCGTCATTGAAACCATCATGCCTAGCTTAAAAGTGCCAATTAAAGCCTTTGGGATAGTGTGGATGATAGTTGACTTGAATCTATGCAAAAACAGAAACTTTTGCGCCTAGTCCAGGAATTTTGAAAATTCACTGGAATGTGATTTTGATTTGATTTTATACAGGTGATAGATATACAAATTCTCTATGTTTTCCTAATTTTTTTAGAATTTTTGGAGTAGCAGAAGTATGGTTGAAGTAGCAGAAGTGTGGATGATAATTGTTTCCTAGTTTTTTTGGCTTATATTGCTCAATACAAATTGTGGAAATGATATGCTACAATAGGCATTGTGTTTAAACAATTATGAATCTTGTCGTACCAAAGTGAGATGGTTTGCTCATTATAATACTAACCTATCTCACAAAATTCCATTAAGTTTTGTGTGATTGAAGTTTTCAAGCTTCGGGTGAGACATTGATATGAGGAGAATAAGGAGTGACAAGACCCTAAGCTTGTGGATACCCAAGGCACCCCAAGGTAATATTCAAGGAATATCCAAGCAACTAAGCTTGGGGATGCCCATGAAGGCATCCCCTCTTTCATTTCCAACATTATCGGTAACCTCACTTGGAGCTATGTTTTCATTCGTCACATGATATGAGTTTTACTTGTAACTCTATTTTATTTTGCTAGGATTTTCTTAGTGTTATTTAAAATAATGTTTTGCATCTTTTACTTCAATAGAAATGTCAAGGATAGCCTTTACCATTCTCATTTTGCAAGTATATGAGTTGCTGTTTCAAAACAAAAAGTTTATCGTTGTTACAAAAATTCCCAAGAAAATTCAAAATTTGATAAAATGTTGAAACTTTTTGCAAAATAAGCTACGATATATTTTCTACAGTGTGGTAAAGTTTCATAATTGCTGGAGTTAGGGAACTATGATGAATATTGCATTCTTTACAGACTGTACTGTTTTGGCAGATTGCTGTTATGTTTGCATTGTTTGCATATGTTTGCTTGTTTTATGATTCTCTTTGAGGATAGGAGTATTGAATATGCAGAGGCATTTAGTATGCAATGTTGAATAATAATTTTTGTGATTTGCTACAGTAGAGAATGATAAGGTTTTGCATTGATTTATACTAACTAATCTCACGAGTTCTTGTTGAGTTTTGTGTGGATGAAGTTTTTGAGATTTAGGGAAACCGTGATATGAGAGGAATTAATTAGACACAAAATCTCAAGCTGGGGGATGCCCAAGGAATCCTAAGCTAATATTCCAAGAAGTCTCAAGCATCTAAGCTTGGGGATGCCCCGGTAGGCATCGCACCTTTTTTCTTCAACAATTATCTATTAGTATCGGTTGAGCCTAAGTTTTTGCTTCTTCACATGATGTGTGCTATTCTTGGAATGTAATTTTGTTTTGTTTTCCTTGCTGTTTTAATAAAATACTTATATCTGAAAGTTTTTAAATAAAAGAGAGTCCTCAAATAGCTATCGATTTACATAACTACTCACTTGATCTTCACTTATATCTTTTTGGAGTAGTTTGTCATTTACTCTCGTGCTTCACTTATATCCTATGAGTAAATTGTTGAATGAATTGAATATCATGAAGTTGAAGTTATATGTTCATATCATGCCTAGCGGTAGCTTCACATTGGGTTTAGAAAGTGAAATCTTTTGAAGCTTGACAATCACAATATTGGTCATACAAGCAATTCAGGAATGATTGGTAGAAGGAAGAGTACTTTTACATGCAAATACACTATCTTGGAAATCTTTTGTGATCGTGAACCCCCATCAAAATATTATATGCCAAAATTGTTGACGTAGGACAAGGAAGACAATGTAATGATTTATGTTTGTTCATATTCACATAGAATTATATTGTCATAGATCCTTCAACATGTGGTGCTTGCCCCCCATCTTTGCTAGCCAAAAATTCCGCACCAAGTAGAGATACTACTTGTGCATCCAAAAACCCTTAAACCCAAATTTTATTCTCAAGAGTCCACCATACCTACCTAAGGATTGAGTAAGATCCTTCAAGTAAGTTGTCATCGGTGCAATAAGGCAATAAAAATTGCTTCTAAAAGTGTTAGATCATTTAGTGTAAGGGAAAATTGAGCATTGTACGAACTTGTGATGGCAAAGAATAAAAGCGATAGACTGCATAATAAAGGTTGCTATCATAAGGGGCAATATAACATGACATTATTGTGCACTAAGGGGGTGGGCATACAAACAAATAAGCGCATGACAACCTCTATGAAGGGCCTATCTTTAATTTTATGTATTTACTTTTATGCAAAGAGTCAAAGTTTTTCTCTCTATTCCTTTTTATTTTTCTCTTTTGGCAAGCATCATGTGGCGAGGAAAGATCTAGTCACATATATCCAGTTGGATATGGGTAGCATGAGTTATTATTGTTGACAACACCCTTGAGGTGAATACGTTGGGAGGCGAAATTATAAGCCCCTATCTTTCTATGTGTCCGGTTGAAACATTTTGCTCATGTGTATGCGGTGAGTGTTAGCAATCATACAAGACTATATGTTGGTTGAGTATGTGGAGCTCTTACTTAGACTCTGTTGAATAAGTTGAATTGCAATTGCTTGGTGACTGAGAACATAGGTTGTTGAGTTTCAAGAGGATTCATCGTTTGTACCTAACACGTGAATTGGTTGCTACTTTAACATGAGAAGTTTTACAAGAAAGAATTGCTGTTATGATGCTAGGAAAAGTGATAGAAATTGTCATTGATTAAACTTGTGCACTTTGCTAGCATTCGCACTTTAGAAATTATTTGTTTTATCATTTACCTACTCGAGGACGAGTAGGAATTAAGCTTGGGGATGCTGATACGTCTCCAACGTATCTATGATTTATGATGTATTCATGCCATGTTTACAATAATTTTATATGCTTTTGGTATGATTTGCATGGAACTAACCCGGACTGACGATGTTTTCAGCAGAACTATCGTGGTGTTGTTTTTTGTGCAGAAATGAAAGTTCTCCAAATGAGCTGACACTTTTTGATGATTGTTTTGGAACAAAATAGACCCGTGAAGCTTTGTGGGAGGGCCAGAAGAGCCACGAGGAGGGCACAACCCACCTGGGCACTCCTGGGCCCTTTCCCGTGCCCCGGTGTATCGTGCTCACCTCGAGACCCATCTGGACGTTAGACCGACACTAAAAATTCCTATAAATAGAGAAACCATCAGAAATAACCCTAGATCGGAAGATCCACCGCCGTAAGCCTCTATAGCCATCGAAATCCAATCGGGACCCTATTCCGGCACCCTGTCGAAGGGGGAATCATCTCCGGTGGCCATCTACATCATCCTAGCGTCCACCACGATGACTAGGGAGTAGTCCACCTTCATGGGTGAGGGTTTGTATCAGTTATTATGTTTTTAATCTCTATCTTATGCGATCTTGAGATGTCACAATCTTGATGTATCATGGGCTTTTTAAACATAGATGGATCATATGATGTTTCTCCCCGCTCTACACTTGTTGTGATGAATTGAGTCTTTACCCTTTGAAGTTTTGTCTTATCGGATTGAATGTTCAGATCATAGCACACATGATATATGCCTTGCACATGGATACCCGTGCTGACAATGGGGTATTATTTTGATTCGCTTGATATATGTCATGGCACACAACTTGCGGATTCTGGAGGTGACTTTGGGGTAATCTATGCATAGGGGTTGATGCACGTTTTTATTATCTTTTCTCCGATAGAAACTTTGGGGTCTCCTTGTAGTTCTTTATGTGGATTGAGTATTATGAATCTGAAATTGTTTGATACATACCGTATAATTAACTCACGGGTACTCGCGGTGACATTGGGGTGTCTAGGTGACATTATAGTTGGTTGATATGCATCATATGGTGTTATTCTAGTACGAACTCTTGATTAGATCGATCGGAAAGAATATCTTACTGTTATTTTAGTACGAACTCTAGGATAGATTGATCAAATATAATAGCTTTGAGGTGGTTTCGTACCCTATAAACAATTTCTATCTTTTGTTCTCCGCTAATTGGAACTCGAGAGTGATTCTTTATTGCACTTTGAGGGATAATCATATGATCCAACTATGTTAGCATTGTTGAGAGATTGCACTAGTGAAAGTATGCACCCTAGGCCTCATTTTCCATCATTACAATACCGTTTGTGCTCCGTTTACTATTTACTACCTTGCTGTTTTTTGATTGTTTGCATTACAAAAACTCATATCTACTATCCATACTACACTTTTATCACCATCTCTTCACCGTACTAGTGCACCTATACAATTTGCCGTTGTATTGGGTGTGTTGGGGACACAAGAGATTTCTTGTATTTGATTGCAGGGTTGCTTGAGAGAGACTATCTTCATCCTATGCCTCCCACGAATTGATAAACCTTAGGTCATCCAGTTGCGAGAAAAATGCTGCTGTCCTACAGAACTCTGTGCTTGGAGGCCCAACACGTGTCTACAAGAATAAAGTTGCGTAGTAGATATCAGTTGTCAATTCAACCACACCTGGAGATTAATTATCTGCAGCAAAGCGATCAGTAGCATAGTAGTATGATAGTTTTGATAGCAATGGTAGCAGCAACAGTAATGGTAACAGTGATAGCAATGATTTTGTAGCAAGTGCAATAGTAACAATAGCAGTTGTAACTTAGCAAGAACAATATGTAGGAAAATCGTAGGCATTGGATTGGTGACTCGTTGGATGATATTCATCATGAGATAGTCATAACCTAGGGCGATACGACACTAGCTCCAGTTCATAGATATAATGTAGGCATGTATTCCATAAATAGTCATACGTGCTC
The DNA here is from genome assembly GCF_018294505.1 of Triticum aestivum. Classification (NCBI taxonomy): domain Eukaryota; kingdom Viridiplantae; phylum Streptophyta; class Magnoliopsida; order Poales; family Poaceae; genus Triticum; species Triticum aestivum. Next base: position 724,272,097 of record NC_057798.1, on the reverse strand, counting down.
ATGGAAAGAACTTGCATGACATCTTTTGTCCTACCCTCCCATGGCAGCGGGGTCCTATTGGAAACTAAGGGATATTAAGGCCTCCTTTTAATACACACTACAAAAAAAGACACAACCATGACATTTTGGGCTGAACGAATTTTTTCTGTCATACATATGACACTTCTATGACGATGATTGTGACAAAACCCGGTATCATAATAGATGTGGTGGGCTCCTACTTCTATGAAAAAAAATCATGACAGAAAATGGGCTTTTCATCCTGGGCGGGCCGGAGACGCAACTGCATGACATTCTTTGGGCCGTCCATGACGGAAAAAACCATGGTAGAAGCGAGGGGGAGGAAAATTTCAGGGAGTTGCCGGTTACGGTGGGAGGTCGGGGGCGGAGCGAGATGCGTTTCTCTCGTACATATGCGCGTGTGTGCGAGGCGTTGGCTCTAACTGAAGCCGAGTGAGGCGTTGGGCTCTAACTGAACCTGAGCGATTGCACTGCAGGCTACACATTACTGAACCCGAGCGATCGATCGATGGCTGTTAGCTGAACCCGATGGAGCGATTCCTTCGCTACTGCTGCTAACTGAAGCCGATCGATGCTGCCTCTGGGATGAACAGTGAGTGTTGCGGGGGGGGGGGGGGGGGGGGGTTTGGATGAACAGTGAGCGGTGGCGTTGCCTCTGGATGAACAGGAACCCGTGGTGTGGTGGGCTAGATGAACAGTAGACGATGGAGGGGTGGCCGTGGAGAGGTGGTTCAACAGGACCCCGTGGTGTGGAGGGCTGGATGAACAGTAGATGGTGGAGGGTTGCCTGTGGAGGGGTGGTTGAACAGTAGCTGGTGGAGTAGCGCACGGTAGAGGCTGGATTAATAGGAGCCCGTGGAGGCTCGAGGAGGTCGATGGTAGCCCGTGGAGGCTGGAGGAGGTCGACGGTGGAGATGAACAATATCCCGTGGAGTCCTGTTTTGCGGTACGCCACACCCCTCCCGATGAACAGGACCCCCGTTTTGATCGTAGGAGGTCCGTTTTGTCCGTTTTGCGGTACGCCACACCCCTCCCGATCAACAGGACCCCCGTTTCGATCGTAGGAGGTCCGTTTCCTCCATTTTGCAGTACGCCACACCCCTCCCGATCAACAGGACCTCCGTTTCGACCATAGGAGGTCCGTTTCCTATGTTTTGCGGTACGCCAGGCCCCTCCCGATCAACAGGACCCCGTTTTGAACGTGGCCGGTCGAACACAAGGCCGTTTCCTCCGTTGTGCGGTACGCCAGGCCTCGTTCCCATCGCCTATTCCGTCCAAGCCCTCCCGATGAACACGAGCATGCATTCCGTTCCGACCCAGCCGGTTGTCTCCCACACGTTCCGTTACCTCCCGATGAACACGACACATTCCGTTGCCTCCACATGAACACGACGACAATGTTGTTTCTCCGTTCCGACCCAGCCATGTACGTATGCGCGATTAGGCGTTCGAGACCCTGCCCATATGTACGTACGTGGCCGTGTTTTCTTTCTTGCACCCTCGCCACTGTACGTACGTGTCCATGCTACGTGCGCGCCTCTACTACGACACGTGCGCGCCTCTACTATGACACGTGTGCGCCTCTACATCGACCAGTATGTACATACACGTTCACGACCAGAATGACAATGGTACGTATGCTTCGACCAAGTGGGTCCCGACTATCAGGCACTTCCTTGCCTGCGAAGATGTAGCTGGTGGGTCCCAGCAGTCAGAGGGGCGAATCGTTTTTTTCGGACGCACTTCCTTGCATGCGAAGATGTAGCTGGTGGGTCCAAGCAGACAGGGGGAAACGTTTTTTTCACGAAATACGGTGGCCCGTCCGGTGGGTCCCCGCTGTCAGGTGGAGGAATAATTATTTTGCGCATAATAAGGAGGCACTTCCTTGCTGCGGCCGTGGACCCAGCTGTCAGCCTCTCCACATACAGTCCACGTCCGATGGAAGCCATTCCTTGACCATGTTGACCACGTCGCGCCGAGAGCACCAGGGGTGTGGACGACGGCGAGGCCTAGGAAGGGGACGACGCGGAGCCGGGGAAGACGCGGCAGTGGATGCCCACGCGTAGAGGAGTATGAGGGTTCACTTGTTCGGCTGCAGTGTGAGGCTGCCGTCGCCGCAGAATAATAGGGGGTGTGGGTGCGTAGAGGGATGGCCTGGTAGCGGTGGGAGTAGTAGGGGGTGGTGAGGCCTCCGCGGCATCACAGCCGGCCACAGGCGGCAGGAGCAGGCGGCACGACCAGCGCTGCTTTGGGCGGCTGGAGCAAGAAGACCATAGGTTGAAGAAGCACTACGGCCGTGGGATGGATATCGTACGGTCACTGGAGCTAGAATCGTTCATATATTGACTAAAGTTGACAAAGACCTCCGTCCCAGTCAACTTAGTAGGCCCACAAGTCAGCCTCCCACCAAGGTTGGTCCCAGCTAGCAGGGGGGTATTCATCTTTTTGTGCGTAATAAGGAGGCACTTCCGGTGGGTCCGAGCTGACAGCGGGGGGAACGTTTTTTTCACGAAATACGATGGCCCGACCTGTTGGTCCCAGCAATCAGGGGGAAACCTTTTTTTGCAAAATACTGGTGGCCCGTCCAGTGGGTCCCAGATGTCAGGTGGAGGAATAATTATTTTCCGCGTAATAAGGAGGCAGTTCCTTGCGGCTGCCGTGGACCCAGCTGTCAGCCTCTCCACGTAGAGTACTCTTCCGATGGAAGTCGGTCGTTGACCACATTGACCACGCCGTGCCGAGAGCACCACGGCGGTGGACGACGGCGAGGCCTAGTAAGGGGACGACGCGGAGCCGGGGAAGACGCGGCAGTGGAAGCCCGCGCGGAGAGGAGTACGAGGGTTCACCGGTTCGGTTGCGGTGTGAGGCTGCCGTCGCCGCAGAATAACATGGGGTATGGGTGAGTAGAGGGATGCCCTGGCCAGCGGTGGGAGTAGTAGGGGGTGCTGAGGCCTGCGCGACAGCACAAACGACCATGGGAGGTGGGAGCAGGCGGTCCCGCCGGCGCTGCTTTGGCGGCTGGAGCAAGAAGATCAGAGATTGAAGAAACACGACGGCCGTTGGATTGACATCCAACGGTTACCTCTGCTAGAATTGTTTGTTGACGTAGTATATAATAACTAAAAAAAATCTTGCATACGCGTCAACTAAACATGCCCGCAAGTCAGACCACTCCCTCTTTTTTTAATAATTTATATATAGCTAATGGCAACTTCTAATGCAATTTATTGCAGTCGTTTTTTTGGTTGGCCAGGGCCAATTTCGCATATTTCTGTGGGTTCCAAACTATTTTTAATACCAAAATGTTGAGCCAGATTTAAAGTACTTTGAAGATATATTTGAACTAGGTTAATGCCCAGTCAAATAGGAATCTGAAAATGTGAGAAAATCAGAAATTATAAAGTAATTGCCAATTTGTCATCTTTTTTTATATTTACAACCCATTTCATATTACTTTCAAGATTTGCAGGCGTCTTGAAAGGTTGCAGCCCATCAGGGCATAGAAAAATAAGTAGGCCTGGATTGGGTATTCTTCAAAAAAATAAACTGGGCTCATTTTCACAAAGAAAAAATAGCTGGGCTGGTCACATGGTGAACATAAAATATAAGCCTGGGCTAGACGGGCCACAGCCCAGTTCAAACCCTGCTCCGTCTCAACAATACCAAACAAAAAAATACTGCTCGAGTAGCTACGTCCCAGGTGTCAGCCGATCTTGTGTGTTCTCTTGTCTATTGACTATATACGCTCACAATGTCGTGGGTCCCAGATGTCAGGAAAACACTAGGAGGAAGCATTTTATTTTTCCATACGCTGACGTGGTGGGCCCCTACTGTCATCCTCTCCACGTACTTGTGCCGATTCCCGTTGTTTGTTGACCATGTTGACAACGCGAGAGGGCGGCGCCGCGGCGAGCGCACCAAAGCGCGCGGAGGACGTCGGCGTTAACGATTTAGGAGATGGTGGGGCGGTGATGCGTGCGCTGAGGCGCAGCCAGCCGTGGGAGCGGAAGCAGGCGGCCCCGCCGGCGCTGTTTTGGTTTTGGCGGCTGGAGGAAGACAGGACTGAAGAAACACGACAGACTATAAAAGCAGCAGGAGTACTTAACAACCTTAACTGAAACCAGCAGGGGCACTTAACAACCAAAGCTGAAAGTAGTATGAGTACTTATACAGGTTCAACCGTACAAAGCACGCCTCGAACAGTGCTACTTTGCCTACAGGCTATAGTTAACCAAGGGTGAGGCTGCCAAGCCCCAGGACAAGGCCCAGGCGCCACCCCGCGCATCCAAAATCTTCTGAAAGCGGCTTCATCTTGCAACGTGGTCAATAAACAGGATATTCGCTTTAGAGCCATGGAAAAGCATGAACATAATCTTCTGTCCTATTCTCCAAGATGGACGGGCCTTCATTATTTGAGACCACCCATGAATAAGTATCTTTTCACCTCCAAGGGGAATTGAGTAGGTCGACATAAACATCATGTTGTGACCAAGCGCAAGTCTGATCCGACCATGGTCAGTCATCTGTATAGGAACAATAGAACTCGGGAGTTCCTGTTACAAGAAGATCACAGCTGTAAAACTGTGTATAAGCAATAGTTTATGAACAACATATATAACAGAAAACAACTCGTACCATAAGTTTCTCGACACAGTTGGACCTGTTCAACGAGTGCAGCAGTGGCACACATATCCCACGTGGCCTTCCACCATTGAAACGCCCCACAAGGACCTCAAGACGATCAATAAAGTGTAGGAACTTGTGGATGTCGATCCAGTCAACTTCAGTGCCATTAGTAACAGCCGAGTTATTACAGAGTAACAAACGAGCAGACTGCTTAACTCTGAAAAAACCTACACGTGCCACCAATTATAAGACAATATTAGTTAGAAGTAGCATCTTCGTGAGAGATTCATTGCTACTTCTAAAGTTAAATTGTGATTAGTTAGACAGAATAGGTGGATTAAGAAGTAATTGAGGCAACAAGCAAGAACCAGATACAAAACTAACATGGATGAACAATTGGAACGACGTCGGGGTGGAAGATCGCAGTGAAGATGAGACCAGGTTCTGCTATTTCCATCAACATTCGTGCACCAACTTTCAGTACGTAACACTTGAGAAAGTTTATCCAAGTTCGGCCATAAAAAAGCAGCGATCTTCTTGGTTCATGAACCCAATTCGGAAGCAATATCCATGGATTTTCTTCACTATGACCATTAAACTAGTGTATTCAGTTATGGCAAGGCCATGCATCTTGAGTACATGTGTTCTGGCAGAGCAAATAATACACTGCAGGAACAATAATATGAGAACACAACATGTTAAAAAAAAACCACCCTCCCGGATAGACAAGAGGATTCTAGGAACATACTGTGCGCGTTTCAAAATGTTGTGGTAGGATGAGAAGGAACAAGTGTGGCGTCTCGTCGTGGGCGCAAAAATCTGTAGGGTACTCGCACTTTGGGCACTGCAACTGAAACACACTAGATTCAGTACGAAGAAAATGCATCAACGGCAGCGGCTGCCATCCTAGGATTACCTGCGACCAAGGGACTTGGATTTATCGGGGATGGATGAAGAATTCGTACCTGGTTCTCCATGCGAAAACCCTATGCAATCGTCGAGCGGGGGTTTTCTCTGAACAAGCAGACGAGGGAGAAGGGGACTCAGGCCCAGTGAAATATTGCCGCTTCATCCGTCCAGCTTACTGCTAAAGCTGGAAAGCGGGGGGGGGGGGTTGTGATTTGACGGCTCATTGGGCATTACTTTGGCACTACGACCGGGGTGTGTCTACCGTGAAGTTGTGCACTCTAATTTGTGCATATGGCACGTGGACCCCGTTGCCGGTTGCCCCACATATCATCAAAAGGAAGTAGAAAGACAGGAGTAACTAGTAACACATAAATATATTTTTTGATAGAGAGATACTCCCTCTGTAAAGAAATATACAAATCTTTTATATCACAGGCTCACCTTGCTGAGAAATATACTCCCTCTACAACGCACGGGCATTATGGGGGTTCAGCTGAGAATATAATACTCAAATAGGCTCACGGTTCTGGACTTTGGGCCGCAGGCTGACCCTGCATGTTTGGGGGCCCATGTGTTCTACCTCAGCGCTTTTCATATTGCAAGCGATCGGTACTGCGCTGGTTTTAGATGCTGTCGCAAGGCGAATACACAAAATTGAATAAAGCACGACAGCTGTTGGAATGAAATCGAACGACAGTTCCTAACCAGCAATCCGAGTTGATATTCTATCAACGATATACCATGTGATAAATAATACTGTCATACTACTTATACACACAGGACACTTGTTTCACCATGCCAGATTATTGCATCAAAATCTCTCGGAGGATAGATCAGTTCGGCAGTTGCGTGCTGCTACTGAAGAATTTCAAAGTTGATTTGGACCAGCTCTCCTTGCCGAGAAAGTTCGATTTTGACATCATCCCCTACCGCAAGATATGATTTAGATTTGAACCTTGACCATCCTTTAGCATCAATCATCATGCGACCATCCTTTGTACTTATGGTATATTGAGCAGGTTCATTCACACCAAGGCTGCGCATGGTAAGAGAAACTTGGCCGCGGTCGCCCGGATTGTTGAACGACTCCCTCGTTGCTCTAGGAATTCTCTGTTTGAAAACAAGAAGACATACCCAAACAGTTAGATCAACACAGTGAATCATGTGAAACAACATGGAAAGAAAAAATAATGAAGCACTTGGGCGGCCAATGCTTACCAAGAAGGTGGACATGTCGGTTTTTGTAAGGACTTTGGTATATGAAGTGCGAACTGCAGCCCAATCTGTTGCCGGTGCAACTGCACGGGCCGGACCAAATGCAAGTGCAAGTGTTGGTGCAGGTGTCGAAGCCGCTGCTGCTGCCGGAGATGGTGCTGCTTGTAGAGCTGGTGCCGGTGTCGATGCCTGATCCTCCGGTAGATCAGATTGATCCGCTGACGCAGTCGGTGCCCAATCCTCAGCTGGATCAGACTGAGTTGCTGCCGCTGTCAGTGCTAGAGCAACTGTCGGTGCTCGATCTGTGCAAGACAATGGCGATCGTGTCTGGTCTGCTATGGTCAGCTTTCTAACTTGACTAGGATCCGTGACCGTGATCCAGTTTTTTTCTTCATTTCTTTTAAACGCGAGAAGGACTAATTGTGGCATTTTTGTTAAACCAAACTGTAGTTCATCATAGGGATTCAGCTTGTACTCAGACAACAGACTGATCCAATTTTTTCCAGTAATATAAGTGATGGACAGTGCCTTCGTTACTGACACGACATAAGAAGTTCTGTGATGACACGACACAAACTGTAGTTCATCATATGAAATCTGCAAAAATAGCCATCGTAGAGCAAACCAAACGGTTTATTCTGTGATGAATGTCACATGGCAAAACCTGCATCGTAAAATTGCAAGAAAAGAAAGAAAACATGACATTAAGTCAATAAGATTTAGACAGTAAATCAATAAGATTTACTTGATGTGACACGAGTGAATCCTTACCAGGAAATCACTATGTTGAAGTACTAAACAGAAGATTGATCGTCCAACTACGCGTGGCATGCAGGGGCTGTTGGAAATATGCCCTAGAGGCAACAATAAAAGGATTATTATTATATTTCCTTGTTCATGATAATTGTCTTTTATTCATGCTATAATTGTATTATCCGGAAATCGTAATACACGTGTGAATACTTAGACCACAACATGTCCCTTGTGAGCCTCCAGTTGACTAGCTTGTTGATCAACAGATAGTCATGGTTTCCTAACTATGGACATTGGATGTCATTGATAACGAGATCACATCATTAGTAGAATGATGTGATGGACAAGACCCAATCCTAAGCATAGCACAAAGATCGTGTAGTTCGTTTGCTAGAGCTTTTCCAATGTCAAGTATCTTCTCCTTAGACCATGAGATCGTGTAACTCCCGAATACCATAGGAGTGCTTTCGGTGTACCAAACGTCACAACGTAACTTGGTGACTATAAAGGTGCACTACAGGTATCTCCGAAAGTGTCTGTTGGGTTGACACGGATCGAGACTGGGATTTGTCACTCCATATGACGGAGAGGTATCTCTGGGCCCACTCGGTAATGGATCATCATAATGAGCTCAAAGTGACCAAGTGTCCGGTCACGGGATCATACATTACGGTACGAGTAAAGTGACTTGCCGGTAACGAGATTGAACGAGGTATTGGGATACCGACGATCGAATCTCGGGCAAGTAACGTACTGATTGACAAAGGGAATTGTATACGGGGTTGCTTAAATCCTCGACATCGTGGTTCATCGGATGAGATCATCGAGGAGTATGTGTGAGCCAACATGGGTATCCAAATCCCGCTGTTGGTTATTGACCGGAGAGCCTTCTCGGTCATGTCTGCATGTCTCCCGAACCCGTAGGGTCTACACACTTAAGGTTCGGTGACGCTAGGGTTGTATGAATATGAGTATGCAGCAAACCGAAAGTTGTTCGGAGTCCCGGATGAGATCCCGGACGTCACAAGGAGTTCCAGAATGGACCGGAGGTAAAGAATTATATATAGGAAGTGCAGTTTCGGCCATCGAGAGAGGTGTGGGGGTCACCGGTATTGTACCGGGACCACCGGAAGGGTCCCGGGGGTCCACCGGGTGGGGCCACCTATCCTGGTGGGCCCCGTGGCCTGAAGTGGGAGGGGAACCAGCCCCTAGTGGGCTGGTGTGCCCCCCTTGCCCCCCCTGCACCTAGGGTTGGAAACCCTAGGGTGGGGGGGCGCCTCCACTTTCCTTGGGGGGCACTCCACCCCCCTGGCCGCCGCCCCCCTTGGGAGATCCCATCTCCAGGGCCGGCGCCCCCCAGGGGGACTATATAAAGGGGGGGGGGAGGGCAGCCGCACCCTGAAGTCTTGGCGCCTCCCTCTCCCCTGCTACACCTCCTCCTCCCGTAGTCGCTTGGCGAAGCCCTGCCGGAACCCTGCTGCATCCACCACCACGCCGTCGTGCTGCTGGATCTTCATCAACCTCTCCTTCCCCCTTGCTATATCAAGAAGGAGGAGATGTCACGCTGATTGTACATGTGTTGAACGCGGAGGTGCCGTCCGTTCGGCGCTAGGATCTCCGGTGATTTGGATCATGACGAGAACGACTCCCTCAACCCCGTTCTCTTGAACGCTTCCGCACGCGATCTACAAGGGTATGTAGATGCTCTCCTCTCTCTCGTTTCTAGATGAACTCATAGATTGATCTTGGTGAACGTAGAAATTTTTTATTTTATGCAATGTTCCCCAACAGTGGCATCATGAGCCAGGTTTATGCGTAGTTCTCTATTGCACGAGTAGAACACAAATCTGTTGTGGGCGTAGATGTTGTAAACTTTCTTGCCACTACTAGTCTTATCTTGCTTCAGCGGTATTGTGGGATGAAGCGGCGCGGACCGACCTTACACGTACGCTTACGTGAGACAGGTTCCACCGACTGACATGCACTAGTTGCATAAGGTGGCTAGCGGGTGTCTGTCTCTCCCACTTTAGTTGGAGCGGATTCGATGAAAAGGGTCCTTATGAAGGGTAAATAGAAGTTGACAAATCACGTTGTGGTTATTCGTAGGTAAGAAAACGTTCTTGCTAGAACCCTATTGCAGCCACGTAAAAGATGCAACAACAATTAGAGGACGTCTAACTTGTTTTTGCAGCAATTGCTTTGTGATGTGATATGGCCAAAAGTTGTGATGAATGATGAATGATATATTGTGATGTATGAGATCATGTTCTTGTAATAGGAATCACGACTTGCATGTCGATGAGTATGACAACCGGCAGGAGCCATAGGAGTTGTCTTAATTATTGTATGACCTGCGTGTCAATGATTTAACGCCATGTAATTACTTTACTTTATTGCTAAACCGTTAGCCATAGTAGTAGAAGTAATAGTTGGCGAGCAACTTCATGGAGACACGATGATGGAGATCATGATGATGGAGATCATGGAGTCATGCCAGTGACGAAAATGATCATGGAGCCCCGAAGATGGAGATCAAAGGAGCTATATGATATTGGCCATATCATGTCACTACTATATAATTGCATGTGATGTTTATTATGTTTATGCATCTTGTTTACTTAGAACGACGGTAGTAAATAAGATGATCCCTTATAATAATTTCAAGAAAGTATTCCCCCTAACTGTGCACCATTGCTAAAGTTCGTCGTTTCGAAGCACCACGTGATGATCGGGTGTGATATATTCTTACGTTCACATACAACGGGTGTAAGACAGTTTTACACATGCAAAAACACTTAGGGTTAACTTGACGAGCCTAGCATGTACAGACATGGCCTCGGAACACCGAGACCGAAAGGTCGAACATGAGTCGTATGGAAGATACGATCAACATGGAGATGTTCACCGATGATGACTAGACCGTCTCACGTGATGATCGGACATGGCCTAGTCAACTTGGATCATGTAACACTTAGATGACTAGAGGGATGTCAAATCTGAGTGGGAGTTCATTAAATAATTTGATTAGATGAACTTAATTATCATGAACTTAGTCTAAAATCTTTGCAAAATATGTCTTGTAGATCAAATGGCCAACGCTCATGTCAACATGAACTTCAACGCGTTCCTAGAGAAAACCAAGCTGAAAGATGATGGCAGCAACTATACGGACTGGGTCCGGAACCTGAGGATCATCCTCATAGCTGCCAAGAAAGCATATGTCCTAGAAGGACCGCTAGGTGAAGCAACTATCCTAGAGAACCAAGACGTTATGAACGCTTGGCAGTCACGTGCTGATGATTACTCCCTCGTTCAGTGCGGCATGCTTTACAACTTACAACCGGGGCTCCAAAAGCATTTTGAGCAACACGGAGCATATGAGATGTTCGAGGAGCTGAAAATGGTTTTCCAAGCTCATGCCCGGGTCAAGAGATATGAGGTCTCCGACAAGTTCTATAGTTGTCAGATGGAGGAAAATAGTTCTGTCAGTGAGCACATACTCAAAATATTTGGGTTGCACAACCAACTGTCCCAACTGGACATTAACCTCCCGGAAAAGGCGGTCATTGACAGAATCCTTCAGTCGCTCCCACCGAGCTGCAAGAGCTTTGTGATGAACTACAATATGCAGGGGATGGTGAAAACTATTCCTGAAGTATTTTCAATGCTGAAGTCGGCAGAGGTAGAAATCAAGAAAGAACATCAAGTGTTGATGGTCAATAAAACCACAAAGTTCAAAAAGGGCAAGGGTAAGAAGAACTTCAAGAAGGACGGCAAAGATGTTGCCGCGCCCGGTAAGCCAGTTACCGGGAAGAAGTCAAGGAATGGACCGAAGCCTGAGACTAAGTGCTTTTATTGCAAAGGGAAGGGTCACTGGAAGCGGAATTGCCTCAAATACTTAGCGGACAAGAAGGCCGGCAACACTAAAGGTATATTTGATATACATGTAATTGATGTGTACCTTACCAGTACTCGTAGTAACTCCTGGGTATTTGATACCGGTGTCGTTGCTCACATTTGTAACTCACAGCAGGAGCTGCGGAATAAGCGGAGACTGGCGAAGGACGAGGTGACGATGCGCGTCGGGAATGGTTCCAAGGTCGATGTGATCGCCGTCGGCATGCTACCTCTACATTTACCTACGGGGTTAGTTTTAAACCTCAATAATTGTTATTTAGTGTGAAGTTTGAGCATGAACATTGTATCTGGATCTCATTTAATGCGAGATGGCTACTCATTTAAATCCGAGAATAATGGTTGTTCTATTTATATGAGAGATATGTTTTATGGTCATGCCCCGATGGTCAATGGTTTATTCTTAATGAATCTCGAACGTAATGTTACACATATTAATAGTGTGAATACCAAAAGATGTAAAGTTGATGATGATAGTCCCACATACTTGTGGCACTGCCGCCTTGGTCACATTGGTGTCAAGCGCATGAAGAAGCTCCATGATGATGGACTTTTAGAGTCTCTCGATTATGAATCATTTGACACATGCGAACCATGCCTCATGGGCAAAATGACCAAGACTCCGTTCTCCGGAACAATGGAGCGAGCAACCAACTTATTGGAAATCATACATACTGATGTGTGTGGTCCAATGAGCGTTGAGGCTCGTGGAGGATATCGTTATGTTCTCACTCTCACTGATGACTTAAGTAGATATGGGTATGTCTACTTGATGAAACACAATTCTGAGACCTTTGAAAAGTTCAAGGAATTTCAGAATGAAGTAGAGAATCAACATGATCGAAAAATAAAGTTCTTACGATCAGATTATGGAGGAGAATATTTAAGTCACGAATTTGGTACGCACTTAAGAAAATGTGGAATTGTTTCACAACTCACGTCGCCTGGAACACCTCAGCGTAATGGTGTGTCCGAACGTCGTAATCGCACTCTATTGGATATGGTGCGATCTATGATGTCTCTTACCTATTTACCACTTTCATTTTGGGGATACGCTCTAGAGACATCTACATTCACTTTAAATAGGGCTCCGTCTAAATCCTTTGAGACGACACCGTATGAATTATGGTTTGGGAAGAAACCTAAGCTGTCATTTCTAAAAGTTTGGGGATGCGATGCTTATGTCAAGAAACCTCAACCTGAAAAGCTCGAACCCAAGTCGGAAAAATGTGTCTTCATAGGATACCCTAAGGAAACCATTGGGTATACCTTCTACCTTAGATCCGAAGGCAAGATCTTTGTTGCCAAGAACGAATCCTTTCTGGAAAAAGAGTTTCTCTCGAAAGGAGTAAGTGGGAGGAAAGTAGAACTCGATGAAGTACTACCTCTTGAACCGGAAAGTAGTACAGCTCAGGAAAATGTTCCTGTGGTGCCTACACCGACTGGAGAGGAAATTAATGATGATGATCAAGGTACTTCGGATCAAGTTGCTACTGAACTTCGTAGGTCCACAAGGACACGTTCCACATCAGAGTGGTATGGCAACCCTGTCATGGAAATCATGTTGTTAGACAATGGTGAACCTTTGAACTATGAAGAAGTGATGGCAGGCCCAGATTCCAACAAATGGCTTGAAGCCATGCAATCCGAGATAGAATCCATGTATGAAAACAAAGTATGGACTTTGACAGACTTGCCCGATGATCAGCAAGCGATAGAAAACAAATGGATCTTTAAGAAGAAGACATACGCAGATGGTAATATTACCATCTATAAAGCTCGACTTGTCGCTAATGGTTATCGGCAAGTTCAAGGTGTTGACTAGGATGAGACTTTCTCTCCTGTAGCGAAGCTGAAGTCCCTCAGAATCATGTTAGCAATTGCCGCATACTATGATTATGAGATATGGCAGATGGACATCAAAACGGCATTCCTTAACGGCTATCTTAAGGAAGAACATTATATGATGCAGCCGGAGGGTTTTGTCGATCCTAGGAATGCTAACAAGGTATGCAAGCTCCAGCGATCCATTTATGGGCTGGTGCAAGCATCTCGGAGTTGAAACATTCGCTTTGATGAGATGATCAAAGCGTTTGGGTTTATGCAGACTTATGGAGAAGCCTGCGTTTACAAGAAAGTGAGTGGGAGCTCTGTAGCATTTCTCATATTATATGTAGATGACATACTTTTGATGGGAAATGATATAGAACTTTTGGATAGCATTAAGGCCTACTTGAATAAGTGTTTTTCAATGAAGGACCTTGGATAAGCTGCTTACATATTAGGCATCAAGATCTATAGGGATAGATCGAGACGCCTCATAGGTCTTTCACAAAAGCACATACCTTGATAAGATTTTGAAGAAGTTCAAAATGGATCAGTCCAAGAAAGGGTTATTGCCTGTATTGCAAGGTGTGAGATTGAGCTCGCTCAATACCCGACCATGGCAAAAGATAAAGAAGAGATGAGTGTCATCCCCTATGCCTCGGCCATAGGATCTATTATGTATGCCATGCTGTGTACCAGACCTGATGTAAACCTTGCCATAAGTTTGGTATGAAGGTACCAAAGTAATCCCGGCAAGGAACACTGGACAGCGGTCAAGAATATCCTGAAGTACCTGAAAAGGACAAAGGACATGTTTCTCGTTTATGGAGGTGACGAAGAGCTCGTTGTAAAGGGTTACGTCGACGCTAGCTTCGACACAGATCTGGATGACTCTAAGTCACAAACCGGATACGTGTATATGTTGAATCGTGGAGCAGTAAGCTGGTGCAGTTGCAAGCAGAGCATCGTGGCAGGATCTACATGTGAAGCGGAGTACATGGCAGCCTCGGAGGCAGCACATGAAGCAATATGGATGAAGGAGTTCATCACCGACCTAGGAGTCATACCCAATGCGTCGGGGCCAATCACTCTCTTCTGTGACAACACTGGAGCTATTGCCCTTGCCAAGGAGCCCAGGTTTCACAAGAAGACTAGGCACATCAAGCGTCGTTTCAACTTCATCCGTGAAAATGTTCAAGATGGAGACATGGATATTTTCAAAGTACATACGGATCTGAATGTCGCACATCCATTGACTAAACCTCTTCCGCGAGCAAAACATGATCAACACCAGAACTCTATGGGTGTTCGATTCATCACAATGTAACTAGATTATTGACTCTAGTGCAAGTGGGAGACTGTTGGAAATATGCCCTAGAGGCAATAATAAAATGATTGTTATTATATTTCCTTGTTCATGATAATTGTCTTTTATTCATGCTATAATTGTATTATCCGGAAATCGTAATACCCGTGTGAATACTTAGACCACAACATGTCCCTAGTGAGCCTCTAGTTGACTACCTTGTTGATCAACAGATAGTCATGGTTTCCTGACTATGGACACTGGATGTCATTGATAACGAGATCACATCATTAGGAGAATGATGTGATGGACAAGACCCAATCCTAAGCATAGCACAAAGATCGTGTAGTTCGTTTGCTAGAGCTTTTCCAATGTCATGTATCTTTTCCTTAGACCATGAGATCGTGTAACTCCTGGATACCGTAGGAGTGCTTTGGGTGTACCAAACGTCACAATGTAACTGGGTGACTATAAAGGTGCACTACAGGTATCTCCAAAAGTGACTGTTGGGTTGACACGGATCGAGACTAGGATTTGTCACTCTGTATGACGGAGAGGTATCTATGGGCCCACTCGGTAATGCATCATCATAATGAGCTCAAAGTGACCAAGTGTCTGGTCACGGGATCATGCATTACGGTACGAGTAAAGTGACTTGCCGGTAACGAGATTGAACGAGGTATTGGGATACCGACGATCGAATCTCGGGCAAGTAACGTACCGATTGACAAAGGGAATTGTATACGAGGTTGCTTAAATCCTCGACATCGTGGTTCATCCGATGAGATCATATAGGAGTATGTGGGAGCCAACATGGGTATCCAAATCCCGCTGTTGGCTATTGACCGGAGAGCCTTCTCGGTCATCTCTGCATGTCTCCCGAACCCGTAGGGTCTACACACTTAAGGTTCGGTGACGCCAGGGTTGTATGAATATGAGTATGCAGCAAACCGAAAGTTGTTCGGAGTCCCGGATGATATCCCGAACGTCATGAGGAATTCCGGAATGGTCCGGAGGTAAAGAATTATATATAGGAAGTACAGTTTCGGCTATCGGGAGAGTTTCGGGGGTCACTCGTATTGTACCGGGACCACCGGAAGGGTCCCGGGGGTCCATCGGGTGGGGCCACCTATCCCGGAGGGCCCCGTGGGCTGAAGTGGGAGGGGAACCAGCCCCTTGTGGGATGGTGCGCCCCACTTGGGTCCCCCTGCACCTAGGGTTGGAAACCCTAGGGTAGGGGGGCGCCTCCACTTGCCTTCGGGGGCACTCCACCCCCTGGCCGCCGCCCCCCTTGGGAGATCCCATCTCCAGGGCCGGCACCCCCCCAGGGGGCCTATATAAAGGGGGGAAGGGAGGGCAGCCGCACCCTGAAGTCTTGGCGTCTCCCTCTCCCCTGTTACACCTCCTCCTCCCGTAGTCGCTTGGCGAAGCCCTGCCGGAACCCTGCTGCATCCACCACCACGCTATCGTGCTACTGGATCTTCATCAACCTCTCCTTCCCCCTTGCTGGATCAAGAAGGAGGAGACGTCACGCTGACCGTACGTGTCTTGAACGCGGAGGTGGTGTCCGTTCGGCGCTAGGATCTCCGGTGATTTGGATCACGACGAGAACGACTCCCTCAACCCCGTTCTCTTGAACGCTTCCGCACGCGATATACAAGGGTATGTAGATGCACTCCTCTCTCTCGTTGCTAGATGAACTCATAGATTGATCTTGGTGAACGTAGAATTTTTTTATTTTATGCAACGTTCCCTAACAGGGGCCCTACCTACTCCCACAAGCAGGACAGTCCAAAGGTCGTGACAAATCGTATAGACCGAACATCCATGGGACTGGAAATCCTGGTGGGTGCGATAAACCCTGCAATGCATACAGATATTGGAGTGTAACCATAATTGATAAACCGTCCTCACAAAAAATATGATCTAGATACTTCAAAATGTACAGACTGAATTGAGTGGACAGACATTAACATAGACCGTTCTCAGGACTGACCACACACCAAAAGCAGCAGTACTAATAAACAATACAGGGTTCACAAACACAAATCAAGTACTGAACAATAGTACTTACTACAGACAAGCAAAGTTGCACTAACTAAACTCTACAGACTATTTCTTGCCACCGACCTACGGGATGAACCCCGCATAACTGACTAGGCCATGGACTTCGTGTGAGATGTCTACATGCACCATCAGCATCTTGTCAACCTTGGAGAACCTAACAGACTGGTCTTTCCACTCATAAACATGATGATGAAGACAGGCCGCATCACATTTGTTGGGAAGCTTTACAAGAACCACACCCTTCGTAATCGAAGGCACAACCAGGAAATTGTTGTGGTCAAGTACAGCCTCGAGAACATGCCTGACAACAATGCTACAGGAAAACACTAGTTCAGGACACGTGGTGACAAGGACACATCAGCTGGATAGTTCAGTAGTAGAACTCATCATCATGTGTTCGAGTTCACACGGCATGACTTTGAGAACTTCATCTCCACCGCGGACCTGGTTCTAATTCAAATAGAAACCATATTTCATTACTACCTCCATTCAGAAATATAAGATGATTTTCGATATTATACTCCATATATGACTACATATATGCACAGAAATGAGTGAACAAAGACACTAGAACATGTCTTCAAAGGCATGAGAGCAGAGGGATTACATGCAATATCCATAACACAAGTTACTGAGGCAAATATACCCTCTTAAAAGGTAGCATTGATGTTCATAAAGTACTCCCTCCGTCCCAAAATTCTTGTCTTAGATTTGTCTAGATACGGATGTATCTAAATTCTTGTCTTAGATTTGTCTAGATACGGATGTATCAAGTCACATTTTAGTATTAGATACATCCGTATCTAGACAAATATAAGACAAGAAATTTGGTACAGAGGGAGTAGTTGAAAGTAATCTATAAGAAATCAGTGTCAACCTCTCGCATGTTTTGGTCAAAAGAGGAATTTAGAACCGTCATTTGGCACACTAAAATCACATGCAAGATCACCCAAAAAGTTGTACTACCAGTACTAGTACTGCGTGTTAGATGAAAAAACACGATCCAGATGGAGAAAAAGATCGTCAACAAGAGACATTACCTGGACTTCCTTAATGAGGGATCCCGGAGAGGGGAGCTTGGACAGGGCGATGGCTTTGAGCTTGTCTACGGTAGTCTCGACGCGGTGCTTGCGCTGCTTCGTACCATGAGCCTCGACGGTTTTGGCCAGAGCCATAGACATCACGTCGGCCGGTGCTCCGGCGTCCATCCAAGAGAGGAAGCTGAGAGAGAAGAGTGAAAGGAGGAATGAGATGAGGGAGAAGCGCGAGTGGGGGTTTTCTTCAAGAGAGGAAGTTGAGAGAGAAGAGTGAAATGATGGTTGCTTCGTCCATCCAACTTACTGCTGGAAAGGAGGGGGCTTTGTGATTTGATGGCTCATTGGGCATTACTGTGGCGGTTTGATCGGGGTAGTCTACCGTCACTCTACTACAGAGTAATTTAGTGCATGGCTGGTGGACCCAGGTGCTGGCTGTCCCACACGTCGGCGAAAGTGAGTAATTTGGTGCATGGCTGGAGGAGGATCCGCACGGTAGAGCGTGTCCACTGTTTTTCATTCTGAAGAAAAAAATGATTACAACAAGCATTTCCACTCTTACGACAGAGGAGTGCGAAACACGGCAGCCACTTGAACATACACAGTGCTCCTACTACTAGGCATGTGCAGTGGTTCATACGTCAGTACTACACAATCTTGTTGTTGTGTTGTGTGCATGTCAACTACTCCTATATGTAACATAGTACCGCTTTTTCGACTGTCCGGTTTAGAATGAACGGTGAGATCAATGTTAACAGAACTAGGTCCACAGTGCACGGAGAGTACGGTGCTACAGTGCTCCACAAAACATGAACCATATGAAGCACATCCTATAGTGTTAGACAGGGTGTATGAAGGGTGCACGGGATGGAAGCAAAAGTTCCCTTCTCGACCCACTTTTGGGTGTTTGGCAGAGTGCATGAAGGGTGCATGAGTCCACACTAGTAGGTTGACAAAAATACACGAAGAGGAAACAACTATATTGAGATGAGAATGCAACCAAACACACCCACATGCTTTGTGCTACAGTGACGAATCTGCACCGTCTGAGTTTGATCCAACGGTCATGTTGCGTCGAGACATGGACATGCCCATGCAGAGGGCGCCTAAACACCACCGAAGTCCCTCTGCTTCTCGAGGCGCACGACGTTGGTGATGCAGGGTGCAACCGCCCGCAGAGCCCGCTCCCGGTCGACGGGAGCCAGCTCGTCAAAGACGGCATCCAATGGCACGAATGGATTCCGGTGACGGAGCCCTGAAAGGATTCACCCGGCAACGGCGACGGCAGCGTGCAACCCCTCCTTGTCAAGCTCAGCCCCCACCATCACGCGGAGACGGCTCAGCTCCTCAGAGATATAGGTGAAGAAGGAGACCAGGTCAGGAAGCCGCAGCTCGTTGAAGTCGACCGGGTGGTCGAACGGGTTTAGCCCGACGGCCGGCATCGTCGCGCTGGCACGACGGTAGGCATCGCGCAGCCGCAACACGTGCGTGGCAACTTGGTTCACCAAGTGGCTGAGGCGATCCTGGACCTCGTCACGATCGGCCCGCTCGCGCTCCAGCCGGCTCCCCTGACGGCCTATCGTATCTCCCGCTTTATGCAGCAACGCCGCCGACGCCTCGAGCATCTTTGTGGTGGACGCCTGCCGCTTTTGAAGCTCCGTGAACTCCCGCACATAACGGAGGAGCATGGCACTCCTCTCCTCCTTGAGCTCACGGAGCTCCACGTCCTTGGCCCTGAGCTCCGCATCCTTGGCATGGAGCTCCTGTGTCAGGCGCCTCACCTCGGACTCCGTGATCTGCTGCGCCGCCATGGCACCAGGTAGAAGCAATGGGGAGAGGAAGCAAAGGGGGCGAAACGGCTGAAAGGCAATGCAATCTACGGGAAGGCGGAGGGAGCCAGCCGAGGAGCGGGGAATCTTTTGGTTTTCACCACGGTAAAACACCAGTCGACGACTTCTCACATCAGGGAGCAGTGGGTTTTTACAGGCGGAGTCATCGTGACTAATTGCTACCGCGCCTGCTCCCGTCAATCAAAAAATTAAAAATCCTGCCGCGCCTGCTCCCGTCAATCAAAAAATTTAAAATCCTGCCGCACCCAAACACCAGAGCAACGCCGCGGTGGATATTTAAATTTACCTGCCGGCAAGTAGATAAAAAAGGGGTGAAAAAACAAATGTGGCGGCGGCCTAGCTAATCGGTCGAACTAGCCCAACTAGCTAGCCACCGTGCTTCACTGATGTACTCGGCGGGAAAGGTGGTCTTTCGTGATTTGACGACTCATTTACTTGCTTCGGCGCTACGACCGAGGAGGACCCAGAAAACGCGCGGTAGGGCGTCCCACGTCAGGAAGAATATATGCGTGCACCACCCGGGAGGACCCCGAAACCGCGCGGTAGGGTGTGCCACGTCTCGGCACGGAGGAAAAATGTGCGTGTAAAAATATACTGTATCAGACGTAGTACCTATGGTTCGACCTCGGGACCCAGCCAGTCGGTCGAAAACACCCCACTAGCCACACAGCTTCATCATGCAAACGTGGCACGGTTAGCTCCGTCTCGACCAGCCGCAACGTCTCTTGTTCTAGGCGATTCTTCTATTTTCCAAGCTTTTTTTAGTTGTAATAACACCACGGCAAGCTAGCGCCGCTCTTCGTGTGTGCCCGTGCAAAGGTTAGACGATGGAGAGAAGAGAGATTGAGATCGCAGACCTGGGACCACCCGTAAGTGAGACAACGGTCATGCACGTGTTGACGAGGCACTCCCTCTACTCTACTCAACGCAAGTACTGTATAAAATCAAGTTATGGGACAAAGCCAACAACCGTTCGTTTTTTCAGGCTATCGACTTACGCTTTGTAGTCCAGGTTGCCAGTTCGAATCTCGTCTTTCAGATTTGTTAGTTTTAGGTCCAAATTTGATTAATGACAAGTGGGACCCCCGTGTGTTGTTCCGATATTTCAGTGTAGGATGGTTTTTTTGAACAAACACTTTGCGCGGTTAGACAAGTAACGGCACGAGTTACACGTATTTTGCAAGTTTACGAACAAAAATGACAGCGGCATAGAATATCACATCCACCCCGCAGCTTAGATACTATGGTGATACGAGTTTTTACACCGTTGGAAGTGAGATCCAATGGCTTGGGAGTAGTCTTTGTAATTATGCGCAATTTCCAAACTCTCCAAAGTTTTTTTTGCAAATAAAACATTCAGGCCTCGTGTGTGCCGCTGCATCTTCGATCCAACGGCTCCCCGGTGCTAATATTAGGTGCTCCCCGTAGCTTAATTACCCGCTACGGTGATATGAGCATCTAGGTCGTATGATCAGTGATCAGATGGCACATGCATAGTACTTGTACTTTCTGCGCATTTCCCAAACTCTATCAGCCGTATATTGCAAAAACATTCAAACCTCCTACTGTGGGCCGTTAGATCTCAGTGAACTCGTATCACCATAGAATCTACGGTGCGGGAGCACCTCATACTCTCCCGTGCGAGAAAACATAAGGTGCTATCGCAGCTTGGATGCTACGGTGATACGAGCTTGGAGGTCGTTTGATCTGAGATCCAATGGCATCTGAGCAGTCTTTGTGCTTGTAAGCAGTGGCCGAACTCTTTTGGGGCTTTTCTGCAAAAAACCATTCGAACCACCGAGGAGGTGTTGGGTCACAAATCCAACGCCTCCGAAGAGCTTGTATCACCAAAGCATCTAAGGTGTGGTGGCACATGATATTCTTACATACAGGAGAATATGATGTCCTCCTTCATCTTAGATGCTACGGTGATACGAGCTTCGAGGTCGTTGGATATGGGATCAAAGGGCATCTAAGTAGTTTTTGTACAAATTGTGTGCAATTCTCAAACTCATCAAGGTTTCCTGCAAAAAAATTAAGACACATCATGTGAGCTGCTATATCTCAGATCTACAAGCTCCAAGCAACTCGTATCGGCATATAGCATGTAAGGTATGGGGGCACATGATATTCTCCCGGGGAGGAGGGGTGGGGGGTGCACAACCAATCGGTGGTTGGGAGGGTGGGAACAAATATAATCTAAACAACCCTAAACAGAGCTCCACAGTTTTATCTAAGGTCGAGGGGTTGACCCCCGACAATCATAGCTCCGCCTAAACACAACATTTGCATGTACTGTAGTACTAGACTTAATATTCATGTTTCAGTTTCATGTTCATTTTAAATATTGAACTGAGGACCATGGATGTCTTACATTTTACTCCCTTCGTTCCTAAATATTAGTCTTTTTAGAGGCTTCAAATGGACTGGCACATACGGATGTATATAGACATATTTTAGAGTCTAGATTCACTCATTTTGCTCCGTATGTAGTCACTTGTTGAACTCTCTAAAAGACTAATATTTAGGAATAGAAGGAGTATTTTTGAACTCGTGTCATACATGCATGGGTTGGAAAAATAGATGCACTATACTTATTGGATTGTTGTTGTGTTCGTGCGTGTGTGTCTGTGTGTGTGTGTGTGTGTGTGTGGTCATATGCTTGATACATACAAAGTTTTCTCACCTCCATATTGTTCATCTTTTAAATTTGAATTTGCATTGGAAAACTTACTAGGGATACCATGAAATGTGAAATCCACGTTGAGATCACTATATCACAAATTCACTCTAATTCAACGACTCGTCATAAATCAATTACCACGTTGAGATTAGTATTTGCAAGGAAAATACGGGTATTGTAATACACATAGATTCGTTCGGCAATTTAAAAGGTTCCTTTCGTATTCTCAAATGGTAGGACCCAACGGCGTACCAGCCAGACCTTGGCTCGTGTTGATCCTAAAAAACGGGCTCGTGTCCTTCGGTGGCGTGCGTGGTACGCACATTAGGCAACCCCAACCAGTCGAGCCTCAGCGTTTCAAGTCGAAATATCTGGCGGCCAGAATTCCAGCCCTAGGAAATTCCCCTCATGTCCCCGGTCCATAATGACTACCGATGAACAACGGAGGGATGCTTTAGTAACTAGACAACGTTACCTACCGTGCCGAGCACGGTTCAATTCCCTCGGTCGCCGCTCGTCAATGTCACCCGTCAACTGCATTGCCTAGTACTACTACTACTACACCAGGATGAGCACAGAATTGAGCCCGTTTGTTCGTGCCTAGTACTTTTTTTGTTCGTGCCTAGTACTTGAGTTAATATATCAGGCAATGCACTGGTACGGAGGGATTATCCTTTTACTCCCTCCTTTCCGGTTTATAGGGCTTATCTCAAAATTTTAGTTTTCCCATTTTATAAGTCTCAATTTGGTTGTTCCCCATCACATGTTCAGATTTCAAGGTGCAATAAATCATTACATGCAAGTATTAAGAGAAAATTGACCAATGCATGTACTTTATGCATGCATGCATTGCAATTAATGCATTCGTAAACACAATTTTTGAGGAAAACAAGCGCATTAATTGAGTGGTTTTGCAAACTACAACAATTGTTCCACCACTCACCATCTACCTTGGTTGGTGAGATTTTTGAATTGAGCCCTATAAACCGGAAAGGAGGTTTAACTAAGCAAAATGTTTGACCAAATCCTTTCTTAAGAAATACAACAGGACAGATGTACGGCTTGAAAATTTATTGCATGATGCAGGTTATGATATTGTTTCGAATCCTGGGTCTTAAATTTCAGAAAATCCAAAAGGGAGCATAAATTCTTGAAACTGAGCATGGTCACGTGATATGGCACAAATATTACTTCGTAAGTTTTTTCTTCAATTCGAGACAAGCTGCTTATGACAAGTTGCACAAATGAAGAGCCAAGGTATTTTGGAACAAAGACCTGTCACGTTTTTTTGAGGGAAAAGACCTGTCACGTTAAGGCGAACGCTTTCACTATTGAAACCGTGGGCGTTTACGTGCCGCCACGAGTCCCCGCTTCTCATCGGCAGGTGTCGTCCCAGCAAGCGTGTGAGTCGACGGGAGGCGTGCGAGCAGACCGCTGTGCCGGCTGTCAGGGAGGCGTGCGAGCAGACCGCTGTGCAGACTCACCGGGTGGCGATCCCTTTGACTAGGCTCCGCCACCCACCGTCGTCCCAACTGCTCCCACTTTTAATGTCGCCGGCGCCGCAGTTTAAAATCAACCCCGCACTACCCGGTATCGCTACAATCCTGTCTCTTCCTCTCCGATTCTCCTGTCGTCTACCTCCAACTAGCCTGACCTAAACGTATGCCATGCCGCATCACAATGGTCTGCCCTTAGTGTTCCAGTTTCATGAGGAAGACACCTAGCCGAAGTCTCAAGAACATAAGGCGCTTTGGGACGAGCTTGATCTGGCCTTGCGGGAAGACGCCGCGCCTGTCCCCGCTCCCGTTCCGGCTCCCGTCACCCCGACTGCGTCAGCACCCATCCCCATGGCATTGATGGGCTAGGAGCCGCACATTGTCGCTGAGCTTGATGCCATGGGGTTCCATGAGGTCCCCGCCGACTTTCACGCGCCCGTGCACCTGCCAGCGTATGCGCCTGCGCGTGCACTGACGCGCACGCCCGTGCCGGTGCATGTGCACCTGCCAGCGCATGCGCCTGCGCGTGCACTGACGTGCGCGCCCATGCCGGTGCCCATGCACATGAACGTCTCCATCGCACCGTTGACAGCGCCTATCCCCGCGCGGGTGCTAGTGCCCCCTCAGCGGCATGGATGACCGCCGTCGACCGCTTCCTTGCACCAACGCCAGTCGCCTCCTCCCGCCAGTTGACTCGCTTCAAAGTCCAGAACATTTTGGCCTTCCTTGAATCTAGGCCAATGTCCAGGAGTATGCCAACAACGGCGCAAGACGCCGCCGTCGCCGTCGGTGAGTGGCCCAACAACACACAGAGCACGGTAGAGGATCCGCTTCCCACCGCGAGACGCCCCCGCCGCCGCCGCGTAATCTAAATTTTCCATGACAAACGTTCGGATTGCCATGCTTAAAATCCGAACATTTATCATTTCTGTTCATTTTATATCGATCGTCGTATAATTTAAAGTCAGAGTCAGACTGAACGAAATGTATGGTTTGATCGATTGAATGTTCTGCTAGAGCCGTATCAAATTAAATATAAAACGTCATCAAGCCACATGTATTCCTTGTCATCCAACGACCTAGACTGCTTCAATGTCGAGCGGTCAACACGTTTAGCGTGCAGTTAATTTCATGCCAAAAATAGTGATAATCACATGACAACACACAAATAATATCCTAGTAGTTAATATCCACATGCACTTGATATACTTCCAAATTAACGTGCATTCCACATACACACTGACTAGTGCTGCTAGTACGTGAAACTGGTGTCGTGACTTGTGAGTTGTGAACGCGTCCAGATATGGTCAACGGCAACATCGCCCGCGA
This sequence comes from Triticum aestivum, assembly GCF_018294505.1. Taxonomy (NCBI): domain Eukaryota; kingdom Viridiplantae; phylum Streptophyta; class Magnoliopsida; order Poales; family Poaceae; genus Triticum; species Triticum aestivum. Next base: position 724,247,066 of record NC_057798.1, on the reverse strand, counting down.
GTTCTTCATGTTTGCCCGTGCGTCTAAACACAAAAGGGGAGGAGAGAGAGAGCACACATGGAACCCACCAGTAAGTGAAGGCGAATAGTACTAAAAATAATATTACATGTTATCCATTAATTAGGCTGTGGTAATATAAAAACATTATGTGAACAAAGGGGGTATGAGGGAGTTTCGGACTAGGGGGTGTCCGGATAGCCGAACTATCATCATCGTCCGGACTCCAAGACTATGAAGATACAAGATTAAAGACTTCGTCCCGTGTCCGGATGGGACTTTCCTTGGCGTGGAAGGCAAGCTTGGCGATACGGATATGTAGAACTCCTACCATTGTAACCGACTCTGTGTAACCCTAGCCCTCTCCGGTGTCTATATAAACCGGATGGCTTTAGTCCATAGGATGAACAACAATCATACCATAGGCTAGCTTCTAGGGTTTAGCCTCCTTGATCTCGTGGTAGATCTACTCTTGTAACCCACATCATCAATATTAATCAAGCAGGACGTAGGGTTTTACCTCCATCAAGAGGGCCCGAACCTGGGTAAAACATCATGTCCCTCGTCTCCTGTTACCATCCGCCTAGACGCACAGTTCGGGACCCCCTACCCGAGATCCGCCAGTTTTGACATTGACAGGGTACAACAAACATTGCTATGTATGTTGCCTATTGACGTGCGGCTTGAAGGCCCGGTCGCATGTTCGATCCTCGTCCTTTATTTTTTAATTTGTATATGGGTCCAAATTCGTTTCATGACATGTGGGCCCCTTGGTGTGTAGTTTGTAGCACTTTAATTTGTGGGTCGAAATTTGTTCCATTCCAAGTGGACTATCGGTGTGTAGTTTTGTAGCTTATTTATAATAATTAAAGAGAACAAGATAGTTTTTACAATAATACCATGGTGCAACGTTGAAGGTGAGAAAGGACGTGCGAGAGCGATGACCGAGCCAGAGGGAAATCAACTAGGGGAGTTCCATGGGTTGCAACGGTGTTTGGAGTAGTTGTGGGCCGAATGCTATGAAAATATAATCTAAACCGACCAGAATAAATGCCTACACAAATTAATCCAAGGTTGGAGTGCCCCTCGCAATGTAAATAGCTCCGGCTTTGCGAGGGATGGAGAGGTAGTAGCTTCAACGCGTGGAAGATATGGTATGAGAAAGCGAGGTCAATCGAGAGACATATAGATAGAGAGACAAAGTGAGTGTGGTCCGACATTCATTGAACAAATATATATGCTCTGGAGAGATATTGTCCGATTGAGCTTTTGGTAAGGGTGAGGGCTGAAAGATAGAGCTTGAGAGATGATCCAGTCACAGACGTGTAGATATATTTTGTGCGTGGGAGGAAGCAAGGTCAACCGATCACATAGGGTCGCCGTGCGATCGAAAGAGTGAGACAGGTTGGAGAGAGTGACCTAGATAGACGATGTGTGTGAGAGAGTATACAATGTGAATAGGTCGAATTGGGCTCAAACATTGTGATATATCGTTTTTGTGCGAGAAAGAGCAAGGTAAATTGAGACATACACACACACAGAGAGAGAGAGAGATTGAGTGAGCGTGGCCCACCATGAGGTTGAAAGAGTGGCGGCGGCTTGGATGGACTGACCTAGATAGACAATCTGCGTGAGAGAGTATACAGTATGTCGATCGAGGCCCGATCAGGGAGATATATCATTTGTGTGTGAAAGAAAACGAGGTTAAACGAGACTCAGATAAAGAGAGCGAGATTGAGAGAGTGTGGCCCGCCGTGCGGAACAAAGAGTGAGACAGTCTTGAGGGAGTGACCTAGATATACAACATGCGTTTGTGCGCACGAGAGGTTGGGGGGGCTAGATAGGCAATGCATGTATTTAGCGCGAGAGTGTGAGAGGGAGAGGGGGGAGAGAGAGAGAGCTCGGCATGGGGTGCAATGGCGGGTGTGTGAGGTAAATACATTTGGTAACAGGAGTGGAAAAAGGGGTTGTGTAGTTGAGAGACTTAGAGATCGAAACATGGAGAGAAAGAATGAACGTGCATTGGAAACCGATAGCTTGCTAAGGTGGTTAGGAGAGGAAGATTGACCGATACAGGAAGTATGTAGCGTTTGTGCGCGGGGTGGGGTGGGGACTAAAAACAACATTTGAATGTACATAGTACGATACTTAATATCGATGTTTCAATTCGGTGTACATTGTAAGATTTGAACCGAGGACTAGGCATACGGGTAATTATTTCGAATTCATGCCATACTAAGTTTCGAAAAGTTGACATTGGCTCAATTTGTTATGCTATTTTGTAGGTCATATGTTTGAATCCATCCAAAAGTTTTCTCACTACCATGGTGTGCATCATATACATATGAATTTGTATTAAAAAAGTAGCGTTGATACAGTGAAATGCGAAATCCACGTTAGAATTGGAGATCGCTACGTGACACACACTCTAATTCAAATAACTAACTATGTGACACACACTCTAATTCAAATAACTAATTATGTGACACACTCTAATCCACGTTAGCGTGGGTACCGTTTTGATTTTTTTTCAAATAACTCCTCATTAATTAATTTATAGTACTCCCTATGTTCACTTTTATAAGACCTTGAAGACATTTCAGACAATGTGCAAAACAGTTCATTTTAAGTTGTCTGAAACGACTTACAAAAGTGAACGGATGGAGTATCTCGTTTTGAATGACTAATTATTGCAAGGAAAACACGGGCATGGTAATACATACAGATTCATTTGCAAATGAAAGAAGATTCGTTTGCATTCTCAAATGTAGGCGCACCAGGCAGACCAGGGTCGTGTCGGGGTGGAAGCTGCTTCGGTGCCTTAAAGGCAACAACCCTTGGGTGACTGACATGTGGGCCAGCCACCTGTTGGGCCCACATGTCATGGACACAAAGGCAGGTGCCTTAAGGCACCAAAGCATAGTCTTGTCGGGGTGGTCGCGTGTGTCAGACGGACGCGTAGCACCCAGCCACCCACCCCCCTCCCTCCCAAAAAAGGACGAAGACAATATAAGTTCGCGCTTCCACGTTTCGGATTGAAATATTTGGCGGCCCCAATTCCAGCCCTGCAAAATCTCTCTTCTCCACCGTCCCCTTCCACGCCCAGATTGCTCAAATCCCTAATTCGCCGCCATCTCTCGAATCGCCCCTCGTCTCGTCTCTTTCCCACCGTTCCCCACCTCTGTGCTGGACGACGACGACGAAGACGACGGTCGCACTTCACCACCGCACCGGAGCTACCTCATCTACGCCCTCGTCCGCCGCACCGGGTGGTCCACCGACAATGTCGGCCGCGACAACCGACGTGCCTCACAGACACCGAGTTCCACCACATCAGGTGCGCTTCACCGACGACGTCTCCCAACTCACTAGGGCTACTTCACCGAGCACATCGTCGCACCTCCGCCCCTCGAGGTCGTTGGGGCTTCACTAATGGTCTCGTCCACCGCATCGTAGCGCTCCGCTGCCACTCAAGATCTGCATCCGTGCGCGGCCAGCCAACGCCAGCGCCTCACCCTCAACGGCTCTGAAGCGACCCGCACTCTAGCTAGGCGAGCATGCCCAAACGCCGGCCCGAACTAGGTATCCACACATCACTCCCTTGTGCACTGTTCCGAAGATGTTTTGATATCCTTTCACTGCTCTCTTAGCTTACACGCCTATGCAACTCTGACTTTAACTCTTATTTCTTCTGGAGATATCATCTGAAACAAGCAAATCCATTTTTTAGCGAAGCATGACGGGGCTACGGGATCTGGTACACATCCCACACAGCCGTATAACCTTGTAAGTATCTGTCCTCCGGTACAACATCAAGGTCGATTCCTCTTATTTAATCAACCATTCGCCGTGTCAAAAATGCAGAGGGGGATGCAAGGAGCACAAGGCCTGCACATCCAAGCAAGTGGTAACATGGACTTGTACATGGAACGTCCCACGCGCAAGCAGAGCTGCAGCGAGCCTGTACAACGAACTAGCGTAAGTCCATGCATTTCATTTAATTCGTACTGGCATTCGTGTATGATTTGTGTGCCGTGGCTGATCCACGAATTCAAGTTACCAGGGGTGAACATTTAACTTAAAAAATACGAAGGTACTTGCACTCCGGAAATCAACATAACTTGAGAAATGTGAAGCTACATGCACTTTGAAAACCAGCTAATGATCCAAAGTAGTTCAGATTATAAACACTAAATGATGCAAGCACCAAAAAACACAAAATGCAACATGGTGTACAAGGACTACAAACATGGTCTGTACCTGCCTGAATTATTCGTTCTCTGGCTGAAAATATCGAAGTGTAATTGCACGTATAACCTGTGCGCAAACTGCATATCAATATATATATCCTGCACAAGTATGCCAATAGTTTCAAACAACAGATTAGAAAAGTATTTATGCTATGTTGTCATGATATGGGGACTTCTGGTAGATGGCCTCGACGTTTCCTCAAGCTATGAAAATGCACTATAATTTGCTTGTCATCAATGCCTGCAAATCTCTGTCTCTCTCAACATAGTAGATCATCATTAGACACTAAATCCTTCAATGAGCTTGCAAAATGCTTGCATTAGATCCCTCATTAGACACTATATGTTCATCACCAGGAGCATGTAAAATGTTTGCATCAAATCCTTCATTAGCAGTCTGTTCATTAGACACTTCAGGCTCAAGAACAACATGAGCTTGTATGTTTGCACCGGAAACTTGATTAGATACATCAGATTCAGTCAGTTTAGTATTGATTGGGGGAGTTATAAAATAAGTAGAAATTGGTTTCATTTTCTCATAGATTCCCTACATACAAGCAGTTTTACAACACCGTCAGGTTTAACTATTGGCCAGAAATTGAAGAGTTGAATTAGATATAATCAGGGATGTGATGTACCTGCTCATTGCGCATGCTACTCTTGCAAGCTGCGATTGTCCGTTTGCGCAAGCTCGATGCCATGCCCGTGCTGCCGCCGCTGCCTCCCACGCAGGCTACACCCAGGGTTGGATCTTCATCGTCTTGTCCTTCCGTTCGCTTGAAGCCCAGCGACCGCCCTCCAACGAGGGCGCGAGGAAGTGTTGTGTCGGTCTGTCCAACGACAGCTAGGTTAGGAGCGAACCATACTGGAGGCTGGAGCGAATGAATTGGGATTTTTCCTGCTGTCAATCGATATGGGAGGCGCTCGTTTGGGCCGCGAGCCTGCTATAGGGCCTGCCTTGCACTTATGTTATTGGCCCATCCAAATTGAAACATTTTTCTTCATTTTTTACATTGCCTGCTCGTGCGTTGGGACGAACAAAATTAGCGTGGGCCAACCTGGACGACTCAAACTAGGTGCACACTTTCCAGCCACCTGAGGCGGCCGCCCATACCAGCCCCTATGGTGGCGTCGCCCCTTTTTGCGTGTATGATTGGATAGTGAAAAGTATTCCAATGGTGCTTTTGATTTACCCACAGAATGGTTGAATTACTTGTTTCTATGAACTGAGTTCGCCAATAATGTGAAGGATGCCAGTCTTTTCATCCTATTGTAGATTGCTTAGATCTCGATATGCCAAAAGTAATCGCATGAAATATACAGTAAAAGCCAGTGTGATGTGTTTGGCTACAACTAGTCTGACTACACATCCTCATATAACATATCAAGGATGCACCATCTTACCAGATTAACCATTTGACTTACCCATGCAGTGTGGGAAGAAAGAAGTATTGGGACTGCGTATCCAAGCAATTGATGCCATGGAGTCCTTTGTACAACCTTCTAAGCGAAAAAGAAGTTGCAGTGTGCCTGTACAAAGAACTAGCATAAGTTCAGTTACCTGCTTCTCGGAATTTTAGTTAGCCACTTATTGCAAAATTGTTCAATTACATTGCTTGACTTAATTTTAGTTTGCTACTGATTACATAATGGCACAGCCTGTTAATCATATTGTAGACTGCGCCTATCTATGTGTTTGATACTTACTGTTAAGAATTACCTGTTTGCCTTAACTTAAATATCTACTTGTTTGTTTAAGTGCTTTGCTGCTACAACAGCGGGTTACAATGATGTTAATAACTACTCCCTCTGTCCCATGATATAGGACGTTTTTTGACACTAGCATAGTGTTAAAAACGTCTTACATTATGGCATGGAGGGAGTAGTTTTCAGCATCCAATTGAAACTCTTTAATTCCTTGTTTGTTTAACTGGTTTGCTGTTATAACTCCCAGTTGAGATGTTTTGCTAACTTCAACTTTTCTGAATCCAATCGGAACTTTAATGGCAAAACAGGTTAGCCCAAGATCAAAGAGCGAGGTCCCCATGGACGTTGCATCATCCCACAACAGTGGCACCTGCCCGATCGTGCATTATGAATTGCCAACTGCTGATGCTCTAGAGGCTAAACTAGTGGTAGAAAGAGATTCTGCTTCTGCACTTAGAGATGAAGTTGTCATGTTGAGGAAGCAAACAGCACAATCACAAGCAGTACTCAAGACAACAATTCAATATTTGGTGGATTTCAAAATGAAGCAAGCTGAGACTGACCAAATTGTTAAGGTCCTGAAGGAAAAAAGGAAATTAAATTCCTACTTGGTAAATCATAGGTGAAATGTTCTTTCCATAGTTGAATAACCTTTGTGTTGTCTGTTCATGTAATCAATCAAACCATTTGTTTTAGAGATCATGTAATATTTTTTTTGTTTTTTGGTTTGTAATTTTATTTGAGCACAAGTCTGTATTAATTGATAAGACTCGGAGACATTTCATTTGAATTGTTGTGCCAAACCTACAAATATGCCAATCAGGCTGAATGTGCATTCAGCAATAGTAGTAGTATAGATGGACCATAAGTGGCACGCATCGGAAAGGGCCGAGATGCTGGATAAAAAAAGATGTCGTTGTAGCCAAAAAAAGTACAACGGCCTGGCTTATGTATGTTAGTTGATATTATTGATCCATATACTCTATAAGTGTTTATATGTCTGTTAGTTCTGTACATTCTTGGTTGATTGACTTGGTATTTGAATCTTGATACATCACTTGTGTACATATCTAAATGGGAGTACACATTAAGCTGCGTGTGACATTTGAGTTGGACATGAAGTGTTCCAAATATTCGAATTCACCTTAAACTAGACACTAGTTTCTGAATTTGAGTATCGGCATTTGTAAACCATATTCATATATGACAGTGGAATACATCTTTGTCGTCCTTTTGAAGATATATAAAAACACATAGAACGATTTATAAAGATTCATATAGGAATACAAAATGGATTCGAATTTAGTTTCCAGGGTAAACGTGGATGCTTATTGTCCCAAAATTCGAAAGAAGCTGCAAAATGTCCACTCCCACGTCAGCTGCCCGAAGCCAAGTGTTTGGGAGATGGAAATTAATGTCTACCCATTACACGGACAATCCATTGGCCCGATTTCCACTGCTCTAAATAGGGGTAGGTTAGTAACTTCAATTAGACGTGACACGACCGCTCTGAGCCCACTCTGATACGGTGGGCGTCAAACATGGGCGGCAAAACACATTTGATTCAAGCTTGTCCGAAAGACCTCTGTTTCTCCCTCCATTCCCCATTCATACATGATGGGCGGGAAAACAAACTCGACTCGGCCGAAATCGATGTAGGCAAATATTTTCAATAGCGGCAGGTTTGTAACTTCACTCAGACGTGACACAACCGCCCTACCTGTCAGCCCCGTTCATACACCATGGGCGCCAACCATGGGTGATGCGAGATTACCGTCCTATCCCCAACCGATGAGACGTCCAAATTTTAAACGGGGGCTAAGTTCGTAACTTTCCCATATTTCAGACAGGCGCGTCCCAAAAACATGGTTCCCCGTACCTCTCCCTCCATTTTCCCATTCATACATCGTCCGCGCTAGAACACCCCATCCCCACACCAGCCTCCGTCCGCCACCCCATCCATCGCCGCCGTCCTCCACCACATCCATCGCCACCGTCCTCCACCATGCCGGAGTGCCTAGCAAGACCGCATCGTCCACTGCTAGAGATGGAAGTTTCTCATCCACGGCGACGGACCAATAGCGTTGCATCGCGTCCTCTCGCTTCATCAGCGGCGGCGTCCTCTTTGCCGGGGCCGCTCACACGACCTTCTCTTCCACCGCAACGGGACTTATCCCCCGATGCACCCGTCTACCATCGCAGATCTGCTTCAACACCACCGACAACCATCGCACCCTCGATGCCTACACATCGCTGCAAGAGAGGTGGTACTTCATATCTCCTCAACTTTTTGATCTCAACAAGAAAATAGATCTTAACTTGGTTACTCTACTTTCTTTTCAGCTCTTAGAATTTAGTTCTTAGTTCGAAGCAAACAATGCATGCTAAATATCATTTCTCCGGTTTGCAGCTTCAAATCTGCCATGGCACAGCCATAATACGGTTGAATTGATCATGCTTAGGGTTTAATTGATCATGTTGGTTCCGTGGTGGTTTCTTTAATAGAAATCAGAGGGAAAACCCTCTTTTGCTAAAAAAATATGCTTAGAGTTTCCCCCTTTTATGATCACTATACGATCAGAATACGTGCTTCGTGTCATAATAACACTACTCCACGCATCAAGCTAAACAAGCTTAGATGTTCAAATACGAATCTGATATTATCACAACAGAGTTGTTTAATTGGTCAGCTAAATGTTCCTAAATTAGTTTCGAAAATGCATGTTCGCCGCTCGGGTGTGTATCTCTACAGGGTGCCCACGGTGGGCCGGCCCACCCTGGGATTTTGGGTTGTCCCAGGCCCCGATTCCCCTCTGTTCTGTTGCACGCTTCTGATCTCTACTCTCCCCCAGCTGCCTGCCTCGCCGGCGACTTGCCGTCCCCAGACGGCATGACTCTAGGAGGAGACGCCGGACTAACAGGAGACCAGGAGCCGCTCGCCCAACAACGTCACCGCTGCTCAGGCGCGCCGTCGTGCCTACCTTCCCAGTCCGTTCAGGGCTCAGGCGTGCAGCACCCACCAAGCCAACCCGATTTATCCTGAGATACGACCTCAACACTCAGCAGCCACTCCTCATCTTTAGTACATCTAAAGTTCACAGGGATTTCAAAATTCCGGCCCTCGGAACAGAAACTAGTCATTTTGGATTGTTGGTCATAGTGACATTGACCCAGATTACTACTGCAAGCCAGGTTTGTTGACAATTTTACTTGTCTTTCTTACTCATTCGATATAATATCCAATTATTCACGTCGATTAGTTGCAAACAATAAGTGCTAGACAAACTTCTTCATTCAGATTTTGGACGGTCTCTTACTGCAGTTACAATTCTGCATACTTGTCCTAATAAGCTCACAAGTAAATGATTGATTCACTACATCTATGCTTGCCTTGTCATATTTCTTTTCAATATTCTTTTAGGGTGGACCACCCTGTTTCTAAATACTGGAACCGTAGACCTGAGTGAATAGTATTTCTCTATGTGATCTCTTCCATCATGTGTGGGTAACGAACACTGCATTGTATAGAAAGAAAGTTTCATTTCCAGCTTTTACATAGGTTTCGATCTTTTACATGGAATACAATCTGCCTACTTGCTTTGTGTCGCACTACCAACACTCCACCCTTGAAGCTAAACATTACTCCACTCATAATTGCTTAGTTTATTTGTTCAAATACGGATTTCATATGATTCTAATGTTCCTACTTCAGTTTTGAAATGTGTGCCTGCCTGTTATAGAGACATAAGGGGTTTGTTATTCTGTGTGTGGTCTGGTCAGCACGGTTGGGGAGGTGAACTTTGCATATGCAGGGGTTTATAGGGAGACACTCTCCAAGTTGAATACGCAATGCATTCCATAGATAATCTGACTACTTTTTATGTTATCATGAATCTCAAATTCTGAACAGCATCATAATGATTATGAGCATGCGCGCATGAAAAGAATAAAGCAGAACAATGCCATGGTTGTCAAACTTGGCATTAAGGGACTGAAATCAAGTCTGGATGCAATGCAATGCAAACGCTCTCCACCTACAGATTCATGCTCAGAATATGATCCTAACAGTGATTCTGAGCTAGAGGGAGACCTAAGTCAATGTAGCTCCCTAGTGGAGGAGTCAGAGGAAGATGCCCTATCTTATTCACCCATCAAGTACTTGCTCTAACTTTCCATGGTTACATTGCTCGCACATATCTTGCAACTGATGCTTTGAATTGCTTCTATTTTGTTGAACTGCCATTAGCTTAGTTTACACATCGTCTATGTGAATACGCCCTGCCTATCCATTTTCAGTACATATTCCATCTATCATCATACCATATTTATCCATTCAAATGTTGTTCTTGTGTATTAGACGTTCAAAAGGAAGAGGGCGATTGTTGATCGTGGAGGAGCACAAGCAAAGTATTTGGAAAAGGTAGTGGCACCTAACAAATCAAATAGCCCATTAGGTGTAGTTGCAATATCACCTGACCCACAAAATACCCCAACTCTAGCGGACTCTAGCCCTACTACACTGGTCATTTCTGATGCCCCAACTCAGCAGACCCCAACTGCAGGAAATAGTATGATTATGCCAGTTGACATAGCACCAGCTGTACGATGCAAAACCCCCATTCCAGCAAAGAGTACACCAAATCCAGTTGCCAAATCCCTTTTCAAACCAGAGAGAGCCCCAATTGCAGCAAATAGGACCCCTGTTCCATTTCTTCCCAGTTTAGAAGACGAAGCTTATGTTGTTGTCAGGAACTTTGTGCGCATCTTTCCTTCATGGAAAGATTATACCGCAGACACAGAACAATTTCTAGTCTTCCTCCGCAACTTACGCGTAAGTAATGTACTAATGTTATTCATGGTCATTACTGCATATGTTTCTGCTGACAAAAGACACAAGATTTCATTCTTTTAAATAGGCGAGGAGAAAACTGGATTGTGATGACGAGCAAGAGTTGGTTGCGCTTTTCAAGCACTCCTTGATGAAGTATCGTTCCTACCTGAGGCAAGCGCACTTTTATGGCAAACCTCTGAATGAAATTTCTGTAAAGTCTTCGGTGCTACATTTATCCGATGGTGACTGGAATAATCTTGTTACACATTGGTCTCGGCTGCAGCGTAAGGTACTATCTATGATATCACATCACAATTTGAACTACATTTCTGCATTTGCCCTAATGTCTCACTTGTACGAAAACTGTTAGCAGAAGAACATACGTTCTCAAGGGACCACAGAATCTCGCAACTATACTGCACACTGCATTGCTCTCGTGAGTACCTCTTGCCCTGTATGACCATACTTACTTTCATAGCTGTTTGATTATGTAGCATCACTGCACATGTTAGCCTTGTAATCGCCCATTTGGTGGACATTATAAGATCCGTATGGACTCATACACAAATTTAGAATCAACCCAATGCTTTTGAAGAGGTTTAGCTATGCAGTCCTCTTGTAAGGACTGAACGTGGTCTATCATTGTACTTACATTAACAGCTACTCCCTCCGTCCCATAATATAAGAACGTTTTGTACAGTACACCAGTGTTCAAAACACTCTTGTATTATGGGAAGAGGGATTGGTTCATTTTGTAGCATTCTGCATCTTATCTCCCTCGCCCACCATTTACTAAAAAAGATCAGATCTATATTTAATCTTACCAACAAGTAGAATACATAGACAATGCCAGTGCAGAAGTGTAGCCCATTGCTCTTGTCAGTACATTTTGTCCTGTAACGCTTGTACTTCCAGGGATTGGTAGTTGATTATGTAGCATCAATCTACATCTTATCTTCATTATCCTCTATCCCTTCAAGTATTATCATATCTATAATTACTCTCTACAAAATGTAGAATACATGCAATGCTTATGAAGAAGATTCTGTGCTGAAATTCTTGAGTTATCCTTCCCTTGACATGGAGAAGGGAATTATAAAGCCGGTGTTAACTATTAATGTAAGTCAGTCCTTCTAAAGCCTTTATCCTCAACTGCTGTTTAATTTTCTCATACTCCCTATTGTTTACTGCTGTTTAGTTTGCTGTTTCTACCAAAATGCATGTTCGTAAGAACCGTAAGTTCTAAGTTTTACTTGTAAAACCAAATTTCCTATTCATACCATGCACATTACTTAATACTCCCTATATGTATGCTTGGTTTTGTGGATCTATAATCCAGTGTGTGGTGAAGCAGCCCACATTTGCACCTTGTCATCTCCTGTTTTATCTTACTGAGGTGGCTGATGATATGAACAACATGCCATGCACATTATCCAAAATAGATACAATGATTTTCTTTGCCCTTCATCTATGCTTGTTAAGTTGACATGGTAATCCAGTAGTGTGGTGAAGCTCCCCGCATTATGAACAATGCCAAATTATGCTATTGATATTTTGAACTTACTCTTTATTTTCTAATTTGAAATTGGATAGAATTGACAGAACAGTTATCATCTTTGTTTATACATGTGCAAAACCTATCATCTCTCTGCTTTGTTTCAGGGTGATATGCCTGATGGCATGCACAAGTCTGCTGAAGGTTGTGAGACAAACCCAACATATATTGCAGCAAAGAAGGCAAAACATCTTGAAGATAGCGAGACAATCCCAAAGTCTTGTCTTGATGCAGTGTTCAAGTTACTTGAGACTAATAGTCAGACAAGCTCACAGAATTCGTTGTCTGAATCAGTTCGACTTCTTCAGTCCCAAGTTCTAGCAGAAAGGCATTCTGCAACTCAACTTCGACTTGAAGTCCTATCTCTAAGAAAGATTGCGGAGAACACCAATGAGAACCTCATCGCTAAACAGCTACACCTGGAAGCTATGACCGACATGCTAGGCCGGTCTCACAGCCTTGCTCAGCAACTTGCGCAGTAGTTCCCCTGCAAGGCTAACCTTTCTTGAACTGTCTTGGAAGTGGTCTCAGTTCAGTATTATTTTGTTACGCTGCAATGGTGCCCAGTTTTTGTAATCTTCTTCTTCATTGCGCTTTATGATCACTGGTGGCGAACTTCGATGCCTAGTGGATGTAATATACCTTAAAACCTTTATTGTATAGTGTAGGTTTATTCTTAGTTACAATGCCGTAATTTCTTTATTGTGTAGATTAGGTTTGTTCTTAATTCCTACTAGTTACTGCCATCATTCGCTATTTGAAAAAAAATTAGATGTAGTCGACCAGGCCGAAACATTCGATAACGAGCCAGGTTTTTAGCGGGCCACAATTGGGCTGGCCTGCGTCTTTCTTGGGCCCAAATGATTGGGGCCGTCACACATTGCGTCAGGCACAAACTTACACTGGCCTATATTTTAGTTGGGCCTTTTGTCGACCCAGCGCTTAGTTCGACCCAGGTAGCGTTTGGCCATTAACAGGCTGAATATTGTACTCGCCTATTATGGCCGATATGAAACCACGGGCCTTTAGCAGGACAAAATGCATGTTGGGCCTCAATTTTCACTAGTCGTCGACGGGCCTTCAGCAGGCCGAAATATAGATCGGGCCGTTATGGACCCAGTTAGCTCACGGGGCCGTTACCAGGCCGAAACATATCTCGGGCCTTAGTTGGCCCACTGATATCATGGGCCTTTAAGAGGACGAAAGCTTAGTACAGGCATCAACGGACCGAATTACGCGACAGGCCTTTAACAGGCCCAAAGTTACGTTGGGCTTAACTGTTGCCACCTTTAGCACGGGCCTTTAGTGGGCCCGATGTCCCGTCGGACCATATATGGCCCATGGGCAGCATGGGCCATTCCCATGCCAAAAGTCTCACCGGGCTGAAATGGGCCCATGTCTACATCAGGCCTCTAACAGGCCGAAAGTCACTGGGCTATTGTTGGGCCCGAATATTCGGCGAACAATTAACGGGCCAGATCTGGCTTCGGGCGGCAAATGGGCCCAAATATGGGGCGAACAATTAACGGGCCAGATCTGGCTTCGGGTCGTAAATGGGCCCAAATATTGGGCGAACAATTAACAGGCCAGATCTGGTTTCAGGCTGTAAATGGGCCTTTATTAAGCAGGCCGTTATTGGGCTGGCCCACTAGTACCTGATTAAGTTCTACGGGCCTTTGACTGGGCCAGCCTTTTTAACCTATATGGGCCTCTGTTGGGCCCATCCACGTGTCAACGTACCATAGGCATGTCTCCTCCAATGGACGGGCGACATCTGGCCCACTGACGAGCTGATAGGTGTTCCCTTCGGCCAATCAGAATTTTACACGTGGAAATTACCCATTGGTCGGGGCTATTAACGGGTTATCGGATCCAAAACCTGACCCGATAGCTTAACGGCGTTGCGTTACGGTGGATGCCACGTGTCGGTCATCCTTGACGAAAGCACTTCTGTGACGCGCGATTTATCGTCATGGAAGTGGACACTTCCGTGATGATAATTTTGGTAATGTCATGGAAGACTTCTACGACAGCACAGGTATGACTATCTTGATTCTATCATAAATTTTTCATGGATGTACATGCATGAAAAAAAACGTGACCTACTGTGACAAACACGTATCATCACGGAAGTGTATTTTTTTGTAGTGATAGAAGCGGAACAAAGCATTAGCACACGGTGAATACATGAACTCCTCAAACTATGGTCATCACCGGGAGTGGTCCCGACTATTATCACTCCGGGGTTGCCGGATCATAACACGTGGTAGGTGGCTATAACTTGCAAGATTAGATCTAGAACATGAATATAATGGTGGTACCATAAATGGTTCAGATCTGAAATCATAGCACCCGGGCCCAAAGTGACAAGCATTAAGCACGGCAAAGTCATAGCAATATCAATCTCAGAACATAATGGATACTAGGGATCATGCCTGATACGTCTCCAACGTATCTATAATTTATGAAGTATTCATGCTAATATATTATCATTCTTGGATGTTTTACAATCATTTTATAGCACTTTATATCATTTTTTGGGACTAACCTATTGACCCAGTGCCCAGTGCCACTTGCAATTTTTGCTTGATTTTTACATTGCAGGAAATCAATATCAAATGGAGTCCAAACACCGCGTAACTTTTTGGAGTTTTTTTTGGGTCAGAAGAAAGCCAGTGGGCCAAGGAAGCACCTGGGGGGGCTGCTCTAGGGGAGAAGCACCCACGAGGGCACGCCAGGAGGCCTAGGCACGCCCTGGTGGGTGTTGTCCACCTCGGGTGCCCCCTGAACCGCCTCTTCGCCCTATATATTCCCAAATATTCCAAAACCCTTCGGTGTAGCCCTAGATCAGAAGTTCCGCCGCCGCAAGGCCTATGTATCCACGAGATCCAATCTAGACCCCTTTTCGGCACCCTGCCGGTGGGGTGAATCATCCCCGGTAGCCATCTTCATCATCCCGGCGGCCACCACGATGAGGAGGGAGTAGTCCACCCTCGGGGCTGACGGTTTGTACCAGTTGCTATGTGTTTAATCTCTCTCTCTCTCTCTCTCTAGTGTTCTTCAGATGTCACGATCTTGATGTATCGCGGGCTTTGTTAATATAGTCGGATCATATGGTGTTTTCCCCTCTCTATCTTGTTGTGATGAATTGAGTTTTTCCCTTTGAGATTTCATTGTTATCGGATTGAATACTTTTATGGATTTGAGAACACTTGATATATGTCTTGCAATTGAATACTCGGACAATGGGGTGTCGTATTGATTCACTTGATATATGTTTTGGCACTCAACTCGCGGTTCCCGACGTGACATTGGGGTAATCTATGCATAGGGATTGATGCACGTTCTTGTCTTTGTTTCTCTGGTAGAAATCTTGGGGCACTCTTTGAAGTTCTTTGGGTTGGATTGAATATTATGTATATGAATTTGCTTTAGTGTTATTTTAGTATGAGCTCTAGGCTAGATCGAATAGAAAGAATAGCTTTGTGTTATTTTAGTACGAACTCTTGAATAGATCGAACAGAAAGAATAGCTTTGAGGTGGTTTCGTACCCTACAAACAATTTATTCTTATGTTCTCCGCTAGATAGGAACTTTGGAGTGATTCTTCATCGCACTTTGAGGGATGGTTATATGATCCAATTATGTTAGCATTGTTGAGAGATTGCACTAGCGAAAGTACGGACCCTAGGCCTCATTTTCCATCCTTGAAATATCATTTGTGCTTCGTTTTACTACTTAGTACCTTGTTGTTTTTATTGTTCGCACTACAAAAACTCATATCTACAATCCATATTACACTTTTATCACCCGCACCTATACAATTTTCCATTGTATTAGGTGTGGTGGGGACACAAGAGATTTCTTGTATTTGGTTGTAGGGTCGTTTGAGAGAGACCATCTTCATCCTACACCTCTCACGGATTGATAAACCTTAGGTCATCCACTGGGAAAATTGCTACTGTCCTACAAAACTCTGTGCTTGGAGGCCCAACACATGTCTACAAGAATAAAGTTGCATAGTAGACATCAAGCTCTTTTCTGGCACCATTGCCGGGGAGGTTAGGTAAGCGGCACACACATCCCGTCAACGAAGCTCTTTTCTGGCGCCGTTGCCAGGAGGTGAGTGCTTGAAGGTATATCTTTAGATCTTGCAATCGAATCTTTTAGTTTCTTGTTTGATCACTAGTTTGGTTATAAAACAAAACTACATAAAAAATGGAATTGAGGTTGCATAATATTATTGATCATCTTTATAATGTCTTTCTTGGAAATGATGGTTCAAAAAATTGTGCTCAATTGTTAGAAGAAGAAGTCAATAAAATGATTGGCATGAATGATGAGCATGATTGCAATGTTGTTAGTATGAATTCTTTGAATATCCATGAGGTTAATGATGATTGCACTAGCCATGATAGTGATGTGTCCTACAAGGATGTCAATTTTTGCGGAGTAAATTGGGAGTGCACACACACACACCAAAAAGGGAAGATAGATTTTGTAAGAAGCATACATATTTAGAAACGAAAAAGTTGCAAGAGAGGCTAGATGATTGTGCTGAAAAATTTAATATTTTTTGCCATCCTTGTGAACTTTGCAATGAACATGGTCATTTAAATCTCCAATGCTACTTGTTTCATGATCAAATTGTGTCCAAAAATTGTGACAACTTGATTACCTTGAGCATCATAAAGAGCTCAGTCTTCTTTTGGGGTATGAAGAAATGAAACGTATAACTAAGGATATTCCAAAATATAATCTCAATATAATTCTTGATTTTGATCTAGAGGAAATTTATATGTTTTGTGCGGTAAATTGCATTGAGAATCCTTATATTGCCAACTATCTAAAGACAAGAAAACAAATAGAGCATGAAGAGAGTACTAATGAAAGGGAAAATATTTCCCAATACCCTCCTAGTGTTTATTATGATGAATCAGGTAACGATGAGGAGCTTCCTATCCAATCAATCTCTTCAACAAGATGCTCGAAAAAAATGATTAAACCCACACGTGAGGTGGTGAAGAAGAAAAAGAAAAGAAGAAAAAGTAGAGGTAAAAAGGTAACTCTCCCAAGTAATATTGCTCCTATCACCATTGTGCCTCATGAAAGTGAATCAAATAACTACTTGTTGTGATGATTATGATTGGGAAGACAATGATGTCTCTTATGACCTTGAAGATCTTTTTGGCACTTTCTTGGAAGAATATGATAATAATGTTTGCTATACTATCGTGGCCATTCAGACTATTGATAAGAATGATTATGATGATATGCAAAACCACAAGCTTGGGGATGCTATGTTTGATGAGTATGAAATTTTTGAAGATTTATTTGCTGAAAATAATGCTTAACCCAAGCTTGGGGATGCTTTGCATAATGAATATGATCATTTTATTCCTTATACTTCCGATAAGAAAATTTATTATGATGATAACATGCCTTCTATTTATGACTATTACAATGATGAAAGTGGGTTTGGAAGAATGTCAACTCTACGTAGTAGTGATCCCACTATTTTGAAGGGTGTTGAATCTTATTACAATATTGATGAAAGTGGATTTGGAGAGGTCATGACTTTATTTAGTGATACATCCACTATTTTGGAAGAGGTTTCAATTGACTATGATTAGAACAAAGTTGCTACTTATGATGATTATTATGATGACATGTATGCCATAAAGAGTGATAAATCTTCTATGCTTTTGGATCATGAAAATAATGCTTTATGTGATGGTTATATGGATGAATCTATTCATGATACTACTGAAAATTATTATGAGAGAGTAACTTATGATTTATGATGCTCTTGTTATGTTCCAATTCTTATCTTTTATGTGAGCATCATTGAAATCATCATGCCTAGCTAGAAGGCATTAAAGAAAAGCGCTTGTTGGGAGATAACCCAACACTTTTATCTACTATTTTTGTGTGTTCACATGATTATGCTGAAGGAAATATGCTCTAGAGGCAATAATAAAGTTATTATTTATTTCCTTAATTCATGATAAATGTTTATTATTCATGCTAGAATTGTATTAACCGGAAACTTAGTACATGTGTGAATACATGCACAAAACTTATAGTCCCTAGTATGCCTCTACTTGACTAGCTCGTTAATCAAAGATGGTTATGTTTCCTAACCATAGACATGTGTTGTCAATTGATGAATGGGATCACATCATTAGGAGAATGATGTGATGGACATGACCCATCCGTTAGCTTAGCATTATGACCATGTCAGTTTCATTGCTACTGCTTTCTTCATGACTTATACAAGTTCCTCATACTATGAGATTATGCAACTCCCAAATACTGGAGGAACACTTTGTGTGCTATGTAACGTCACAACGTAAAAGGGTGATTATAAAGGTGCTCTACAGGTGTCTCCGAAGGTGTTTGTTGGGTTGGCATATACCGAGATTGGGATTTGTCACTCCGTGTTTCGGAGAGGTATCTCTGGGCCCTCTCGGTAATACTCATCACTATAAGCCTTGCAAGCATTGTAACTAATGAGTTAGTTGCAGGATGAAGTATTACAGAACGAGTAAATAGACTTGTCGGTAACGAGATTGAACTAGGTATAATGATACCAACGATCGAAAATCGGGCAAGTAACATACCGATGACAAAGGGAACAACATATGTTGTTATGCGGTTTGACCGATAAAGATCTTTGTAGAATATGTAGGAACCAATATGATCATCCAGGTTGCGCTATTGGTTATTTACCAAAGACGTGTCTCGGTCATGTCTACATAGTTCTTGAACCCGTAGGGTCCGCACGCTTAACGTTCCATGACGATTGGTATTATGAGTTTATGTGATATGATGTACCAAAGTTTGTTTGGAGTCCCGGATGAGATCACGGACATGACGAGGAGTCTCGAAATGGATGAGAGGTAAAGATTCATATATTGGAAGGTTGCATTCGGACATCAAAATGGTTCCGACTAGTTCGGGCATTTTTCTGGGGTACCGGGAGGTTACCGGAACCCCCCAGGAGAAGTTATGGGCCTTATGGGCCATAAGAGGGAAGCACAGCAGCCCACAAGGGGTTGGTGCGCCCCTCTTTGGGTAGGAGGCCGAATTGGACTTGGGAAGGGGGCGCCACCCCCATTTCCTTCTCCACCTCCTCTTCTTCCCCTTTCCCCTCTCCGGTAGAAGGAAAAAAGGGTGGGGCCGAATCCTACTAGGACTGGAGTCCTAGTAGGACTCCCCTCTCCCTGGAGCGCCCCTTGTTGGCCAGCCTCCTCCTCCCCTCCTTTATATATGGGGGTAGGGGGCACCCCAAAGGCACATCAGACAATCTCTTAGCCGTGTGCGGTGCCCCCCTCCATAGTTTTACACCTTGGCCATATCATTGTAGTGCTTAGGCAAAGCCCTGCGCCGGTAAGTTCATCATCACCGTCACCACGCCGTCATGCTGACGATACTCTCCCTCAGCCTCAGCTGGATCTAGAGTTCGAGGGACGTCACCGAGCTGAATATGTGCAGATCGTGGAGGTGCCGTGCATTCGGTACTTGATCGGTCGGATCGTGAAGTTGTGCGACTACGTCAACCGCGTTGTCATAACGCTTCCGCTTTCAGTGTACGAGGGTACATGGACACACTCTCCCCTCTCGTTCCTATCCATCACCTAGATAGATCTTGCGTGATCGTAGGATTTTTTTTGAAATTACCGTGTTCCCCAACATATGCTACTGTAGTAGTCATGTTTTATTGTTTTTGTTTCAATAAAGTGCCAAGTAAAGCCTTTTGGATCATGTTGGGTGATAGTTGATTTGATCTTGCTGAAAAACAGAAACTTTTGCGCTCATGAAAACAAATCTCATATTTACCAGAAGAGTGCTTTTGAGTTGATTCTTTTTGAAGAAGATTCATATGCAAATTTCACACGTGTTAATATTTCTTTCATAATTTTTGGGGTAGCAGAAGTATGGTTTGAGTACAGATAACTACAGATTGTTGTGTTTTTGACAGATTCTGTTTTCAATTCATAGTTTGCTTTTTTCCTTGTTTCTATGGCTTATATTGATCAATATAAATTGTAGAAATGATATGATAAAGTAGGAATTGTTTAGAAACAATTATGAGTCTTGTCTTTGACAGTACCAAAAGTGAAATGGTTTGCTCTTTATCATACTAACCTATATCACAAAGTTCCGTTAAGTTTTGTGTGATTGAAGTTTTCAAGTTTTGGGAGGGACATCGATATGAGGAGAATAAGGAGCAACAAGACCCTAATATTGGGGATGCCCAAGGCCCCCAAGGTAATATTCAAGGAATATCCAAGCAACTAAGCTTGGGGATGCCCCAGAAGGCATCCCCTCTTTTGTCTCCAACAGTATCGATAACCTCACTCCGAGCTATGTTTTCGTTCGTCACATGATATGTGTTTTGCTTGGAGCATCAATTTATTTTGTTAAGATTTGCTTTCTGTTATTTAAAATAATGTTTTGCATCTTTTATTTCAATAAAATTGGCAATGATAGCCTTTGCCATGATTATTTTGCAAGTATACATGTTGCTGTTTCAAAACAGAAAGTTTATGACTGTTGAAAAAATTCCCTAGAAAAGTCAGAATATGATAAAATGTTGAAACCTTTTTGCAAAATAAGCTCTAATAAGTTTTATAAAGTGTGTAGTTTATTTCATAATTTTTGGGGTTAGGGAAGTATGATGAATATTGCATTATTTATAGACTGTACTATTTTGGCAGATTGTTGTTATGTTTGCATTGTTTGCATATGTTTGCTTGTTAATGATTCTATTTGAGGATAGGAGTATTAAATATGCAGAGGCATTTAGTATGCAATGTTGAATAATAATTTTAGTAATTTTATATAGTAGATAATGATAAGGTTATTGCATTGTTTTATACTTACTTATCTCACGAGTTCTTGTTGAGTTTTGTGTGGATGAAGTTTTTGAGATTTAGGGAAACCGTGATATGAGAGGAATTAAGGAGAAACAAAAGCTCAAGCTTGGGTATGACCAAGGCATCCCAAGTTAATATTCCAAGAAGTATCAAGCATCTAAGCTTGGGGATGCCCCGGTAGGCATCCCGCCTTTCTTCTTCAACAATTATCGGTTAGTATAGGTTGAGCCTAAGTTTTTGCTTCTTCACATGAGTTGTGCTATTCTTAGAATGTCATTTTATTTTCATTTTTCTTGATATTTTAATAAAATACTTAGATATGATTTTTTTAAAATAAAAGAGTCCTCAAATAGCTACCCATTCGCATAACTACTCGCTTGATCTTCACTTGCATCTTTTTGGGAGTAGCTTGTCATTTACTCATGTGATTCACTTATATCCTATGGGTAAATTGTTGATGAATTGAGTATCATGAAGTTGAAACCATATCAAGCCAAGTGGTAGCTTAACATTGGGTTTAGAAAGTGAAATCTTTTGAGGCTTGACAATCACAATATTAGTCATACAAGCAATTCACGAATAATTTGTATAAGGAAGAGAACTTTCACATGCAAATACACTATCTTGGAAATATTTTGTGATTCTAAGCCCCCATCAAAATATTATTTGCCAAAATTGTTGACGTTGGACAAGGAAGAGAATGTAATGATTTATGTTTTTTCATATTCACATAGAAGTTATATTGTCATATAACCTTCAACATGTGGTGCTTGATCCCTATCTTTTCTAGCCAAAAATTCGGCATCGAGTAGAGATACTACTTGTGCATCCAAAAACCCTTAAACCCAAAACTTGTTTTGAGATTCCAACATACCTATCTATGGATTGAGTAAGATCCTTCAAGTAAGTTGTCATCGGTGCAATAAGGCAATAAAAATTGCTTCTAAAAGTGTTAGATCATTTAGTGTAAGATAAAATTGAGCATTGTACGAACTTGTGATGGCGAAGAATAAAAGCGACAGACTGCATAATAAAGGTTGCTATTACAAGGGGCAATATAATGTGACGTTCTTTTGCACTAAGGGGTTGAGCATACAAACAAATAAGTGCATCGCAACCTATGCTTCCCTCTGCGAAGGGCCTATATTTTACTTTTTAGTATTTACTTTTATGCAAAGTGTGAAAGTCTTTCTCTCTATTCGTTTTTAGTTTTATCTTTTGGCAAGCATCATGTGGTGAGAAAGGATCTAGGCACATATATCCAGTTGGATATGGTTAGCATGAGTTAGTATTGTTGACATCACCCAAAGGTGAATACGTTGGGAGGTGAAATTATATGCCCCTATCTTTCTATGTGTCCAGTTTAAAAGTTTTACTCATGTGTATGCGGTGAGTGTTAGCAATCATAGAAGACTATATGATGGTTGAGTATGTGGAGATCTTACTTAGACTCTATTGAATAAGTTGAATTGCAACTTCTTGGTGATAGAGAACATAGGTTATTGAGTTTCAAGAGAATTCATTATTTGAACCTTAACATGTGAATTGGTTGCTACTATAACATGAGAAGTTTTATAAGGAAAAAAATTGTTGTTATGATGCTAGGAAAAGTGATTGAAATTATCATTGATCAAACTTATGCACTTTGCTATCATTCACACTTCATAAATTTTTTATTTATCATTTACCTACTCGTGGATGAGTAGGAATTAAGCTTGGGGATGCTGATATGTCTCCAATAGTTATGAAGTATTCATGCTAATATATCATCATTCTTGGATGTTTTACAATCATTTTATAGCAACTTTATATCGTTTTTTGGGGCTAACCTATTGACCTAGTGCCCAGTGCCAGTTGTTGTTTTTGCTTGTTTTTTACATCATAGGAAATCAATATCAAACGGAGTCCAAACTCCGCATAACTTTTTGGAGATTTTTTTGGGCCCGAAGAAAGCCAGTGGGCCAAGGAAGCACTTGGGGGCTACTCGAGGGGAGCAGCACCCACCAGGGCGCGCCAGGAGGCCTACGCGCGCCCTGGTGGGTGCTGCCCACCTCGGGCGCCCCCTAAACCGCCTCTTCGCCCTATAAATTCCCAAATATTCCAAAACCCTTCGGGGTAACCCTAGATCATAAGTCCCGCCGCTGCAAGGCCTCTTTTTCGGAGGGGGGAATCAGCTCCGGCGGCCATCTTCATCATCCCGACGGCGACCACGATGAGGAGGGAGTAGTTCACCCTCGGGGCTGAGGGTTTGTACCAGTAGCTATGTGTTTAATCTCCATCTCTCTTGTGTTCTTGAGATGTCACGATCTTGATGTATCGCGGGATCTGTTAATATAGTTGGATCATATGGTGTTCTCCCCTCTTTATCTTGTTGTGATGAATTGAGTTTTTCCCTTTAAGATTTCATTGTTATCGGATTGAATACTTTTATGGATTTGAGAACACTTGATTTATGTCTTGCAATTGAATACTCGTGGTGACAATGGGGTATCATATTGATTCACTTGATATATGTTTTGGTACTCAACTTGTGGATTCCCGAGGTGACATTGGGGTAATCTATGCATAGGGGTTGATGCACGTTCTTGTCTTTGTTTCTCCGGTAGAAATCTTGGGGAACTCTTTGAAGTTCTTTGTGTTGGATTGGGTATTATGAATATGAATTTGCTTTGGTGTTATTTTATTACGAACTCTAGGATAGATTGAACGGAAAGAATAGCTTTGTGTTATTTTAGTACGAACTCTTGAATAGATCGAACGGAAAGAATATATTTGAGGTGGTTTCGTACCCTACAAACAATTTATTCTTATGTTATCCGCTAGATAGGAACTTTGGAGTGATGCTTCATCGCACTTTGAGGGATGCTTATATGATCCAATTATATTATCATTGTTGAGAGATTGCACTAGCTAAAGTACGGACCCTAGGCCTCATTTTCCATCATTGCAATACCATTTGTGCTCCGTTTTACTATTTACTACCTTGCTGTTTTTTATTGTTCGCACTAGAAAACCTCATATCTACCATCAATATTACACTTTTATCACCATCTCTTTGCCGAACTAGTGCACCTATACAATTTGCCATTGTATTCGGTGTGTTGGGGACACACCACGTTCATCCTACACCTCTCACGGATTGATAAACCTTAGGTCATCCACTTGAGGAAAAATTGCTACTGTCCTACAAAACTCTACGCTTAGAGGCCCAACAGTTGTCTACAAGAATAAAGTTGCATAGTAGACATCAAGGCCCTAACAAAACTAACTCGATTACATGATGAATCTCATCCAACTCCTCACCGACCAGCGAGCCTACGAAGGAATTACTCACTCCCGGTGGGGAGCATCATGGAATTGGCGATGGAGAAGGGTTGGTGATGATGAAGATCGAAGATCCCCCTCTCCGGAGCCCCGAACGGACTCCATATCTGGCCTCCTGGAGAAGAACAGGAGATGGCAGCGACTCTGGCTCGCGAAACGCGATAATTCTTTCTCCCTGATTTTTTTCTAGAAAAATAGGATTTTATAGCGTCGGTTTCAAGGTCTGAGGGGCCACCAAGTGGGGACAGCCCACCTGGGCACGCTTGGAGGGGTGGCGCGCCCTGGTGGGTTGTGCCCACCTAGGTGCCCCCTTCCGCTGGTTCTTGGCTCCAGAAATTCTCTTTTATTGAATAAAAAAATCCTCACAAAGTTTCGTTCCATTCTGAGAACTTTTATTTCTGCACAAAAACAACACCATGGTAGTTCTGCTGAAAACAACGTCAGTCCGGGTTAGTTTCATTCAAATCATGCAAGTTAGAGTCCAACACAAGAGGAAAAGCATTAGGAAAAGTAGATACAACGGAGACGTATCAACTCCCCCAAGCTTAAACCTTTGCTTGTCCTCAAGCAATTCAATTGATAAACTGAAAGTGAAAAATAAAAACTTTTACGAACTCTTTTTCTCTTGTTTCCTTAAATAAGCTTAAACGGCACCTAGGTTTTTCGCAAAGATTATAACTAACCATATCGACAATAACTCTTAGAAATTATATTAACTCATATCAATGACATAATCAACTAGCAAGCAATAATACGATATCTCAAACAGCAACACGTTGTCACAACAACCATGATACAATATGACAATAGTGGTATCTCGCTAGCCCTTTCAGAGACCGCAAAACATAAATGCAGAGCACCCCCAAAGTTCAAGCAGCGACTAAACATTGTCATTCATGGTAGAAAATATCCAGTCATGATGCTCCCATCATTAGCTACACACAATGCATCGGCATGACAGCAGTGCTTTCAGGTTCTAGTGCTTATTTGAGAAGGTGATGACACAACATAAAAGTAAATAGATAGTCCCATCACAGAGGGAAGTAGTGATTTGCAGAGGTGCCAGAGCTCGTGTTTTTAAAACAGAGGCAAATGAAATTTTGAGACATGCACCCTTCTTGTTTACTTCGCGACCACCAGTTATCAGTATATTCCATGCTAAACACATTAGTAGCGGTTCCCAAGCGATAAAGTAAAGGTTATTGCTCCATAGGAGTTTTTCTTTGATTGTTGATAAGTTCTTTTTGCAATTTGGGACTGGAAATCCCTAGTACTGCCCTTTTCTCATGCAATGGTGAGTGAATAAACACCCATCCTGAGAATAACCCGCTTAGCATGGAAGATACCAACTACCTCCTATCGCTCTATGAACAATCCAGGCAGACAAAAGGGACATTTATTTGAAGTTTTTAGAGGTGGCACATGCAAATTTACTTAGGACGACATGGTAATACCGCTTATAGGTAGGTATGGTGGACTCATCTGGAATGACTTGGGTTTCAGGTTTTTGATGTACAAGCAGAATTCCCACTTAGCATAGGCAAAGGCTAGCAAATAGGTTAAGCGGCCAGCTAGAGAGCAAGAACGGTCATGAACATGAATTATGCATAAGTAACATTGGATACTAGCATGAGTAGGATATGAGCATCATGAACATAAATATCATAGAGGCTATGTTGGTTTTGATTCAATTACATGCATGAACATGTGCCAAGTCAATCCACTCGAACATTTAGAGGAGGATACCTATCATCATACTACATCACAATCATTTTATCGCAATGTTAACATCCAAGATAAATCATTATCCACTCCTAGCTACTTATGCATGGCATGAGAAACTATAATCTCTAAATGTCATTACAAACATGTTTGATCATAATAGGTTGAATCATGGATACTAGGTTAACCATATTTACAAAAACAGAACAAGTCGAGTTCATACTCGTTTCTCTCTGCCACGACCAGTTCATCGAATATTGTCATTATTGCCTTTCACTTGCACGAACGAACGATTTGAAAATAATAATAGTGCAAGAGTGTCATGGACTAAGCTGGGATCTGCAAATATTTCATTCAAGAGAAGAAGACAAGGTAATATGGGCTCTTTGTTAAATCAACAATAATGCAAATGAGAGCCACTCAACATTTTCATCGTGGCCTTCTCCTCGGTATGGCTCAATAAAAGGAAAAGAAATTCAGAGAAACACACTGAAATATTTTTGGAGTTTTTGGTTTTTCGTAAACAAGCAAATAAAAATGGAAAAGCAAAAACGAGAAAAACTATTTACATGGGAAAGCTCCCAAAAAGCAAAAGAAGAACTAGGAAATCTTTTTGGGTTTTCTTTTTAGATCTACAACAATTTAAACTAGGAAGAAAAGTAAAAAAGAAGCAAGAAATATGTTTTTGGATTTTCTCAAAGTTTTTCAAACACACAAGAAGAGAGAAAATAAATTTAACATGGATATTACAATGAAAAAGTGTGAACACCGACAACTAGAATGAAATGTGTGAACATGAATGTAATCGGTGGAAATACGTACTCCCCCAAGTTTAGGCTTTTGGCCAAACTTGGTAATCGGTCAGTAGCCCGATACGTCTCCAATGTATCTATAACTTTTATTGTTCCTTGCTATTATATTATCTGTTTTGGATGTTTAATAGGCACTTATATGCTATTTTATATTATTTTTGGGACTAACCTATTAACCGAGGGCCCAGTGCCAGTTTATGTTTTTTGTGCCTATTTTAGAGTTTCGTAGAAAAGGAATACCAAACGAAGTCAAAACAGAATGAAACCTTCATGATGATCTTTCTTGGACCAAAAGGAAACCAGAATACTTGGAGATGAAGTCGGAAACGCAGCGAGGCAGCCACGAGGCAGGAGGGCGCACCCCCTACCTCGTGGGCCCCTCAGGGGTCTCCTGACCTAGCTCATTCGCCTATATATACTCTTATACCGTGAAAACATTCAGTAGAGCCACAAAACCACTTTTCCACCGCCGCAACCTTCTGTACCCATGAGATCCCATCTAAGGGCCTTTTTTGGAATCCTGCCAAAGGGGGATTTGATAACCGAGGGCTTCTTCATCAACATTGTTGCCTCTCCGATGATGCGTGAGTAGTTTACCACAGACCTACGGGTTCATAGCTATTAGCTAGATGGCTTCTTCTCTCTCTTTGATTCTCAATACCATGTTCTCCTCGATGTTCTTGGAGATATATTCTTTTGCGGTGTGTTTGCCGAGATCTGATGAATTGTGGAGTTATGATCAGACTATCTACGAATATTATTTGGTTCTTCTCTGAATTATTATATGCATGATTTGATATCTTTGCAAGTCTCTTTGAATTATCGGTTTAGTTTTGCCTACTAGATTAATCTTTCTTGCAATAGGACAAGCGCTTAGCTTTGGGTTCAATCTTGCGGTGTCCTTTCCCAGTGACAGTAGGGGCAACAAGGCACGTATTGTATTGTTGCCATCGAGGATAAAAAGATGGGGGTTTTATCATATTGCTTGAGTTAATTCCTCTACATCATGTCATCTTACTTAATGCGTTACTCCGTTCTTTATGAACTTAATACTCTAGATGCATGCTGGATAGCGGTCGATGTGTGGAGTAATAGTAGTAGATGCAGAATCATTTTGGTCTACTTGACACAGACGTGATGCCTATGTTCATGATCATTGCCTCGGATATCCTCATAACTTTGCGCTTTTCTATCAATTGCTCGACAGTAATTTGTTCACCCACCATAATATTTGCTATCTGGAGAGAAACCACTAGTGAAACCTGTGGCCCCGGGGTCTCTTTTCCATTATATGAATCTCTTTTACATCTTGCTAGTTTCCGATCTACTATTTTGAAATATTTTACTTTCCGATCTATAAACCAAAAATACCAAAAATATTTACTGTCGGTGGGAAACGACACCTATGGGATCACAAGAATCCCTACTACGGTTGTGGGGCGCGGGATCGTGAGCAGCACGGGACCAGCAATCAGCACAAGGGTGATTTACCCAGGTTCGGGCCACAAGGATGCGTAAAACCCTACAGTCCTGCTTTGGTGGTTGTATTCAGTGTTCTTGAGCTCTTGAACTAGCTATGGGTGTTGTCTGGTTCGGAAGAGCCGAATCCTTTTCCAGTGCGCCATGGGCCTCCTTTTATAGGCGAAAGGGGCTGCCACAGTGGCATACATGAGGTGGAAAGTTCTACATTGCTGCGAGCTTATCACCGGTATTACAAGGCAAGACACATTTAATGCAAGGCTTAGGTGTCCCTTCACTTTATCGGGGACGGGGGCGAGGCCCGTCCTGTCCGTCGCCGCTCCTCCTCGCTTTGACATGCGCCCTGGCTAGCGATGCATGCGGTGCCATGTAGGTAGGAAAGCAGCTGAGGTGGCGTGATGGTGGAGCCTCCACGAAGGGCTGCATGCTGCCACGCAGGTGCCTGCCCAACTGGTTGGGTCCGCAGCTACATGTGAACGACGGCGGAGACTTGGCTGGTGTGGGCCTGGCAGTGGCCCCGCTGGCACCCTTGGCGAGGGCCTTGCTGGGTGGCCCGGCAAGGGTCTTGCCGTGGCGCGCTGTTGCCCCCGGCAAGGACCTTGCCGGGGGTCTCGCGGGATTCCTTGATAGGAACCCTGCCGAGGATCGTTGCCTTCCAATCCTTATCTGATCTTGAATATTCTTTGTCTTCACAAAGATCTGCATGCCACCACGGAGGTGCCTCCCGAGCCATGTCCCAACGCGTTTGTTAGCGTTGGTGGGCTCGAAGGTCGCTCGCTCCATTGGTGTGGGCGAGCTGCCCCGGCAAGGGTCTTGCCGGGGCTGCCGAGGCTACCCCGGCAAGGGTCCTTGCCGGAGAAACCTGCTTCGTCCATCTGATCTCTGTGGCCTTGGTCCTTGTCGTTGCTTTGTTTGTCTTGTGCTTTCGGCTTTTCTCCAGCTTCCCTCCCTTGCCCTACTATGCATGGCCGTGGCGGGTGGCTCTGACTGCCCGTGCACAAGTAAAGGGGTCAAAAGTAGAGCCCCTACTTTTGCACACCGATATTTACTTTACCGTTTATCTATCTCTATTAGATCTCACTTTTGCAAGTAACTGTTAAGGGATTGACAACCCCTTTATCATGTTGGGTGCAAGTTGTTGATTGTTTGTGCAGGTATTCGATGACATGTGCGTTGTCTCCTACTGGATTGATACCTTGGTTCTCAAAACTGAGGTAAATACTTAGCTACTTTGCTGCATCACCCTTTCCTCTTCAAGGGAAAACCAACGCAAGTTCAAGAGGTAGGAAGAAGTATTTCTGGCGCCGTTGCCGGGGAGATCTATGTCAAGTCAAGCCATACCAAGTACCCATCATAAACTCTTCTCTCTTGCATTACATTATTTGCCATTCGCCTCTCGTTTTCCTCTCCCCCACCTCTAAAACAATTTTCGAAATGATTTGCCTTTTCTTCGCTTTCTTCCCGTATGTCTTTTTGTTTGTGTTTCCATGTGCCTTCTATTTGCTTGCATCTTTTCTTGCTAAAAATCTATTGATATGGATCCACTTAAATTGTTCTACTTGGATCATCTTTGATCTATATGTGCTCATGATGAAACCCCAACTAGTTTAGTTGAGGGAAAATCATTAGATGAGCATTCTCATTTTGTGCGTCACCGTTTGTCTGAAAAAGGGAGACTCTTATGGAATCAAATAAACAGTTTGCTGTCTTATGCTTGGAATCTTTGTGAAATTTATGATTTTACTTTTTGCTCTAAGAACCCTAAAAAACACCTTCCCTACCTATGTGAGTTTAATGATAATCAAATCTTATCTTCTTATGCAAAGGGTGTTTATGGTTACTATGATATCGAACAGATTGAAGAATTTGTTGCTTTCAAGGGTGCTTATGAAGTTGCTTGTTTGATTTAAAAGTATGATATTACTCTCTACAAATCAGAAAATTTTGACATGCTTAAATATTGCTATGAAAACTATGCTCATAATGTCTATGTCAAAGAATTTATTGAGAGAATGATCGTTGCTTTGGAAGAAAATAATGATATGCATGAATCTATAGATAATTATGATTCCGATGATTTGATTGAAATATCCCTTGATGAACATGACGCTTGCTATTCTTGTGGCCATGATGCCAATGTTTATGGTGATGAATTTGCTATAGTCCCTTATGTTAAACATGAGATTGTTGCTATTACACCCATACTTGATAGTTCCTTCGATGAAAAGCATGATTGCAATGATGTTATTATAAATTCTGTTAATTTAGTGCTACCAATATGCAAAACCCTAAGCTTGGGGATGCTAGTTTTGCCATGTCTACTATTTGTTGCAATGATCATTATTGGGGTGATTCTTTTTATGATCTTGAAAATTTCTTTAAGCCCCATGATGAATATGAGATTGATAATAGTGTTTGCAATATTACTGAAAGTGGGTTTGGAAGAGTGTCAACTTTAGATCCCACATATTTGGAGAATGTTCAATCTTATGAAATTTTTGATAAAATTGGGTTTGGAGAGGTCATGAGTTTAGTTAATTTTAATCCCACTATTTTGGAAGAGTGTCAACTTTGCATGCATGTGGATCGTGTTGAAAATATGTTTTCTGATAGCTATATTGTTGAATTTGCTTATGATCCTACATGTAATTATTATGAAAGAGGAAAATATAGTTGTAGAAATTTTCATGTTACTAAATTACCTCTCTTCATGTTGAGATTGCTATTGATTCTTTCTTCTTCCTTGCATATGGTTTTTTTTCTTGTCTTGATAATTTGTTTGCTTATAAAATCCTATGCATAGGAAGGTTAGACTTAAACTTGTTTTTCATGTGTTTTATGATTCTCTCTTTGTACTTCAATTCCTCTCTTTCATGTGAGCATCATTGAAATCTCAATGCCTAGCTAAGGGCGTTAAACAATAGCGCTTGTTGGGAGGAAACCCAAATTTATTTTTGTTCTTTGCTTTTTATTCCCATTTAGTAATAATTAATTCATCTAGCCTCTGGTTAGATGTGGTCTTATGTTTTAATTAGTGTTTGTGCCAAGTAGAACCTTTAGCATAGCTTACGGTGATAGTTGTGTTGATCCTGCTAAAAAATAGAAACTTTTGAGCTTAGTTTAGTTTTGAAAATTCATAGAAACATGATTTTGACCGGATTCTTTGTGCTATGGATTGGTACATAAATTGCTCAGGGTTTCCTAATTTGGATGGATTTTTGGTGTTACAGAACTATTCGAGGGTTACAGATTACTATAAACTGTTCTGTTTTTTGACAGATTCTGTTTTTCGCGTGTTGTTTGCTTATTTTGATGAATCTATGGGTAGTATCGGGGGGTATGAACCATGGAGAAGTTGGAATACAGTAGATATTACACCAATATAAATAAAGAATGAGTTTTCAACAGTACCTTAAAGTGGTGATTTATTTTATTATACTAACGGAGCTCATGAGATTTTCTGTTGAGTTTTGTGTTGTGAAGTTTTCATGTTTTGGGTAAGGATTTGATGGACTATGGAATAAGGAGTGGCAAGAGCCTAAGCTTGGGGATGCCCAAGGCACCCCAAGCTAATATTCAAGGACAACCAAAAGCCTAAGCTCGGGGATACCCTGGAAGGCATCCCCTCTTTCGTCTTCGTCTATCGGTAACTTTACTTGAGGCTATATTTTTATTCACCACATGATATGTGTTTTGCTTGGAGCGTCTTGTATGATTTGAGTCTTTGCTTTTTAGTTTACCACAATCATCCTTGTTGTACACACCTTTTGGGAGAGACACACATATATCGTGATTTATTAGAATACTCTATGTGCTTCACTTATATCTTGCTCTAATACTCTATGTGCTACAACTTAGGGCGCCAGCGCTTCATTTATTAGTGCTCAGGGTCTGTGCCTGGCTTTGTACAAAGGGTCACATGCCTTGCCGGCAAGGATTGTACAAAAGGATGGCTTGCCGGGAGGCCCGGCAGCCACGCCTTATGGGTAAAACTTGCGAAGATGCTCGATGTTCCAGGAGTTACTCACTTGAACGACATCTTCGGTCTCCAGGCAGACTGCACCGGGCCTGGTGACTCGTGTTACCCGATAAGGGCCTTCCCACTTCGGTGTCAACTTGTTAGAATTCTTGGCCGACTGAACGTGCCGAAGAACAAGGTCGCCTTCCTCAAAGCTCCGGCATGAACCTTGCGGCTATGGTAGCGGCGCAAGGCTTGCTGGTAGCATGCTGCTCTCACAGCCGCCCGGAGACGATCTTCCTCAAGGAGCATCGTGTCATCCTGCCACAGCCTCTCTTGCTCAAGCTCATCATAAGCGAGCACTTGAGGTGACCCGTATATGAGTTCCGTGGGGAGAACTGCTTTTGCCGCATAGACCAGGGCAAAGGGTGTCTGGCCGGTGGCTCGATTTGGCGTCGTCCTGATCGACCAAAGAACCGCCGGCAAGTCGTCAATCCTGTGCCTTCCACTCTTGCACAGCCTGTCAAAAGTATTCATTCTTAAGCCTCGCAGAACTTAAGCATTTGCTCTCTCCGCTTGGCCGTTGCTCTGTGGGTGTGCCATGGAAGCAAAACAGACCTTGCTGTCGAGATCCTCAATGTTTTGCATGAAGGCATGGCTTGTGAACTGTGTGCCGTTGTCGGTGATGATCCTGTTGGGCACCCCAAAATGGCAAACTAGTCCCTTGAAGAACTTGACGGCTGACTGCGCAGTCACCTTCCTCACTGCTTCCACCTCCGACCACTTTGTGAACTTGTTGATCGCAACGTACAAGTACTCAAAGCCCCCGATGGCACAGGGGAAGGGGCCCAATATGTCGAGCCCCCATATCGAGAAGGGCCAGGAGAGAGGGAGGGTTTGAAGGGCTTGAGCTGGTTGATGAAGCTTCTTTGAATGGAACTGGCACGCTTCACACTAGGTTACTAACACCATCGCATCCTGGAGGGCGGTGGGCCAGAAGAAACCTTGCCGGAAAGCCTTGCCGGCAAGGGCCCTCAACCCTATGTGGGAGCCACATATGCCTCCATGTATCTCCGCCAACAACTCTAGTCCTTCCGCCCAGGAGATGCACTTCAATTTCACCCCATTTGGTCTCCTTCTGTACAATACGTCGTCAACGAATAGATACAGAGCAGACTGGCGGGCTACTCTTTCCGCCTCTTCCTGCTCCTTAGGAAGCTCTCCTAATTGGAGGAATCGGACAGTGTGCTGCGCCCATGCCGGAGCTTGCGGCTCGACGGCAAGGACTAAAGGCATCTCTTCTGCCGCGGGAGCAGCCGTCTCTATGGTCATGGCCTCAGGCCCTGCCGGAGTTGGCGGCCCCGTGGCAAGGCTGGCATCCACGGCAGTATCTTCGCCAGCGGCCCCGGGAGGCTCGGAGGGGAAGTACTTGTCGGGGCCTAGCTTCTGTCGGATATGGGGTTCTGGCAAAACCCTTAAGGTTCAAACTCTGGGGTGCATGTGAAGATCTTCCCCCTACCGATCCACGTCCGAACACCTCGCTCGGAATCTAAGCTACACAATGAACACACGAGCGACCCAGGGTTTATACTAGTTCGGGCCACTGTTGTGGTGTAATACCCTACTCTAGTTTTGGTGTGGTGGATTGCCTCAGGGGCTGATGATGAACAATACAGAGGAAGAACAGCCTCACGAGGAGAGGTGTTCTTGTGATAGTGTGGTGTGTATGAGCCTTGGTGGGGGCTAACCCTATATATAGAGGCCCTGGTCCTCTTCCCAAATATTGAGCGGGAAGGGCGCCAACAACGACCATTTTGAAGGGGAACATCTAGTACAACTTATTCTGACTAAAGTTGGTCTTCGACTGCCAAAGGTACTGGTGATGACGCCGCCTTGGGCTCCACGGTGACCTTCGTCCTACCGCTCTACTGGTCTTGGTCTTGTTGCACTGAAATGGTAACCTTTACTTGACGCCTTGGTACTCCGCGCCTGTGCTTGCCCCCTTTGCACCAAAGAGGAAACAAGGACACTGCACAGGCCGGCGCCCGCCTGGTCTCGATCGTCATGGCTTGCGTCACGAGCACCTCGCGAGGTACCCTTGCCTCCTCGCGAGCTTGCCTCGTGAGGCCTCCCCTGAGGAAGCCTTCCATCGTCCGCCCCGCGAGGCTCGGCCCCTCGCGAGGGTCTTGAGCTTGAGTAGATGAAGATGGGCCGCATTGGGCCACCACTTGAGCCACGCCGCAGGCTGCAGGCAGGCAAGTCTGGGGACCCCCGTTCCCAGAACGCCGACAGTAGCCCCCGGGCCCAAGGCGCGCTCGGACTTGGCTTAGAAGGGAAGCGAAAGGGCAAGTGCGGAGCGCCGCGGGCCCCAACAGCCTGCGGCCTTGGGCTCCGCGTGGCGGTTGATTGGACGTGGGCGTCTCCGCTTCCCCATGCTCCCCATTACGCGCCTAGCTAGGCGGACTCGAGATTGTACACAGTTATTCCCTCCTTGCTGCTCGCGGGCTCCCTATTCTTCCTTCTTCCTTGAGCTCCTGCCTCTGCCTCCAATCCAACTCAAGTTCTCCCCCCTTCCATCGCCATGGCGCCAACAAAAAAAGAAAAGGGGAAGAAGCCCACGCCTTCGTCCCGCTCGCCTTCGGCAGCTGCGCCCGCCATTGACCAGTCGCTCATACTCAATCTGGAAGCCTTGGACAAGGTCCGCTCTGCCCTTGCTTCCAGCTTCAACAAGTGCGGGAGGACGATGGCCTGGCCTGTGTGCCTCCTTCGATAGGATCGTCACGGAGGTTCGATTCTTCGCCGACGCCCTGTGGGCGGGCCTGGTTCCCCCCTTTTTTGCTTTCTTCAATGCGGTGCTTTCCCATTACCAAATCCACATGATGCATCTCAATCCTTAGTCCATTACTCTTCTTGCCGTCTTTGCCTTTGTCTGTGAGGCCATGGTGGGCATTCCTCCCTCCGTTGACCTCCTGTGCCACTTCTTTTCCCTGCACCTGACTGACCCGTCCCAATGCTCGGGGTGCGTGAGCTTCCAGGCCGTGCCGAAGAAGACCGCCTCGAGGATCGATTTTGGCCTTCCATCTTCTGCGAGTGGGTTCCGTGAGTGGTGGATGTATGTGGATGTTGGGGCGCCCAGCCCCCTGCTTGTGCATTCGACATCGCCTGCTATCCCCAGCTCCAGCTGGGGTCATGAGAAGGTCATGAGCCCCCAGCTTGCTTTTATCTGGTGTCGCTTCGAGAGGTTGAGGGTGCTTGGCGTGACGACGCCCCAGGTGGTGAAGGAATTCCTCCAGTGCTGCATTGCTCCTCTCCAGCACCATTCCCATCTGATGTGGACTTTTGCTGGACATCAAGACCACATGAGGCTCCAGGAAGGGGATCTGGCGCCCGAGATATTGAGGAAGATGCTGAGGGTCTTGACTGGCAACCCCTCTCCAGGCAGTGTCCGGCGTGGTGGGGCCCTCCTGTATCTTTGCTCGGGCAGGGCCGAGTTCGTGAGGCAGATGCCCTGTTTCGACGAATGGGGGCTGCACCCGACTGACCTCGTGGGGCCCTGCAAGAATCCAGTTGTCGTGGCCGCTCCCCCGGTCGTCCATGTCGATCCTGCCTCAGGTGGTGGCGCAGGGAGGCAAGAACCGTCGGGAGCTGGGGGGTCTGATGTCGAGGCGTTGATG
Source organism: Triticum aestivum (assembly GCF_018294505.1). Lineage (NCBI taxonomy): Eukaryota > Viridiplantae > Streptophyta > Magnoliopsida > Poales > Poaceae > Triticum > Triticum aestivum. Next base: position 724,210,876 of record NC_057798.1, on the reverse strand, counting down.
CTGCACTGGGCTCCCGAGGCATCACCCTCCAAAGCTCATCCTGGAGTGGTGGCTGACGAGGAAACGGGACCTGCAGCCCCCGAGGCCGGAACTCCTGAGGCCTCGGCTGGTCTCCAAGATGTGGTACCTGATTGCTCCTCCCGGCCTGGCGCCCTTGGCGCAAGTAGCCTTGACGCTTCTCCCATGCCGCGCACCGGCCCTCACATCGAGGGCTTGGTCCGGTTCCACATAAACTTCGAGGCCCTCCGCAAGAGGAAGGAGGCTTCGGGTGGCAATGATCGCCCTTGCCACCCATTGAAGTGCAGGAAGTACTTCACCATGGACGAGTGAGCCCTCTCTTTCTCATAATTCCTTGCTTCACCGTTTCTTTCGCTGATTGTGGCCTTTCAGGATCCCTCCTGCCGAGCCCGCGGAGCCGGCTAAGGTGCCGTCTCCTCAGGCTTCATCTTCATCGCTGACTGAGGGAGTCCTGGATAAGGGGATATCTGGACAGCCGGACTGTATACTTTGGCCGGACTGTTGGACTATGAAGATACAAGATTGAAGACTTCGTCCTGTGTCCGGATGGGACTCTCCTTTGCATGGAAGGCAAGCTTGGCTATTCGGATGATAAGATCTCCTTCTCTATAACCGACTCTGTGTAACCCTAGCCCCCTCAGGTGTCTATATAAACCGGAGGGTTTAGTCCCTAGGACAACAACAATCATACCATAGGCTAGTTTCTAGGGTTTAGCCTCTTTGATCTCGTGGTAGTCAACTCTTGTAATACTCATATCATCAAGATTAATCAAGCAGGAAGTAGGGTATTACCTCCATCGAGAGGGCCCGAACCTGGGTAAAACATCATGTCCCCAGTCTCCTGTTACCATTAGCCTTAGACGCATAGTTCGGGACCCCCTACCCGAGATTCGCCGGTTTTGACACCGACATTGGTGCTTTCATTGAGAGTTCCACTGTGTCGTCGCGATAAGGCTTGATGGCTCGTCTCGTTTTCAAGGACAACATCACCTCTGGGGGAGCCCTAGCCCTAGGCCAAACTCTCCGGCTGGGCGACTTCATTATGACCGCCTGATCGGCTGTCGCGCCGATGATGACTTCTTAGGTCATCGAAAACAGCCTCCACGTCAATTCAGAACTCGCCGAACAGATGGATCCAAGGGAGCTCTCCTCCCTTAATGAGCTCTTGGATCGCATCGCCACCCTGGGCGTCGCTACGGACTATGATCGGATCGGGCTTAAACTCGACCAAAGGGAGATTTATTCTCCGCCGGTCACCCATGAGATAGCGGTAGTGGAAGAGCATCACACGAATTCTCCCTCTATTTTGAGGATGAACTATGTCCGGATTTCCAAGCTCTCTGAGCGGGACACCCGCTCGCGGGAGGACACGACCCAAACCTCGAATCCAGAGTCGGGCAACGGACCAAAGAAATTGGGCAACATCCCAGAACCCGAGCCATTAAGCTCGGAAGCTTCTTTTCCCCTGGGCCCCAGATTGGGTCAGGATTCGGATTCGAACCACCCACCCACCCAGATTTATTCAATCTTTCACATATCAGACAAGAGCCCCAAGAGATAGTACATCATTACTGGGCCAGATTCCTCCTTGTGATAAACAAGGTCAAGGACTGTTGCGAGGAAGACGCAATCTCCCTATTTTGCAAAAATTGTACGGACAAAGGGATCCTCAACGCTATAAGTCGCCGAGACATAGTACACTTTGCTGGCTTAGCGGCCATAGTGCAGAAATACCGCGCAATGGAAAGCACTTGGAAAACCCAAACAAACTTCTGGGACAATCCGGCTCTCATTAAACCCCTTGTCCGAACTAAAAGGGCAAACCCTCGTAAGTTACCCGATTCAATTACCAAAAAATCAAAGCCCGATGCAGGGCGTGGAACCGTATTGGAGGAATGGCTCAATGGGCCATGCAAAATTCACAGCACACCAAATACCACGCCAACACATAGCCTTAGAGCATGTTGGATACTCCGGCAGGTAGCAAAGAGCAGCGAGGATCTCCTCATATACCATACAACAGAACAACATCCTGCCGGTAATAACAATACGGTATTGAAAGTCTTCCAGACTTTCGCCTCAAATAATAGGCGCGAAGCGAGCTCAGCGCAGTCTCGCCAAAGTTTGCCATGTGGCAACTATAAATCCATGGAATGACACGGCTATAACTTACAATGCCAGTGACAAACCTCAATTCCGAACAATCCGGGCACCAGCCGCTTTGGTCCTTAGTCCAATCGTGGATGGCTTCCGGCTCACTAAAGTGCTCATGGATGGCGGAAGCGGACTAAACCTCATCTACGAAGAAACCCTCAACAAGATGGAAATCGACAAAAGCCACATTGAGCGAAGTAGCACGACCTTCAGGGGAATCATCCCTAGTCGGGTGGCGCGATGTGCGGGAAAAATCACCCTGGATGTGGTATTTGGCACGCCGGAAAATTACAGGTCCGAAGAAATTACATTCCAAGTGGACCCGTTCAGCAGCGGATACCACGCCCTCTTAGGGCGGGACGCATTTACAAGCTTCCAAGCTATACCCCATTACGGGTACATGAAGCTCAAAATTCCCGGGCCCAATGGAATCATCACTCTAGCTAGTGATCCAGACGTCGCACTCCGCGTCGAAAATAAAATTGCCGCACTAGCCCTGGAGGCATTATCCGAAGCCCTCTCGGCCGAAGAACTAACAACACTGCACGCCACAGTGGACAGAGATGACTTGATACTCGACAAGCGACCCAAGTCCACCTCTTTCAAACCCGCGGATGAGATAGTCAAATTCCAGGTCCAACCAACGGACCCTACAAAGACAGCTTCCATTGGGACACAGCTGAACCCCACAATAGACGCCGCACTGTGAGATTTCCTGCGTGAGAATTGGGATACTTTTTCCTGGCATCCTTCAGACATGTCGGGCATCCCACGCAGGCTGGCCGAACACAGCCTCAATATTCTGAAAGGATACAAGCCAATCAAGCAGACTCTTAGGCGCTTCTTCGAGCCTAAGCGGCAAGCCATGGGAGAAGAGCTAGCCAAGCTACTCAAGGCCGGATTCATCAGAGACATAAAACATCCGGATTGGCTGGCAAACCTGGTAATGGTACCAAAGAAGGACAAATCATGGTGCCTATGTATCGATTTCAAGGATCTCAATAAGGCTTGCCCCAAGGATCCCTTCCCCCTCCCCCGCATGGATCAAATCATCAACGCCATGGCAGGACACGACTCATTGTGTTTCCTTGACGCATAATCCGGATACCATCAGATCAAGATGGCGGAATCTAACCAAGCCACAACGGCCTTCCTTACGCCATACGGCCCCTTCTGTTTCAACACAATGCCTTTCGGGCTCAAAAACGCCGGTGCAACCTATCAACGCATGATTCAGACATGCCTGGAAAAACAAATCGGCAAAACAGTAGAGGCTTACGTAGACGATGTAGTCATTAAAACAAGACCCGTCGAAACTTTAATAGATGACTTGAGGCTCACGTTCGACAACCTCCAAACATACGACGTCAAGCTCAACCCGGAGAAATGTGTCTTTGGTGTACCCTCCGGGAAATTGCTCGGCTTCATCGTTTCCAATAGAGGAATTGAAGCAAATCCGGCAAAAATCCGAGCTCTGTCACAGTTGGCCATCCCAACAGACCACAAGTAGATCCAGAAACTAACTGGATGTGTGGATGCCTTAAGCCGCTTTATCTCCCGATTAGGAGAAAAGGCACTACCTCTTTACCGCCTTCTTCAACGCACCGAACACTTTGAGTGGACGGATGCGGCCACGGCCGGACTGGAAGAAATAAAGGCACTCCTGGCCACCAACCCAGTCCTGAGCGCACCAAATACTGGTGAACGCATGCTATTATACATAGCGGCAACACACCAAGTTGTCAGTGCAGTGCTCGTCGTCGAACGAGAAGCAGACGCACACAAGTTTCCGCTCCAAAAACCGGTATATTACGTGTCCACTGTCCTCACTCCATGCAAAAGATAGCGTACGCGGTCTTCATGGCATCCCGGAAGCTAAGACATTACTTTCAAGAGTGTTTGATTACGGTGGCCTCCGAAGTACCACTCAATGATATAATAAATAACCGTGACGCAACGGGCCGAATTGCTAAATGGGCTATCGACCTCCTTCTGTTCGACATAACATACAAACCACGACGGGCCATTAACTCGCAAGTACTGGCTGACTTTGTCGCCGAATGGACAGAAGCCAAACTCCCTAAAGAGTACGACGCGTACTCCAATTGGATCATGCACTTCGACGGCTCTAAAATGCTAGCCCGATTGGGGGCAGGCGTTGTCCTGACATCTCCCACCGGAGACACGGTCCAATACGTACTCCAAATATTATACACAGACTCCAACAATGCAGCCGAATATGAGGCTCTGTTGCATGGTCTTCGGATTGCAATTTCCATGGGCATACAATGCCTCGAAGTACGTGGGGACTCGAACCTTGCAATCTCGCAGATAAATGGAGACTTTGATGCCAAGGATCCGAAAATGGCGGCTTATCGTAATGCCGTCCTCAAAATGTCAGCTCGGTTCGAGGGGCTCGAATTCCACCATGTGGTCAGAGAAAATAATCAAGCAGCGGATATCCTCACCCGCATCGGCGCTAAACGCGACCCCGTCCCACCTAATATCTTCTTGGAAAGGCTGTTCAAGCCATCCGTGGTATGGGAAGGGGAGTCCGGCAATATTAGTCCGGCTCCGAATACAACCCCAGATTCTGAAGCATCTGACGTAATCGGAGGCCCTGCCATCGAAATAACACCTTCGGCCCACGAAATCATGGCTGTCATCGCCCTGTGGACCGAGCCCTTCTTAGCCTACCTAAATAGGCAAGAGCTCCCTGAGGACCAAAATGAGGCACGTTGTATTGTGCGATGCTCTAAGGCCTACAAAGTCCATGAAGGAGAGCTCTATAAGAAAAGTACTACCGAAGTGCTCCAAAGATGCATCTCCGAAGAGGAAGGGCGGCAGCTCTTGTCCGAAATCCATTCCGGACTCGGCAGACACCACGCTGCAGCTCGGGCACTTGTAAGCAAGGCCTTCCGTACAAGTTTTTACTGGCCAACAGCCCGAGCAGATGCACAGGACCTTGTCCAACATTGCATCGGTTGCCAACTCTTCGCCAATCAGAGCCATATGCCCCCTACCGCTCTCTAAACAATCCCCATAACTTGGCCCTTCGCGGTCTGGGGGCTGGATATGGTCGGACCTCTTAAAGGGGGAAGCCATAAGAAAAAATGGTCATGGTGGACAAGTTCACCAAATGGATAGAAGCCAAACCAGTTAAAACGACCGAATCCGGACCAGTGATAGACTTCATATCAGGGGTTGTACACCGTTACGGTGTCCCCCACAACATCATCACTGACAATGGCTCAAATTTCACAACCGATGAGGTGAAAACTTGGTGCGGCAACATGGGCATTAAGCTCGATTACGCCTCTGTCTATCACCCCCAAACAAACCGACGTGCAAATGGTCTCATCATGAGCGGCATCAAACCCAGACTAGTGCGATCCTTGAAGGAATCAGACACGCATTGGGTCGAGGAGCTCGACTCCGTACTCTAGGGGCTGCGGACCACGCCGAATCGTACCACCGGATACACACCATTTTTTATGGTGTACGGCGCAGAAGCACTGCTATCCTGCGACATAATCCATGACTCACCTGGCACTCGCATGTACGAAGAGAAGGAAGCCGAGCTAAATCGGCAGGACAACTTAGATGCTCTGGAGGAGGAGCGTGACGTAGCAAAAGCCCGTTCTGCATTCCATTAGCAACAGGCTCTAAGATATCAAAGCAGATAAGTACGGGCCAAAACTTATAACATTGGCGAACTAGTTCTACGCCTCCCCGAGAAGAAGAAGGACAAGATCAAACCCAAGTGGGAGGGTCCCTTCATCATTGACAAAGTTCTCACCGGAGGAGCGTACCATCTGCGTAATGCATCTGATAACAGACTCGAGCCGAACCCATGGAACATGGCCAGACTCCAAAGATTCTACGCCTAGTGCCGAACTCAGGGTTCGTCTCCTCACCTCCGCCTCTTCAATTATGTTCTCTTCCTTCCTTTCTCGCATTCTTTTCCTTTCCACACACAGCCTTACAAAATTGTACGAATGCTTTGATCGCTCCGGCCGCACTATGCATGCACACTATACCTGGGGGCTTCCTATACGGAAGCTAAATATAACCACTTTAATGGCTCCCCGCCAGCCACATATGCGTTTTCTTTCCATATGTGCCTTTTCTTCACCATTATATGCATCGATATGACTTAAGTTTTGGCCATGCTGGGTTGCCTGGCTCTTGTGTTTATGCCCTACGTTCCCGTTAATTCGGCTAAGGCATAAGGGGAGCACCTCTGCGATTGTTACTGCCGGTTCAGCCGGCTGTGTACCTCAGACTGGGTGAAGCCAAAAGCTAGCGTTGTTAAGGGAATATTCGGTCGGTGAACAAAAGATGTTTTCATTTATTACAACGTGAATCCCCAGATGTTTTGTTTCCTGCGCTTCTGTTCGCAGTTCGGACATGCACATCGGTGCATGCGCACACAGAGAAAGGAACCCCTAACGGAACTATTCTCTCTGGAAGATGTTTCTTACTATCCATGTAATATAACATAACTAGTTGGGTGCTTGTATGTTCAAGCACTTATGACCCCTACGCCTAGTTTCCATGCATACCCCGGTTTTTCATAACTGTGCGGGTATTTGGATACACTCCGGACTGTCGGGTCCGGGGGCTGAAGCGAAAAGGTCCGCCATGACAAATGAGTTTCAATCCGGCTAGGGACTACATAGGTCCATTTAAATTACATAGTCACTTGGACTAGCTATATTCTTCCTCTATACCATCCAACATGATGTCTAGCTTACAATCCTGTTGGGAATACTTTGCTACTAACGCTACTTGGTCATATACCATACTTACAGGTATCTCTTGCCCATCTGCCCCCACCGGTCCGACTTCGGCCATATGGTTCAGGTCAGCCTTGGCGTATCGCGTCTTCACCATGGCCCAGCCTCCCCTTGCACCTTGTCGGCAGGCTGATATCTTCCATAACTGGAAGCGTCGCCGTGCTCCTTTGAGCATCTCCACAAGCTCACTCATTCCTCCTAGCAGGGAAGCGGATGGCCACAAGGCCTGGGCAATACCCTGCATCACCTGTCGCGCTCGTTCTTGCAGTTGTGAAAGATCTTGCAGCATATCGCCTGTAGATCCGGGCATCTCCTCTTCAGGACGGCCCGTCAGCATACCTGTAGACATAACTCTGTCAATACGCTTCCGCGCCAAACTGTACAACAGTTCGTTTAAGCACTTATTATAAATGCCGCGTCGAAGCCTCCTGTTCTCCTTCACGGAGTCAGCGAGCTGAGCCCGAACATCTTTTAATTCGACGCTCAGTCGGATATTGGCATCTTGGAGATTATTTCTCTCTGAATAGCCTGCTTCAGCACACGCTCGCCCGCCTTCAGCTGACTTCGCAGATGTGGCTCATTATGTTTCACAATTTTCGGATTATCCCAGGGGTTGTCTGCAGCATCTTTTGTTAGATTTATAAACCAGGCCGAATAAATAACTGGTATACACCCTTACATATTTCGTTATCAAGGTTAGTCTTACCAGAAGAGGCCTTTTTTGATTCCTCTTGTTCGGCAACGACGGCCTTCAGCTGGGTCTTACATTCCTCTAGTTCTTGAGATAAATGGGTATTCTTCTCTGTAAGAACCTATGCATACAATGATCCTTAAATCAGTTGTGCCAACTGTTTCAAGTCTCAGGGGCTACTACTACACATACTTATCAATTTTCTTACCCATATATCCTTCGCATACTTGTCCGTTGCTCTGGCAAGTCCATCTTGAGCGGCGCGAATATATGCGTCTCCAGAGTTGAAGGCATCGAAAGCCTCCTCGAAGAAAATACCATTGCGGAGTATGGCCCGTCTGCGCTGGTGATTCATGGCGCTCCTCACTTTGGAGTTTGAAGCGGAAAGACCGTCCGCATCCTCTGTGGGAGGGCAATTCAGCGTTGCCCCCACATCAGCCTCCACCCGTGAGTCCGATTCAGGAATCCGGCTGCTTGAGGCATGGTCGGCAGGGGATCTGGATATAGTCCGGTGGATGTTTTCCCTGCCAGGACACAATGCAAACTGTCACATTTCGGCAAAGATAATCACAGAGCAAGCTTAATTTGTACCTCTGCCTTGGCGTCTCAGTTCTAACCGCCTTCCTCTTACGCCTGCCCGGATCGGATGCCCTTTGCTGATCAGCCCCCATGGGCTCGGCACGGCGTCCTGATGGCCATTTCTACAAAAATACAATGTGTGCGCTTAAGGCATGGCATAATTCGGAATTTAGGGCTCCGGCTTTACTTACGTTCAACACCGGGAGCAACCCGGGATAATCAGCAAGGATGGCCACTAAAGCGCCATCGCGGCTTGCTTGATAAAATGTCCCGTCAACAAGCTCCATGGATATATCCGAACCTTCTTCAAGTCCGGGGTTGAGAGCCTGGCCAGGATCCTCTGGCTGCGGAGGTGGGCTTTTGAACTCTTCCACGGCCCTTCTCAGTTCCTACTTTGAAAATAGCAAGATAAATGATTGGTGATAAAGGAAACAGTTATGAATAGAGTCGAGTAAGGAATGACAACTTACCCAGCTTGGGGGGTTGTACATGGAAAATCCATCCCGCGGCTTAATGCGGAGGAATTCCTCTTCTTCCCCTTTGTACAAATCGGACAATATTTTTGCCAGTGCGGTGGCAGAGTCCGGACCTTTACGACCGCAGCGGGTGGCGTCGTCTTCTCCGTTGAAGTGCCACATGGGTTTCCCCCGATATTGAAGTGGTTGCACCTCCCGCATTATGCATATTGACACGACCTCTATTATTGTCAATCCTGATTTGGCCAGAATTTTTATCCTGACCATCAGATAGAGGACCTCTCTATCGTCTTCCTCCTAGGGGCTCCGCGGGCACCAGTTTTGGCGTTTCTTCAGTGGGGCATTGGTAAACTCGGGAAGGCCCGGCCGGACTGGGTCCGGAAGGGGAACATCATCTACATAAAACCACTCCGAAGGCCAGTCTTCGGATGCCTTCTTTGGAGTGCCGGACAGGTATCCGGCCTGAGTGATGCGCCATGTTTCGGCTCCGCCCACTTGATATATAGATCCCTCCTGATTGTGAGGGACGAGGCAGAATAGCCTCTTCCATAACTCGAAATGAGCTTCATAGCCTAGGAATAGCTCGCAGAAGGCAACATACCCTGCGATGTGTAGTATGGAGGCAGGAGTGAAGTTGTGCAGCTGGAGACCGTAGAACTCCAGGAGCCCGCGGAGGAATGGGTGGATTGGAAACCCAAGCCCTCTCAGCAAATACGGGACAAGGCATATCTGCTCCCCTCTAGGTGGGTTCAGAAAGTTCTCCGCCTGCTCCCCGCCATTATAGGTGGCTAGTCCGGCTCGGACGGGAACCACGTATGCAGGTGGGAGGAACCCCTGGGTCTGCAACTCTACTAATCGGCTATGAGGGACAGAACACTTTTCCCAATCACCTGGCTTAGAGCTAAGGGTGCGAGAGGAGGAGCTTCGGCGGCCAGCCATGATGGAGTGGCTTTTTCCGGGCACGCTCTGTTGAATGCTTGCTGGGAGGAAGATGGTGTGATTTGGATCTGAGGATACCCGTCTCTTCAAATAGACGGTTGGCTTACAGGGTCAGGGTGGCAAATGTAAAAATGCCCCGACTTCTCGTATTCACTTGACACGTGGAGATAGTCATTATTGAAGCACAGAAGCCAAGGAGTACGACATTAATGGGAGGTTGGACACTGTTCGCTACAATAGGTACTCTGGATTTGGACAAGAACCAGCCTTGCAATGTCGAAGACAATCTGCGCGTCGGACTCATCATCATTGAAGCCTAGTTCGGGGGCTACTGAGGGAGTCCTAGATAAGGGGGTATCCGGACAGCCGGACTATATACTTTGGCCGGACTGTTGGATTATGAAGATACAAGATTGAAGACTTCGTCCCGTGTCCGGATGGGACTCTCCTTTGTATGGAAGGCAAGCTTGGCGATTCGGATGATAAGATCTCCTTCTCTGTAACCGACTCTGTGTAACCCTAGCCTCCTCTGGTGTCTATAAACCGGAGGGCTTAGCCCGTAGGACAACAACAATCATACCATAGGCTAGCTTCTAGGGTTTAGCCTCTTCGATCTCGTGGTAGATCAACTCTTGTAATAATCATATCATCAAGATCAATCAAGCAGGAAGTAGGGTATTACCTCCATCGAGAGGGCCCGAACCTGGGTAAAACATCATGTCCCCAGTCTCCTATTACCATTAGCCTTAGATGCACAGTTCGGGACCCCCTTCCCGAGATCCGCTAGTTTCGACACCGACACCGACCTCGAGCGCCCCGGGCCCGAGCGCCACCTCTGACGTGAGCCCGGCTGGAGGGGCGGGCCGTCCCGTGGTGTGCCTTGATGTTGTGCGCCCGTCACTCTTTCTTTGCGAGCTTTCCCGGGGCACATCCAGCTTATCCCGGGCTCCTCACTTGATTGTGGACGGCGAGTGGTTGAAGTCGATCTTGGGCTCCTCTTCAGGGGTCGGATCGACGCCGGGCTGGGTCCCTCGTGGGGCCTGTCCGGCAATCGTCGGGGCGCCAGCCCCCAACCCCTACCAAGAGGGGGCGAACCACTTCAGGGCCCTTCGCCGACACCGATGGTGGAGGATGGTGTTGACGACGTGCTTAGGTGCGTGCAGGAGCGCAGCATCGTGTGTCGAGAGTTTCTTCAGAAGGCAACACATGCGGTGAGCCAGCTCGGTGTAGAGCTTGCGGGCTAGGATGCGCGTCTTGAAGCCGAAGGCCTACGACTGGCTGAGGAGAGGCGCAGACCGAAGGTGGCCGTCAGCATTGCGCGTCATCAGCGTTATCTTAACAATGCAAAGGTCGAAGCATCTCTAGCGGCCTCGCGGAAGGCCTGCTCCCAAGCCGTCGAGCGGGCCCAGGAGGCAGACCGACGATGCGAGGTTGCAGAGGGGCGTGCATGGGAGCTCCAAGCCTGGTGCAATTCCCTGGAGCAGCAAGTGGAACTGCGCCAGGCTGCCCTTGCATCGCTGAAGGGAGCACCCGTTGAAGAGGAGGAGGTCCTGAGGCGTGAGGAAGCGCTGACACTGGAGGCTGCCGAGCGCAACCTTGATCTTGAATGGTTGGAGACGAGGGAGCGCCAGGTGACCCAGGCGGAGGACGATGTCGGCGCGCGGGAGGCCCGGGTCCAAGAAGAGATCGACCGCCGCGTGGCGGAAGCCCGTTTGGTTTTGAGCGCGAGTATGAAGAGAGGTTGGAGTTGGTCAAGGCCACAGGACAGCTGCTCTCAGGGCCAAGATGACTGAAGCGGCGCAGCGTGCTCAGGCCTACGCAACCACTTTAGGCACGGCGCAGGCTGAACTGGCCTCCTCCCGCGCCGAGCTGCTTCTTCTCCAATGGAGGGTCGATGATGCCGAGGCCATTGCACGGCGAAACGAGGATGAGATCCACCAGCGGCAGACTCTGGAGCATGTGCATGGTCCTATGCTCCGAATGCTCAGGGAAAGGGCCAACGCGGACCTGGGCCACATCTGAGAGGCTGCTGCTGAGGAGCCTCATGCGACCAACTACACCGGCAATCTCCAGTTCTTCACAGATGTGGTGACGCATCTGGAGAATCGCTCCAATAGGGCCCGCCAGCTTGTTGAGGAGAGGAGCCAAGTCCTGCTCGGGCGTGCATTCTCCCGTGTCTTCAGCCATCTTCAGGATAGAGATCCCCACTTCGACTTTGATGCCGTTATCGCTCCAATGCCCATAGTCATCCGGGGAAACCTGGCGCAGTGGGTAGAGGACAACGTGGATGCCCTTGTTAGGTCCTTCGCTTCTGATGATGATGGCGTGGTCGTGGCTGCGGATGAAGGTGACGTGGTCGATGGCGGCGAGCATGGCGCTGATGACGGTGATGGTGACGATAGCGATGTCGATGGTGACGCCAGCGACGCCTCCGGAGGCGTCCTAGAGGACGCAGTGAGCGACATGTCTGATTAATCCTACTCCCCCCTCTGCTGTTTACCCTGCACAGAAAAAGCCTGGGCGCGGCCCTGAAGGTTGTAAGAGCATTTTGGGAGGGGAAGCCCCTCGTGTAAAAGTATTGTCTGCGGCACGATTGCGGATGTAATACCATGCATGTGTTTATGCTCGGCCACTGACCTTGTGACAAGTTAGTTGACCTGGTTTACCTTTGGTTCGGACTGGTCTCGAGCAAGTTTGCAGGGGGGCGCAGTGTTCTGAGCGCCCTCTGGGAGAATCCGTTGGTCTTGCGCTGGGAGCCTCCTGAGAGCGAGCGGCGACTATGGTCCAGAGTGTTCGCGTGCTTGGCCCGGCCCGGCTCGCGAGGGGCTCGTGAGGGGGAGGCAGCTGACGCTAACATTGGACGTAGGGCCGAAACCAGAACACAAGAAATTGCTCGAACGAGACAAAACACCCCTCCTCGAACACACGCAAATCTCAAGCTCAAGTTCAACTTAAATTCAAAGTAGTGAAGCTCGACAACAGAGAAAAAGGCAAAAGGCAAAGGCCGCGTCTGGCACCTAGCTAGTCTAGTCTTCGACGTCTTCTCACCAGCGCGGAGCTAAGTGCTGCCACTGGGCGTGGGCGGGAGCCCCCGAGGCCCGAGGGCGGCTCTCCGGAGACTCCGGGGCATGTACAGCCCCAACTCATTATTATGTGAGAGTGTCACGGGCAGCGAGCTTCACAGGCACTTGGCCTTCTTCACAGGTACCGGCCTTGCTTCAAATCGCCAGACAAGAGGCCCGCCTTGCGCCACACTCTACCGCCATTGACGGCGACCGGAAACCAAGGACAACGCCAATGGGGTAGAGCGGTCGCCAGCGGTTCCCCCGATGACCACGGGTCCTCTGCCGGGGGCAGGCCCTGAGGCACCTCCCCGGCAGAGGGACTACCTCCTAGGAACACCTTGCTCTGAGTGCCGCGGGGGAGAGCCCGGCTCCCGGCCCCTCTCCTGCAGCCCCCACTGCCCTCCTCCTGAGGGGTAGGAGGCTGCAGCATTGGGGCAGTCATCTGCTGCAGCAACCTGTACCTCCTGTGACCCATGGTTAGCATAAGCTTGCTCCTAGGAATTAGCGGTACCCGATAGCTGCTGCCGCTGGCGCGGTTGTCGCGACTTTCTTGGGGTTCCTGAAAGGGCTCAGCTTCTGGCATCTCCACCCCCCAGCTTGGCCCGAGGAACGAGCCATGGTCTTCTTCCAGTGCGTACTCTTGACCCACCATGTGGGGCACATAAGCATCCGGGGTCGCCGCCCCAAGGGCCTCGCCGTAGTGCCCCACGCGCCATGTGGTCCGGCTTGAAGCGCCGTCTTGGGGGTGGTAGGGCGACGGCCCACCTGGGCCGTAGGCAGTGGTGCGCATCCCCTCACTTATCACAAGCGGTGCTGGCGTGGCCTGTCGCCCGGCGTTGGCGACCAAGCTGGTGTTGATGAGGCCTTGAGGTACGCCTGGGGTAGCGCGGGCATGGTTGGGCCCGCCATATGACCCGCACGGGGCCTAGGGTGGTAGTTGGACGCAGAACGGAGGTGCTCCTGAGCCAGCGGCATCTAGGAGCTCAGAGACGCGTTCCAGCAGCACACCGTGGCCGCTTTCCTGCAGTCTGCACCGTAGCAGTTCTCGAGCCACCGTGAGTGCGGCCTTGATGTTCGCCTTCTCCCGTCTGGTGTGCGGTGCTGTGGCCGCGGCATGGTTTGAGGCCCTTGCTGCTAATCGTACCTGCCGTGGGGTGAGGGCAGGTGGTGCTTGGCCACGTCGCCTGTGCCCCGCAGCATTCTGCGGAGTGCAAGCTACCTGGGGCACGAGGTTGAGGTCGCCTTGGGCAGGCGGCATGGCGTGGGAGGGCCATGCCGCCCAGCGGTCGGCATTGGCCGTCGGGTCACCGGACATGGAGACGGCAAAGCGATAGAGCACAGGACGGCGGAAGAAAGATTCCGGCGCACCCCTACCTGGCACGCCAAATGTCGGATATGGGGTTCCGGCAAAACCCTTAAGGTTCAAACTCTGGGGTGCGCGCGAAGATCTTCCCCCTACTGATCCATGTCCGAACTCCTCGCTGGGAATCTAAGCTACACGATAAACACACGAGGGACGCAGGGTTTATACTAGTTTGGGCCACCGTTGTGGTGTAATACCCTACTCTAGTTTTGGTATGGTGGATTACCTCAGGGGCTGATGATGAACAATACATAGGAAGAACATCCCCGCGAGGAGAGGTGTTCTTGTGATGGTGTGGTGTGTATGAGCTGAATCGCCCCCCTGCCTTGGTGGTGGCTAACCCTATATATAGAGGCCCTGGTCTTCTTCCCAAATATTGAGCGGGAAGGGCGCCAATGTGACACTCCAAAAATTTTGTGGTTTTTGTTTTCAGAAAGAGCCTTTCTTGGTTTGAAGAAGGTCATTTAAACCCTTCTTAAAAACCCTCTTATAAGTTTGCCCTCTGAAAATCTTTTCTTGGATTTATCTTCTTCTAAAAAGAAACCCTTTTGGTTTTGGGCTTTTGTTTGATTTTGATCCATTCTTGTTTACCATACCTCCTATGGTAAAAACTTCCCCAAAACCTCTCCTTCCACCTTGGTGCAACCCAAACATTCTGTCCAAACTAATAAAATCCATTTTCGGATTTTATTCCAATTATTTCTTTTTTCCAAAATAATTTTGTCCTTTCTTTTGAGCCTAGGTGATTTGCAAAGCAAGTACCCTAATGCCTTTGATTCTTGATCACAAACCAACTCCCCTGGATAGTCCTTAGTACCCACAACCTAGAACCATCTTGATCCACTCTTCTTCTTTTCAAATATTTCAAAATTCACCCCCTGCAAGTTTGACCAGATTTGCCAAATTTGGTGAAATTCATATCTACACTTCTCCAAAAAATTCCACCAAAATTCAGGCAACCTTTAGTTGCAATGAGAGACCTCTCCACCAAAAATCAGCTCTAGGAAAAATCCCTACATGCCTAAATCATTCTGTCGAACACCTTGCATGCACTATTACTGTTCATCTTCAGTTAAATTCAGATTGCAGTGTCGTTCTCCGTTAGAGTTTCAGTCACATGCCCACAGTGCACTTGGCACGTTGCTCACAGCCTAGCCTGCTTGTCCGGAGCTTCACACGCGTGCTTGGCGCATTCCTGGCGTCGGTGGCGCCCTGGCCCGCCTGCGCCGGCGTGCTTTGCGGCGACAGAACCACCGTAACGGCCGACAGGGAGCAAAACTGCGGCATAATGCCGTTCGGCGCTGCACAAACCTCCTGGTAGCTCCGCGTGGCCATTTCCTTGCCAGCGCACGCATGCAGCACCGTCGCCGTGGCCTGGCACGCGCAGAGCGCGTTCTCTACCGCCGACGTGCCGTGCGGCAGTTCCGTCGAGGACAGGCCGTAACCCTCCCCCCTTGCTGAGTTGGACGCTGAAATGGCACCAATGCTCCACCTAGACGATGCTCAAGCTCCTAAGCCGACCGTCCAGCCACAGCGCTGCCGTAATCACTCGCCGGACTTATCCGTTCACGTCAACCGCCTCGGGCCGGCTATAAATAGCAACCCCACAAGCTCGCTCTCGCCCCCGCACAACTCCACCACCTCACTAGACCCCGCCTAGCCACTGGAAGAGCCTCGAGGGGCCCTTCTTCCCCAACTCCGGCCGCCTCGTTCCGCCTCGGTCTTCACCTCGATTCACTCCGGTGAGGCCGTCTCCGGCGCCCTAACGTCGTCAGCAACCCTCTCGAGCAACTAGGAGACTAACCCCCGCTCCTATTTGATCCCCGCAGCTCCCTCCGGCGAGATCCACGACTGCCCGAACCGCCGTCCGCCGGAGCAAGGGCCGCCGTCGACACAGTGCTCGCCGGCGACCACCACCACCACCCACAGACGCGGAAAGGTGCACTGATCACGAAGGTACCGTCCGATTCCCGTGACTCGCCGTGGATCGCCGCCGGCGACCACCACACCTCTCGGGCACCGTCGCGCCCTGTTTTCCCCGTTTGAAAATTCAAACCTAACAGGTGGAGCCCGCCTGTCAGCCTCTCAGTCGTTTCTTTTAAACGAACCGTTTTCTGGTTTTTTCCGCAGGACCCCCTGGAAGTTTTCTGTTTCATTACAGATGGGTCCTTGGACCAAAACTCTTATAACTTTTAAACAGAAAATGATTTTTGATTGATTCCTTTTCTGTCACCTTTATTTTTCTGTCTAGTTTTTTGTCATATTTATTTGAAAAATATTTGGAACACTTTTCTATACACTCACGGTATTTACGTTGCGTGTGTATTTTTTTTCTTATACCGTAGATACCGGAGGAGGTGACGGAACTGCAAACTTCACACAGTTAAACTCCGACTACTCCGAACCAGGCAAGCATGTTTGAACCCTTGATATGATGAGTGGTTGTTGCATGTTTGCATTTTATTATTGTCATGGCATGTTTATGAACATTCCTTTGAATGTTATATTTCATGCACATAAGTGGAAAGTAAATTTCGGAAAAGCATTATGTTGTTGGATACATATTTGCATGGCCATGTGATGGCATGAGGTTGGGTAAGATGGCAGTGTTGTGACATGCCAGTCTTATGCCAGATTATTTGACTTCCGTGTCATCATGAAACAAATCACATTCCCATTCATTCCTTCCTGTACTGTCACATGTTTTCCGAAAGGAATATGGCTTAGTAAGTTGCAAATCGTTTTCCTGGTACACACCAAATAGAGAGGCCGGGATGAGGGTTCCATGGCCCTGGATTAAAGCCTGTCATCTGGTCAGGGGGCATGGGTGTTTCCGGTTGGGACCGAGAGGGGGGCACCCCTTAGAGCGCGTGTATAGAAATTTGATCCAATGCTATTCGAGGTTGTGACCTCCCCGTCTCAAAGTTTTTCTTGGACGTTGTCCATGGTGATTCCTGGCATCGTGAGGTGAAATGGGTGTGTACTAGTTAAATGTGTTTCTACTGAAATACCATAAACGGAAGTAGTCCATTCGTGACTACGGAAATCCGTTGGCTGTGGTCAGTCAATTATCTTGTACTTTGTTCAAGTACCATATTCATCTTATCTTGTCAGGTATCAGCCTCAGTGACAAAACTCCGGTGGAATACATGTGTGATAAATCCGGTTAAAAAATTATTCTTGTGGATGGACTAATCTTGTTATTTACTTTTGTTACAAGCCCTGACTGTGATGTCGCTCAGACGTCCGACGGTGGCATACTTGTATTTACATTTATTGTAAGCCCTGTCTGTGATGTCGCTCAGACGTCCGACGGTGGCATAATCGTATTTTCTTTTAAAGCCCTTTATGTGATGTCGCTCAGACGTCCAACTGTGGCATTTCTTTTAAAGCCCTTTATGTGATGTCGCTCAGACGTCCGACTGTGGCATTTCTTTTAGAGCCCTTTATGTGATGTCGCTCAGACGTCCGACTGTGGCATTTCTTTTAAACCCCTTTATGTGATGTCGCTCAGACGTTCGACTGTGGCATTTCTTTTAAAGCCCTTTATGTGATGTCGCTCAGACGTCCAACTGTGGCAATTCTTTTAAAGCCCTTTATGTGGTGTAGCTTGGACGCCCGACTGCGGCATGAGTTTTATTTGTTTACCTTTCGAGGCGTCGCTCCAGACACCTGATCGGTTTTCATTTATTTGTTTACTTATCAAGTCGTGCATAAATATTATTATTGTTGTATGAGCATCATTTTTATTCTTGATGCATTCATGCATTCATTGATTATACCTTTTGTCCGAACTGTCTTGCGAGTACTTTCAAAGTACTCACCTGGCTTGTTGATTTGGCCAGATGTTGATGAAGGCGATCTCATGGATGAAGAGTTTGATAGCGAGTCCGACGCCTAGAGGAGTCCCAGTCAGTCCCGTGCTATCCTGTTTGGTCCTTGTATTATCCGCTTACGCAACCCTAGAAATAAATTCATCGAGCCTCACCTCGACGCCCGATGAGCTGCCAGTTAGGAGTCAAGTTATCCACCACTTTTTACCTCGAGCTAGTAGCATGCCACCACACCCATGTGTCATAACCGCCCTTATGTAAGATATTGGCGAGTTTGTAATAAATTGTTAAGCAGCCTTAGCTCAACCCTGTAATATATTTAATGCTACTGGTCCTCTGTTCATCAAGTATTTGTCTACCAGTGAGGATGACTTTTCCTATACTGGGATTTAAAGATCGATTTTCTCAATAATTATTTTATTGAAAAACCGGTCGTGACAGACTTGGTATCAGAGCCAGGCTGACTGTAGGAAGCCACTAGGTGCGATCGCTAATTAGTTATTAGCAGGATAGAGTTTATTCTTGTTTTTACAAATGTAGTCATTTTTCTGACAGTCAGCATAAAATTTATGACCTGATCACTCAGAATTTTTGCCTACTTCTGTAGATGGCCGGCAGTGACTGCGAGTCTCAAATGTTCGCCAACGTGCCTGAGGGGTTCGTCAAACTCCTCTCCTTCATCATTCAGATCGCGATGGGGCCATCCGTGCGCCCAGTCTTCACACTTTATCCGCACAAGATCAACAACAGTCTAACCATGCACCTGGCCGCGGTGCAATTCAGGGGAGGGCGTGTTGAGATGCGCCGCTTCCGTTTCTTGGGGAGAGCCATGCCTACAGAGAGGCATGCTATGCAGATGGCAGCCCACGAGCCGATAGCTCGTCTTTGGGATGTCCTTCTTGCAATGAAGACCCGTCGCTACCGCTACCTTCCATGCCATGTGCCTTACACCTGTCACTACTCTTTCTCTTGCCCCAGGGGAGAGCGTGACGAGGCTTTTGAGATGCTTGTCGAGTACCTCCGAGCCCTGGAGGCAGCCTTCGACAGCATGGTGGACGACCTCGTAGCTGCCCGCATGGACTCAGTGCATGGCTGTGCTGCTAACAGGAGGGAACTCCTACACACCGCTCCAATGCTGACTTTTATCTCGTCCTCAGCTTCTCATTCACCTACCATTCTCGCCACTGCACGTCGTCTGCCTACCACTGAGGAATTTAACCAACTTATTGCACCCACTCCCATTCACACTGCACCACTCTTTGCACCCACTCCCATACGTGCTACTCCACCTATTCCGCCCACTCTTATTCAGGGTACTCCGCCTACAGCACCTGCTCCATCAGCTCAGCGCAGCGTTCCTCGTTTGGAACCTATTAGCGAGGAGGAAGTTGATTCCCCAGCGTCACTACGTCTCACCCTCGGCAGGCCAAGGGAGATCCTCACCATCTCCGACTGAGTACGCGTAGACGCCATGCGATGTACCGACTTGTGTAATATGTTTATATGTACATAGGTTGTGAGAAGTAGCCTGTTTGTGCTCATGTAGGATCTGGATAAGTGCACTAGTTAAATAACATGTTAGGATTATGTACGCATATCCTGAGTGATGTAATGTATAATTATGCTTGCGTGTAAGATATGTAATAGTCCTTCTCCGCGCGAAATCATGTATTTTCAAAAGTATCCTGGAGTTTTATAATTTGCTTTATGTGTGATTTTATTGACTTTTGCGACTCTCTTTCTTGTCTTACGAGTTTCACAAAATATATCCCCAGAGTGAAAGATGTCTCGTCCTTGGACGCTCTCCATGCCAAATCAGCCAGAAGAAAATTATGGCACACCGCAAAACCACAATTTCACTCAGGGACAGACAAGTCAACAGGACAGTGAAACAGCTTTTACACAAGTGTGTCGTTTGTATGAACAGAGTCGGCAACAACACCAGGAAATGATGAACCAATTAATCAATATGGGAAGTAACCGTGGTCAGTATCAACCGCAATCTAAATTATCTAAGTTACAGAAGACGCGTCCTCCAACATTTTCTCATACTGACAAGCCCCTTGAGGCCGACGACTGGCTTCGAGACATGGAGAGAAAATTGATTATCGCACAGTGTTCAGACCGTGAAAAAGTATTGTATGCACCACATTATCTCACAGGAGCAGCCGCATCATGGTGGGAAAACTTCCTGCACATGCACCCCAACGAAAATGAAATAACCTGGGAGGATTTCAAAGAAGGTTTTCGTGGGGCACACATTCGTAAGAGTGTTATGAAAATCAAGAAGAGAGAATTTGATGACCTCAAGCAAAGGACCATGACAGTGTCAGAATACAATAGCCAATTTACTCTACTATCTCGCTACGCCAATGAAGAGCGCATGACCGAGAGCAAGAAGATGGAAATATTCTTGGAAAGTCTGGCACCCGCCCTTAAGTGCCAGCTAGTTGTGCATACCTTTCCAGATTTTAAAGCACTGGTGGATAAGGCCATCACTCTAGAAAATGAGCGACGTAGCCTGGAAGATTTCCGCAAACGCAAAAGGGACCAGACTACTTTTGCTCGCAACCCCAGAAGCAAGACAGAATTTCAGAAGGGTGGGACACACAAAACCCCGACGGAAAATTCACGTCCAATCAAGAATTTCCATGCAAGAGACAAGGAGTTCACCTATCGCCCAGGCGTTACTTGTTACGCTTGTGGAGAAGAAGGGCACTATGCCAAGCAGTGCCCCAAGCCAAGGAACTCAACCCTAAAACCAAATAATGGTGGCAATAATTCAGCGCCCAAGCGAAACAATTTCAACCCCAATAACAACCACCGGAAAGGTCACCTGAACCACGTGACCCGAGAGGAAGCACAGAACGCCCCAGATATCGTACTCGGTACGTACCCCGTTAACACAATACCTGCCATGGTTTTGTTTGATTCTGGAGCTTCTCACTCTTTCATTTCGAAGAGTTTTGCTTTGCAAAATAATTTTTCGGTGCTTCCCTTGGAGAAATCAATGATCATCAAGTCCCCTGGGATTAAGCAAGTGACCCAGAGTTACTGTCAAGGTTTGGTTATTGAATTTGAAGGATTGAAGTTTTACGCCAACCTTATTGTACTGGAAAGCAAAGGACTGGATGTCATCCTAGGGATGGATTGGTTAACCACCAACAAAGGTTTTATTGACTGCTTCAACCGGACCGTGATTCTCACACACCATCATGGGAAGAAAATAAAAGTTTCAGCCAAAGAGAGACAAATACCTCGGCAACCGAGATTAAACAAGGTGGACGTTTCTAAGCTGAACAAGGTTCTAGTAGTATGTGAATTCCCAGACGTATTTCCAGAAGAACTACCAGGCATGCCACCGGACCGAGAGATAGAATTCAGCATTGAGCTAGCACCCGGAACCGCTCCCATTTACAAGAAACCATACAGAATGGCACCATCCGAATTGGTGGAATTAAAGAAGCAAATAAAAGAATTATTGGAGAAAGGATACATTCGAGCCAGTTCCTCACCTTGGGGTTCTCCAATTTTATTTGCCAAGAAAAAGGATGGGACTCTGAGATTGTGCATTGATTATCGAGCTCTCAACATGGTCACAATCAAGAACAAATACCCAATGCCCCGAATAAGTGATTTATTTGATCAGCTCGCACAGGCCAAAGTCTTCTCAAAAATTGACTTGAGATCAGGATACCACCAATTAAAAGTGCGAACAGAAGATATTCCCAAGACCGCCTTCACCTCCAGATATGGGCTGTATGAGTTCACAGTGATGCCATTCGGGCTAACCAACGCCCCCGCATATTTTGTTCACCTCATGAACAAAGTATTTATGAAGTATATGGACAAGTTTGTTGTGGTATTCATCGATGATATTCTGATATACTCCAAGACACCAGAAGAGCACGCCGAGCATCTCAGGATTGTACTCGGAGAACTCAGGAAACATCAACTGTACGCTAAATTCAGCAAATGTGAATTTTGGCTAAGGCAGGTGGGTTTTCTGGGCCACGTGCTAACCCAAGAAGGTATTGCAGTAGACCCGAAAAAGGTCAAGGCCGTACTTGGCTGGAAACCACCAGCTAACGTAACGGACGTACGGAGTTTCTTGGGAATGGCAGGCTATTATCGGAGATTTATTGAAGGATTCTCCACCATAGCAAAGCCAATGACACAGTTGCTCAAGAAAGCAAGAAGTTCGAATGGACAGAAGCATGTGAGAAAAGTTTCCAAGAGCTAAAAAGCAAATTAACAACAGCACCAGTGTTAATTGTGCCAGACATACACAAGAATTTTGAAGTATATTGCGACGCATCCCGGAAAGGCCTCGGATGCGTATTGATGCAAGAAGGCAAGGTAGTTGCGTATGTCTCCAGACAACTCCGCAAGCATGAGGAGAATTATCCCACTCATGACTTGGAGTTAGCAGCGGTCATCCATGCACTCAAGGAATGGAGACACTTCCTACTTGGAAATCGTTGTGAGATATACACGGACCATAAGAGTCTTAAGTATATTTTCACACAGCCGGAACTAAATTTACGGCAACGACGCTGGTTAGAGTTGGTGAAGGATTATGATGTTGGAATCCACTATCATCCCGGAAAAGCAAATGTTGTGGCAGATGCACTTAGTCGGAATCCCAGCACGGACGACGATGGTATACCAAAGTTGAGGCCAGAATTTCAACATGAATTTGCCAGACTCAATCTAATAATGGTTACCGAAGGCAGTGTGTCGAATCTAGAAATACAGCCTACCCTGATGGAAAAGATCAAGGAAGCCCAGCACGGACACCCCAGCATTGAGGGCATAAAAAGGAAAGTGAGTTTGGGCAAAGCCTCAGAATTCAACATAGATGAGCAAGGAATATTGTGGTACGGAGAGAGACTATGCATACCAAATATCAAGGAACTCAAACAGCAGATATTGACTGAAAGTCACACAGCTCCGTACTCAATCCATCCTGGAGGGACAAAAATGTACAAAGACCTTCAGGAAAAAATTTGGTGGCACGGTATGAAGAGAGATATAGCCACGTTCATTGCATGCTGTGACTCTTGTCAACGTATCAAGGCCGAGCACCAGAAACCAGCCGGGTTGTTACAGCCAAACAAGATACCCAAGTGGAAGTGGGATGAGATCAGAATGGACTTTATCGTTGGACTGCCACGGTCACGACACGGAAACGATGCCATATGGGTCATAACCGACAGATTAACCAAAGTGGCACATTTTATTCCGGTGAAGACAACTTACACCACTCAGAGACTGGCCAGACATTATCTTGCCCGTATCGTCTGCCTACATGGAGTCCCAAAGACTATCATCTCCGATAGAGGCACACAGTTCGTCTCTAGATTTTGGGATCACCTACAACAGGCACTGGGAACCCAACTAGCATTCAGTACCGCATGCCATCCCCAGACTGATGGGCAGACTGAACGCGTAAACCAAATCCTAGAAGACATGCTGAGAGCTTGTGTCCTCACCTACGGAACCAGTTGGGAAGAAAGTTTGCCATATGCAGAGTTCGCATACAACAACAGCTATCAAGCCAGCTTGCAAATGGCACCCTTTGAAGCTCTATATGGGAGAAGATGCCGTACCCCGCTGAATTGGTCAGAGACCTGAGACAGCCATATCTTCGGCCCAGATATGCTCAAGGAGGCCGAGGAGAAAGTTAAAATCATTAGAGATCGACTCAAAACAGCTCAAAGTCGGCAGAAGAGTTATTACGATCGAAAACATCAGGAAATCAGT
Organism: Triticum aestivum; assembly: GCF_018294505.1. Lineage (NCBI taxonomy): Eukaryota > Viridiplantae > Streptophyta > Magnoliopsida > Poales > Poaceae > Triticum > Triticum aestivum. The sequence continues at coordinate 724,187,193 of NC_057798.1, read as the reverse complement.
TTTGAACCCGGAGAATTGGTATACCTAAGAGTTTCTCCTATGAAGGGTCTGCAGCTATTCAGGATTAAGGGAAAGCTAGCACCAAGATTCATCAGACCATTTCACATAGTGGCCCGAAGAGGCACGGTAGCCTACCAGCTAGACCTACCCGGAGATTTATTCGGTATCCACAACGTGTTCCACATCTCGCAGTTGAGAAAGTACGTGAGCAACCCAGAGAAGCAAGTATCACATGAAAATATTGACGTGCAACCAGACCTCACCTACCGGGAGCACCCAATAAAAATATTAGAAGAGTCTGAGAGGAGGACCCGACAGAAAACCATCAAGTTTTTCAGAGTTCAGTGGAGCAATCACACCGAGAATGAAGCAACTTGGGAGAGCGAGGATTTTCTTCAGACAGAGCACCCACACCTGTTTAAGGATCAGCTGAAATCTCGGGGACGAGATTTTTCCTAAGGGGGTAGGTGCTGTGACACTCCAAAATTTTTGTGGTTTTTGTTTTCAGAAAGAGCCTTGCTTGGTTTGAAGAAGGTCATTTAAACCCTTCTTAAAAACCCTCTTATAAGTTTGCCCTCTGAAAATCTTTTCTTGGATTTATCTTCTTCTAAAAAGAAACCCTTTTGGTTTTGGGCTTTTGTTTGATTTTGATCCATTCTTGTTTACCATACCTCCTATGGTAAAAACTTCCCCAAAACCTCTCCTTCCACCTTGGTGCAACCCAAACATTCTGTCCAAACTAATAACATCCATTTTTGGATTTTATTCCAATTTTTTCTTTTTCCAAAATAATTATGTCCTTTCTTTTGAGCCTAGGTGATTTGCAAAGCAAGTACCCTAATGCCTTTGATTCTTGATCACAAACCAACTCCCCTGGATAGTCCTTAGTACCCACAACCTAGAACCATCTTGATCCACTCTTCTTCTTTTCAAATATTACAAAATTCACCCCCTGCAAGTTTGGACCAGATTTGCCAAATTTGGTGAAATTCATATCTACACTTCTCCAAAAAATTCCACCAAAATCCAGGCAACCTCTAGTTGCAATGAGAGACCTCTCCACCAAAAATCAGCTCTAGGAAAAATCCCTACATGCCTAAATCATTCTGTCGAACACCTTGCATGCACTATTACTGTTCATCTTCAGTTAAATTCAGATTGCAGTGTCGTTCTCCGTCAGAGTTTCAGTCACATGCCCACAGTGCACTTGGCACGTTGCTCACAGCCTGGCCTGCTTGTCCGGAGCTTCACACGCGTGCTTGGCGCATTCCTGGCGTCAGTGGCGCCCTGGCCCGCCTGCGCCGGCGTGCTTTGCGGCGACAGAACCACCGTAACGGCCGACAGGGAGCAAAACTGCGGCATAACGCCGTTCGGCGCCGCCCAAACCTCCTGGTAGCTCCGCGTGGCCATTTCCTTGCCAGCGCACGCATGAATCACCGTCACCGTGGCCTGGCACGCGCAGAGCGCGTTCTCTACCGCCGACGTGCCGTGCGGCAGTTCCGTCGAGGACAGGCCATAACCCTCCCCCCCCCCTTGCTGAGTTGGACGTTGAAATGGCACCAATGCTCCACCTAGACGATGCTCAAGCTCGTAAGCCGACCGTCCAGCCACAACGCCGCCGTAATCACTCGCCGGACTTATCTGTTCATGGCAACCGCCTCGGGCCGGCTATAGATAGCACCCCTCGAGCTCGCTCTCGCCCCCGCACAACTCCACCACCTCACTAGACCCCGCCTAGCCACTGGAAGAGCCTCGAGGAGCCCTTATTCCCCAACTCCGGCCGCCTCATTCCGCCTCGGTCTCCACCTCGATTCACTCTGATGAGGCCATCTCCGGCGCCCTAACCTCGTCAGCAACCCTCTCGAGGAACTAGGAGACTAACCCCCGCTCCTATTTGATCCCCGCAGCTCCCTCCGGCGAGATCCACGACTGCCCGAACCGCCGTCCACCGGAGCAAGGGCCGCCGTCGACACAGTGCTCACCGGCGACCACCACCACCACCCACAGACGCAGAAAGGTGCACTGATCATGAAGGTACCATCCGATTCCCCTGACTCGCCGTGGATCGCCGCCGGCGACCACCGCACCTCTCGGGCACCGTCGCGCCCTGTTTTCCCCGTTTGAAAATTCAAACCTGACAGGTGGAGCCCGCCTGTTAGCCTCTCAGTCGTTTCTTTTAGACTAACCGTTTTCTGGTTTTTTCCGCAGGACCCCCTGGAAGTTTTCTGTTTCATTACAGATGGGTCCTTGGACCAAAACTCTTATAACTTTTAAACAGAAAATGATTTTTGATTGATTCCTTTTCTGTCACCTTTATTTTTCTGTCTAGTTTTTTGTCATATTTATTTGATAAATATTTGGAACACTTTTCTGTACACTCACGGTATTTACGTTGCGTGCGTATTTTTTTCTTATACCGTAGATACCGGAGGAGGTGACGGAACTGCAAACTTCACACAGTTAAACTCCGACTACTCCGAACCAGGCAAGCATGTTTGAACTCTTGATATGATGAGTGGTTGTTGCATGTTTGCATTCTAGTATAGTCATGGCATGTTTATGAACATTTCTTTGAATGTTATATTTCATGCACATAAGTGGAAAGTAAATTTTGGAAAAGCATTATGTTGTTGGATACATATTTGCATGGCCATGTGATGGCATGAGGTTGGGTAAGATGGCAGTGTTGTGACATGCCAGTCTTATGCCAGATTATTTGACTTCCGTGTCATCATGAAACAAATCACATTCCCATTCATTCCTTCCTGTACTGTCACATGTTTTCCGAAAGGAATATGGCTTAGTAAGTTGCAAATCGTTTTCCTAGTACACACCAAATAGAGAGGCCGGGATGAGGGTTCCATGGCCCTGGATTAAAGCCCGTCATCCGGTCAGGGGGCATGGGTGTTTTCGGTTGGGACCGAGAGGGGGGCACCCCTTAGAGCGCGCGTATAGAAATTTGATCCCATGCTATTCGAGGTTGTGACCTCCCTGTCTCAAAGTTTTTCTTGGACGTTGTCCAGGGTGATTCCTGGCATCGTGAGGTGAAATGGGTGTGTACTAGTTAAATGTGTTTCTACTGAAATACCATAAACGGAACTAGTCCATTCGTGACTACGGAAATCCGTTGGCTGTGGTTAGTCAATATCAACTCTACAGAGTCTCAAATCCTTCAATTATCTTGTACTTTGTTCAAGTACTATATTCATCTTATCTTGTCAGGTATCAGCCTCAGTGACAAAACTCCGGTGGAATACATGTGTGATAAATCCGGTTAAAAAATTATTCTTGTGGATGGACTAATCTTGTTATTTACTTTTGTTACAAGCCCTGTCTGTGATGTCGCTTAGACGTCCGACGGTAGCATACTTGTATTTACATTTATTGTAAGCCCTGTCTGTGATGTCGCTCAGACGTCCGACAGTGGCATAATCGTATTTTCTTTTAGAGCCCTTTATGTGATGTCGCTCAGACGTCCGACTGTGGCATTTCTTTTAAAGCCCTTTATGTGATGTCGCTCAAACGTCCGACTGTGGCATTTCTTTTAGAGCCCTTTATGT